>NW_027271193.1:0-331742 GCF_040938485.1 Diadema antillarum
GTTTTGATATTAAAGGGAAAAATGGAAAGTTCTGTCTTCCTTCTTCTTCTTCTTTTTCTTCTCCTCCTCCTTCTTCTTCTTCTTCTTCTTCTTCTTCTTCTTCTTCTTCTCCTTCAGCTTCTTCTTCTGATCCCTCTATAATACGGTAGTACGATCTGAGACAACTAGGTCCTACATATTCTATAACAGTTACTCTTAAAAGAGTCGGCCTACAAGGCGCACTAACTGTTCCCAGGGGTGTTTAAGATGGACTTAAAATGATATGCCGTTGGTTTCTCTTTTCAGTTTTATCTAATGTTTCCAGAATCCACTTCAAATTGGTATCAAAATTTACAATTAAAAAAAAAATCCTGTGTCACTAACTTTATTGATGCCTGCTGTAGGCCCCTATCTTATACTAGTACCTGAAAGTCTCCAAAATTCTCATTCTTATATGAAAGTTACAATATTGTGGAAGTCACACGCAGCGTAGCATGATTTGAATTTAATCTGAAAATTTAAGATCGACTTAATCAAATTCTTAAACACCCCCCTATACTTGTACTAGTTTATACTACAAATATCTACCACTTAAATTGTAATACCGGTACTAGTATAGGCCCTTATTTTTGCTCGAGAAGTATGTACATGTACGTCCTTATAGTCACGAGTTTAGAGGGCATGGCACGGTGCACAGGCTTGATTGGTCTGGAAACCGGTGACGTTGTGATACACCATTCTGCACATTGTTGTATGCACAGTGCAATGTACAATGTACGTACTGTACATAACGTACAGCTACAGCAAGCGCCAGGCAAGCTAGGTACACACGTACTATACACAGGTTTGATATCGTCCATTTGCATTGTATGGACGTTTATACCTTGCACTGATCTGGCTGTGAATGTGAACCGGCGTTTTGGATCTTCTGACAGTTCCATGCCGCAAAATCACGGGTTGCTTGTTCATGCATTCCTAAAAGAGGTGCATGAATCATGTCTCGGTTACTAAAAGCATCAATCCACAGGAACTGGAAGAATCCCAAAGTTATTGGTGGAGTGGCAATTGCTCTCATCGTAGCCTATCGTGCAAAGAAGGACTGCGCTGGTCTGCTCAATCGGGCAGGTTTAGGCGGCTTGATCGGACAGGTACCGCTGGAGAAAGCCCGTACCTGTGACGGTGTCAGTGGTGCATCATCATCATCATCAGCCAATAAACAGACTAAGGAAAATGACGCGAAAACAACTGACTCTGCAACACAGAATAGCGAAGACACCCCTAGTCCACAGCATTCATCAAAGGCGAAGACATCAACAGCTGTTGGGAGAGACTTTTACCTACGTATCCGACGTCTACTGCGAATTATTTTACCGGGAGTGTGGTCCAAAGAATTTGGACTTCTGACACTACATACAGCGTCTTTAGTGACGAGGACGTTTTTGTCGATATATGTCGCCCACTTGGAGGGAGGGATGGTTAAAACTATAGTCGATACGAACTTCCCAGGTTTCCTCCTCCAGATAGTGCGATGGCTTCTAATTGCTCTCCCGGCAACATTTATCAACAGTGCAATACGTTTCCTAGAATCAAACCTGGCTCTAGCCTTCCGTACACGACTTGTTGAGCACTCTTACAGACTCTACTTCAAGAATCAGACCTACTACCGCGTCGGAAATTTGGACAGTCGGTTAGCAAATGCAGACCAGAACTTGACAGATGATGTGACCACATTCTGTGAGTCTGTTGCACATCTGTACTCCCATCTCACCAAGCCCGTACTAGATGTTGTCATGATGACATTCGCATTGGTTCGTCTGGCCAAAGAAGGAAATGCCGGTAAAACTGGAAATACTTGAAATAGATTTCTAATTTATTCTTACTTAATATGGTATTTATCTTCTTAACAATTAAGGAGACATGATGTAAAATAGGCTGGGACAGTGAACGCTGTTTAATGTGCTTCATTCTTCAGGAGTTCTGTACGTAGTATAGAGCCTGTGTGCCCATGTAAATTTGCATTGCTACTTGAAGTGAGAGGCTCCTGCATAAAAACATGTGCACATGGCATGCATGTACATGAAAGGCATGCAGCGCGCTAACCGATTGAGCCATGTGGCTCTTGTATTTCATCACTTCAAGTTCAACATATATTTCTTTTACCTAAGTCTGATTATCTTTTCAGGTGCATTCAAATATCTACGCATGATGAACTTTGTAGTTTTGTAGTTGAAGCTCTTCATGTGATACTGCTAACATGTATTATAATGTGTGCTCCACAAAAGCAGATACCTTTACCAAAGATACTGAAAAATTGCTGTGTAGCAGCAGTCGGGCTTCCAGGTCTATCCTCTTCTATCATCAGCCCGCTTATTGATGGGTGGTTTCTTGTCTGGACAGTTCAAAAGAAGGCAAGGCAGTCAGGCTGTTTGTATATCCATGCTAGATGCTTACAGTTTTATTTTATTGTCAAACTTCATGTTTACTAAATGAAGTTATAAATGGATTCCATTACTGACAAACATTGATGTATAGTAGAAAGAGTGCCTGCATACAATTTGTATTTCCTGTCATAGTATACCCATACCTGATAAATACAGAATGCTGGCATTTTATGCCTCTGTATTGCATGGTACAATGTAAGTTTGTCTCCTCTCTAGAATGGCTGGCAGATCATGCCCTGGCTGGTATAGGGATTCCCTAGATTAGCTGAAATTATCAGCACCCCCATCCAAACATAGGGCACACATAGAGCAGGAAATAATGCATGGATGCATGGACAAACAAATTTTGCATTGTATATTTGTATTAAAATTGATGCTCATTGACTATACATTTGATGTGTACAGGGTGATTTTGTCACAAATTCACCATTATTCAGCAGTTTTCTTATACAATAAGTATACATGTACTGTGTACATGTACTGTAGGCCCTACAGCATTGGTCATTTTCACTCTTTGGAGGTCAGACCCTATACTGTACATGGTACTAGTACACTGTACAGTTCATATGTCATGAAGAACTTACATTGATGTAACTTGTGACTTGCAATGTAAACTCGTGGTACACATGTACATATTCAGAGCTGTATGTCATATTGTGAGGGGTCAGAACTTGTTAAATGCGCCCTGTGATGCATCTTTCTGTAGGTGCGTTCATGTCAAAAGTTACCAAATCTCTCTCATCTTTCTTTCAAGCCTGCAATACCAGCAACAACCTTAACACACAATGTTGTTCTTACCAGCATCACTCTTCCGGGCTGTGCTGTGCATGCTGTGCATAACACCAATGTTTACTCTGGAACAGCACTACAAGGACACCATGTCTTACTTTACAGCAGTGATTGTACTGCCTACATGTATTTTATGCATACCTTGTTTGTTTTGTTTAGGGATGGGGGATGGATATCAAGGTTACATGTGTTTGTGCTCTTTATAGTATAATATTTCTATGAATTGGAACCTGTGAGACAACTTTGCAAATTGTTAAATTTTTGATTGAGGACCACATCAAGGAAATGAAAACTAAGCATCAGTATTTGATATCCCTTTACTGGAGAAAATTTAGAGTTTCCCACCTTTTAGAGGATATACATGTACATGAGTCTTTTACATGCATTTCAGTTATGGGAAGCAATACCTTAATGAGCTGTCGATTTTGCAATTCATATTAGATGACAAATTTCAAGTTCGGTTGATAACTCACCAAAGTAAACACCCCACAAAATATGCAAAGTACTGGAGATTATTATAGTATAACTTGGGTATGTGCTCCTGAATCAAGTGCTTTAAATGCTGATGGGGAACAGCATTGCATAATCAGACATGGCTCTGAGTTGGGGGACAGTCTGGGCATGGCATTATCTTTTGTTCAGTTGACCAATTCACATGTCATTTCTCATCCCCATTGGAGAATTGGATGGTGGGCTTGCACATTTTTGTGAGGGGCTCAGCCATTATTTGGCCTCACCATGCCATCTTAAGGGAGCCTTCTGAAATTCCATTCAGATTCTCTGATCAAGAAAGGGTACAGGGGAAGTGAGGTGCTACAATGCTACCTGTACTTCTGTTGCAATATTTCTCTGTAGGTACTCACTTGCCAGGATTCATCGCAGGCGGAATGCTCATCCTTACAGCCAAGATACTGCGGATGGCATCGCCAAAGTTTGGCCGCCTTGTTGCCGAGGAAGCACATCGCAAGGGCCAACTGCGCTTTGTTCACTCCAGGGTCATCACAAACTCAGAAGAAATCGCCTTCTACTGTGGTCACTCGGTAAAGAAGAATTTTCCCAAGAAAATTTAATTAATCGATGTTGATGTGCATAGCCTCACAGTGGGATGCTGCTCAAGTAGTCATATGTACAGTACCATGAAGTTCATTTCATCAAATAAATCTCTCCATATTGATTAGTAGAAAAAAAAAACTCACATTCTGACATACATAGGTTGTTCATTTGTATGAATTGATTAACAAAAAAGATGATTGACCATGCACTAATGCCATACAACACAGGCGTATGTATGTGTGTACAATATGATACAGTAAGTATACAAATAAACAGACCAATATGACATTTTTGTTTGTGCATTACACAAAAAGCATGTCTTTGTTATTGTGTAATCCAACACTTAAAATGTAGACTAGAGTATCAATGGTCTTTTCTGTGTGGTTAATGACCTTCAAGAGCTTTCTTATATATTAGCTCAACTGGGCTGAATGGCTTACGGAAGCTAAGGTACAATGTACTGTGCAAGTGTATATTGTAATCGTTCACCATCCAGCATCCATCGTGTGTTGTGCATTGTGCATTATGTAAACATCAACTTTTTCACATTTTAGTCTTCTTGCCCAACTGGTGAGCCCTACATTTTGACCAAACTTGGCAAGAATTGTCAGTTGGGGTGGAGGGATCATTATGATGGTGCCCCATGGGGGGGGGGGGGGGGGGGGGGGGGGGGGGCATGTGGTAAGACATCAAAACAGTAAACTTCTGTAGCCAGATGACACTTTGACTGTCTGATTTGTACAGATTGAGCACACAAACCTGCTGCAGAAGTTCCATTCCCTCAAACGCCAGATGATCCTCATCTTCCGTAAGCGTCTCTGGTACGTGATGCTGGAGCAGTTCCTCATGAAATACATGTGGTCTGCCACGGGGATGATCATGGTGGCAATTCCCATCATGACAGCTGCAGGACCAACCCTGGCAGGTTTGTGCAAATGTACTGTACATACATTGTAAAAGGTATTCACCGGTATGTCATTTATATTGTAAGATTTTGTATAGATGCACCCTAAATTGAAAAAACTAATTTGTCAAAATAAATGATTGATGATGAATCCTGAATTAGGCAAGTTTGCACAGGTGCCAATTTTTAGACATGTGTTTACATAGTACATGCAGTGCCTGAAACTAGAGAGCTGATTCAAAAACGTTCATGCCACAGGTGCTCTCATTATGTACATGTGTCCAAGGTCTATTTGGAAAGTGCATGGCAATTGATGCCTTTTCAAATCTCATGTAAACACAATAAGTGCCCTTCTTCATTGACAATGATGTACAGTAGTTGTTTTGGGGGGAATAGTTGGGTGGATGGGTGATGTTTTTATCCTTCAAGCATTTTTTGATTTGGCTGCTTGCATGGAATTTATCCATTCATAACAGATTCATCATTACTCTAAAGACCAATTTACTGATCATCAATATCATCAATATAAACTTCATTCACCCTGAAACATTTTTTTTTTTCACTCCACATCCACAGATGGGGAAGAGCTGACGGAAAGTGAGGAGGTCAGTTTGAGGACGCAGAATTTCACCACGGCAAGAGGTCTGCTGACGTCTGCTGCAGACGCTATCGAGAGGATCATGTCCTCGTATAAAGAGGTGAGAAGAAGAAGATGATGATGATAATGATGATAATGACGATGATGATGATGATGGTGATACCGATAACGATGATGATAATGATGGTGATGATGATGGTGATGAAAATGATGATGATGATGATGATGGTGGTTATTTTGTAAGTTATGCTATATTACGCAGATATGCTCGTAAATCACTTAAAATTTTAGGGAGGTAATTTCTATTTCTGTGTGAAGCTCTTGTGTACATTTACAATGCTGGTACTTACAAATTTCTCAGATTATTTTCTCATTATGACGAAGAACCTTACACACACTTACACATAGTCAGTGTTACAAATTGTATATTCATTTCCTCTATTTTCTTAAGGTGAGTCTCTTTATGAAGGTGTAGCTCTAAAATGTGCAGAGAAAAATGAAAGCCTCGAAGAATGTTGACTTTGTCGTATTGTAAATATGGAAAAAATTTAGATATTAAATGCGGTGACATAGATTACATGAGGTGTACAATGTAACTTTGAATTTGAGTAACATAGCATTGTAGTGGCATGTAAGATGGCTTTTTTTACCCTTGAAATTTCTGCTAAATGGGACCAATAGTAGTACCAAGGTAATATTAGATTTGACCTCACTATTAAAGATCACAAACTCTGGGAATTGAGTGTGTCATCCTGTACCTTTACAGAAAATTTCAAAAACGTAGAACACGATGAAAGTCAGAGACTCCAACTCTCCCATTTTCGACGGGAGATCTCCCACCGAAAACCCATTTTTGAAAAATCTCCCGTTCTCCCGTTTGAGATTTAATTTCTCCCGCCCTGGCTCTTTGTCTCCCGTTGGAGAGGATTTCTTACATATTTCTATCGTATGTTGAAATAATAAGCCTTAGATAGCACCAGAGAGCATCTAGAACCCTGGGAATTTCGCGCTTCGCACACATCAACTTTGAGTCTCCCGTTTGCTAGGGGTTTCAGGTGGGAGAATCTCCAGATCAGAAGGTACTTTGGGTTGGAGTCTCTGGAAAGTTCGTTATGAGCTAAACAAACTTTGCAGTGCACACTTTTTGTGCAATAAAGTGCATTCACCTCCTCCATTACAAACAACTCAAAAGTTTGTCATATCGATCACAAACAATGAATATGTAGATGATGTGTACTTTAGTGAATAGGTTTTGGATGTCAAGTCTGAAGATAAACAGCATCAGTTACCAAATCTTAGATGATATGATGTCTGAGATAGTACGGAAGATTGCATGTCAAAGAGTTTGTTGTGCCACAAAGAAAGAACACATTGTAGTACTGTAAAAGTGGAAATTTTCGCGGTGTTGAAATTTTCGCGCATTTCGCGCAACCAGAAACTAGCGCGAAAATAAAAGCACGCGAATATTTTTGCATGCCATACGTTCCAGTGGTTGATGTCTTGATTCCGTGGAATTAAAAACATGTGAAAATCTTTTCACCCGGCCAAGCGCACAAAATTAGTCGTGCAAAAATATCCACTTTTACAGTAATATTAGATTTGACCTCACTATTCAAAATGACAAACTCTGGGAATTGAGTGTGTCATAACATCGGAAAGAGCAGCATTTGATGCAGTATGTAACAATCTCGATACAAATGTAAGTGCACCATATTGTGTGCAATAGTCAATTAATCTATAGCATGCAAATAGCGAAGGAATATTCAAATGATATTCAGTTGAATTTCCATTGTGGTGTAGTAGTGGAACCCTTCATGTGACTTGTAGTGAGACAATTTCTATGGTTGTGTTACATATCCCAATATTTGGTGACTATCCCATCATTGATGTCCAGTCTGTACAACATAGAATCACATGAGAGACATGACTGTGTGTCTGGGAACAGATGAGGTGCATTTGATGATGGAATTCAAACTGAATTTCACATACCGGTACTCGTATATATTGGACATTTGCGGCTTGTAGCTCTTGCAACAATATTGAAGGCAGAGGGTTGTGGTCCTGTGTGGCAAGACCATGTATTTTTCTCACGCAAAAGATTTGAAATATTCAGGTCCTCATATCTTGTTTGCAAATTGCTGATCACTTGGCCTGTGTTTCCCGCAGGAACGTCGCTGTGTGTGCACGGATGCCTGGAAACTCTTGCAAGTGCACATTTTATTCCCCTGCCCATCTTTTACCAAAAGGTATCCGAGCATGGACACAAAGTTTGCTCTAATTCCTCCTCTACATCGAGAACAGAGATGTCCGTCCGATGCTAACCCTGAAATATTGAAGGTGTCATCAATGACGATGAAGTTGCCTTGTTAAATGCCTTACTTTCAGATTGAAAGAATAGGATGGATTTTCATGTTGACTTCAAGTAACTGAACAGATTGCAGGACACAAAGCCTTAGTGTGCATACATAAGACATCACTGTGCACATATACACACTGTGCTGATTGCAACATGACTCAACTACCGTACTCTTGCATTCAGTGCAGTGTTTATGTATATCACAGTTATTTTTATTCATAAACCTACTTTAAAAGTGGTTTCTTTCGCGTACAGAAACTTTCGCGGTTTCCATCGGTGCCGACTTTTTCGCGTGTGTTTAAATTCGCAGTCGGTAATGATTGCATTGTAACAAGCGACGAGTTCAAAACATTTTCGTGTGATATTAAATTCGCGGTTCAACCTCAAAGCGCGAAAAGCTCGAAAATAAAACCACCGCGTAAGAAACCACTTTTACAGTATTTATCTGATTTTTTTCCCCGAGGTCTTAACCCTAACTAAGGCCGGGGGGGCCTCCGAAGCCCCCCCCCCTCGACTTGACATTCCGTGCGATGTATCGCAATCGCAAAAAGCTATCGCCACGATGGTTCATGACTTTTTTCTTTCGAGTCTCCCGCATCTTTTGACACCAAATTTGCACGCCCGGGTGCGCAATTCCAAAGTTACGCATAAATATGTACATGCATGCCAGACCCAAAATTGCTAAAAAACGTGAATTCGTGTACAATTTCAATGCAAACTGTGCTTACAGGCAAATTTCATAAAAGCATGATTATTTTGGGGTTTTATTGATTAAAATCAATGAATAACATATTTTCTTGTTCGGAGCAATGTCGCGGACAAATTTCATCGAAAAAACAATGAAAAACATATAAAGTCGAAAAAACAGAAATACATAAGAAATTCAAAAAACAATAAAATACCTAAGAATTTTTTCTGATATCACAATTTTTTTTATTACATTTGCTAAGGACACTAAAAAGAATATTTACACAAAAAATGTGCCTGTTTTGAGCTTTATTTTGTGATTCATACCAAATAGTCTGATTTCATGTATCATTATGCATAAATTAGCATAATTTAGCATAAATGATAATTTTTTGAAAAATTAACTTCAAGGTATTTTAGATTACATCATAGGCAATGTGTGTGCCAATTTTCGTCGCGATCGTGCGGTCGATGGCCGAAATCTGGAGGGGGGGCCTGGGAGGCCCCCACCCCCCTGCTCTATCAACTACCTAAATAGCCCGGCCTAGTTAGGCTTAAGCTTGATATTGCAGCATCAGCAGTCAGATTTTACCCATTGAAACCTCCAACCCACTGCCTTTAAGTCAAAGACCCACGTACTGTAGCATGGCATGCGGTACTCCAGGAAGTTGCTGAATGCTCATATTATATGCATTACTGTCAATTTAGAGCTTATCATTGTTGGTAAATATTTGCTTAGATTTTGACTTTTGCCTTAGTGGGTGTTTTTCTTCTTGTTTTTGTTAAAATGAAATCATGATTTATAAGTAAAATGATTTACAAAAATGATTTACAAAAAATATATATATATATGTATATATCATTTCTTTCAATATTTTGACTCCTCAATGAACTCTAGATGTCTGCTACCATCTTTGCAGATGGAATGTCGAGACAATAAAAGTCTAAAATATGTAATGTGCATTGATTGTATTAACTATACCACTTGTGTTAACATCAAGCAAAATCCATTATTTGCAGTCACCGTGTTGATTTCATTGTATCAAATATTAAAAGAAAGTAAAGCTCAAATATAAATGTGGATTGAGTGAAAGCAGCAATATTAGTACAACAAGTCAGACAATGGATTAGAAAGTTATGAATTTTCAAATGTCCACCTCAATCTACCCACTGTGCATGCACTGTACCAGTATGTCATTGAGAAATATGATGATGACATTATACAATTGATTTCTACTTGGTTTCCTTGAGGGCTGTACAGTGCACTCCCGTTATAACGAACACGGTTATAACAAAATTCCGGTTACAACAAAATCAAAATTCAGGCCGAAACATTATCGGCTCTATGTTCATATTGTTTACTTGTTGGGTTATAACAAAATTTCAATATAACGGAAGAAAACTGCCGGTCCTGCGGACTTCGTTATAATGGGAGTCCACTGTACTAGCAAAAGGTTTGAAATAATATTGGCAGCACAATTTGGTGTGTCAGCCTCCTAAATATTTTGCGCTTGTAGGCAACCTTGTACAACACACTTAAATGGTAAATTCACCCAGAAAGTTACTTTGTGAAATGAAGCAAAAAAAAAAAAACAATGAAAGGAGTAGGACAGTGAAAGTTTGTTCTAATTCCTATCACAACTATTTTAAAAAGTTATGACTTTTGAAGTTGTAATTAATCAAGCACAATGTGACAACTCCATAATGTAGCATGCAAGCTCACCTGCCACTTTCTCTGTGCATAAAATTCCATAAAATCTTTCTATAGACATTAATGATGACAGAACATAAAAAAAACAATGAAAGGAGTAGGACAGTGAAAGTTTGTTCTAATTCCTATCACAACTATTTTAAAAAGTTATGACTTTTGAAGTTGTAATTAATCAAGCACAAAGTGACAACTCCATGATGTAGCATGCAAGCTCACCTGCCACTTTCTCTGTGCATAAAATTCCATAAAATCTCTCTATAGACATTATTGATGACAGAACATAATTTTTGCATGCTAGCTTTGTATAGAAAAAAAATATGATTGTGTTATATAGTATTGTTCATATATTTATGCAATTCAATTTTAGATGTCCTTGATGGAAAAATTATGATTTTAGGGGGCCAAGCTTGCATGTGACAATTTGTGTTTGCTTGATTGCAACTTTAAAAAAAAAATCATAAGTTACGCAGTTTTCATCAGAATTTACTCTTTCACTGTCCTCTTCTTCTAATTGTTTTCATTCCTCTTACACAGACTAATTTTCAGGGTGGATTTTCCCTTTAAATGTATTTAGAGATCCCGGCAGGATACTGACCAGATTAGAGCCACCCCCTTTGAATCGTTACAAGTAGAAGGGATTGTATTTGGTCTACAAACTAGTGCATTCCAAAGTCTAAATGGGCTGTCTCTGTACATACTTCTGTGAATGACAGTTTAAAGAGGTGTTTCTTCAATGTGAATCACCATGGATTGCTGGATTGAAACGTTGGTGCCATGTGATCAGTTGTTTGGTTTTGCATGGTTATCACTGACTTTGCACGCTGATTAACTACTTGTGTTGGGGGGTGGGGCATAGGTCTCTTTCAAGATAACCTCGGCTAGTACAATGTACCGGTAGTTATCTTGTATCATGAGCAAGCGCAGGGAGCAATTAAACCCAGGAGTAGCCCACTGGGGGTGTGAGCACAAATCATGGATATACTTATAACGCTGATGTGAGCCTTGAATGCTACAACTGCACATAGAATGTAGCTGTTATAAAATACTACTGTTTTTTCTTTACTCTTGTTCTTATTGTTTTTTTTTAATTTACTGTACTCCATGGTATAACCTTACGTGAGCATTGTGTAAAAATTTCAAGGATTATGTTTTGATAGTAGTTTTTTTTTTTTTCCGTGTACCCTAAAGGGTGCTTGAGGCATTACATGAATTGCATGTTTTTACATTGTCCGTCTTTTCCACATTCCATTATCGTGATTTTAAAAAAAAAAAGATGCTCAATGTATTTTTGTGGCACCTATCCCAGGTGTGCTATAGATATACAGGAGGTACAGATGTGCTGATTAGAATTAAAATCAAAGTTCAAAAGTCATTGAACTTGGCCTAAATGATGATTTTAGCTTTATCTTCATCTGCAAATAGGATTGTCTAGTGATTGTATGATTTGGCAGGAAGGGTAAATATGAGAGACAATTGTTTACATAAATTGATTGTAGTGATAGGTAAAAAAAATCAAAGTCAAAAGTCACCAAAATTTAGCTGAAATGTCCTTATCTGGCCTTGAATTCCTTGACATTTTCTGTAAGTAAAAGTCCAATATATGTTATCTGGTGTAAAGGCTAGAGATAAGAGGAAAAAAATCTTTTGTGCGGAGAGAATTAAATGTCTATCATTGGTAAGTGGTCAAGATCAAAGAGTATCAACAAAATATAAGTGAAGAACTGATCTTTTGGCAGATATACAAATGTATACAATGTACCGGTACTTTAAAAGTGAATATTTTCGTGCGAGTAATTTTTTCAAATTCAAATTCATGAAATGAACAAATTTTTTGCTCTGGGCTGGGTAAGATGAATTTTGTGTGTTTTTAATCTCTCAGAATCAAGACATTCGATAGTGGTACATATTGCAAGCAAAAATATTCGCATGCTTTTATTTTCACGGCAGCTTCTGGTTTCGCAAAATGCGCGAAAACTTCAATACCAGTAAGTGTACTGTGAAAATTTCATGAGAAGCAGAGGCATTCCAGTCAGCTTTGTGCAATAGACAATTTGCACCAAAAGTTTTCTGTGGCTTATTTTTTATTTATTTATTTTTTCTCTAAGAGTTTAATGATGATGACCTATCATGGGAACAACCTTTATTAATGGAATCCATTCAAACGTTAGCAATGTAGTACTTAGGGTGGGATTTCACGGAGCACGCGAAGGACGCGAATGACAAAATCCAACATTCGGAAAAGTTTTTCTCTGAATGTGTTCCGACAATGAAGCCGAAAACTATTCTTGCGCAATTTGTGCGAAGTTCCCACGACGTATGTGCGATTGTCGTGTGTATCATTGCTAAAGTACAGCATGTTACGTACACGAAGAACACGCGACGGAAATGCGAACAACGAAAAATTTTCATGGGAGAAAATGTAGCAAGGAGAGGTGGAAGCAATAAAAAAAAGATCAACTCAAATCAGCTTTCTTGAGTTGATTTTTTTTCTTTCCTCTATTTCTCTTTTCGTTTTCTCTCATTTCTCTATCGTGTGTTTGCCTACATTTTTTTCCCCTAGGACGTATCTCCACTAGTAAAGCATTTGATCTTTTTTTTTTTGCAGTTCCTCCAACACATAATCTCTATAGTTCAAATGAAATTTACATACTTAAGATTGATTTTAGGTATATTCTGCGAAATTTTTTTTTTGTATATCAAATATTCTTTCTCTTTGCTAGTCTATAATTTCTTTTGTTACTATAGTTGTTAATAATTGTTTGATGTTTAGATGTATGCTACGATTTCTATTTGCAGAAAACGTACAGGGCATACATCCCCCAAACGTGCGCTAAACGTTCGCGAGAATGTCTCAAAAGGTACGCGAACAGTTTGCGATTACGTCGTAAAATGATCGGAAAAACTTCGCAGATTTCGCGTAACATACGCGAGACATTCTCAGAAGCTTCGGAGTCTGTTTGGGGTTTCACGAACATTTTGCGAACATCGCGCGTGTCTTGCGAAGGTCTTGCGCATATGACGAAGCTTTAAAGACACTTTCGAGAACAATTCACGAGCAAATCCCGACTAAGTGTGCGGAAAAGGTTCGCGAAAAATTTCAAACTTTTTTGAAATTCTCGCCGAAGTAAAAACGACATTCGCGAACAATTGACGACGCTTCCGAACCCTCACGTTTGTTTGGCGATCTTTTGCAGACTAAAATGCGAATGCTGGATTTTGCCATTCGCGTCCTTCGCAAATCGTTCGCGTGCTCCGTGAAATCCCACCCTTAGATAGACAGCAAAGATGGCCTACATGAAGGAAAGGGGGTTGATTTGTTTAGATTGGTATGTATTTTAGCTGCCAGTATAAGATGCATAATAAAACAGTCTTACAAATTTATGCACAGTGATCTATATGGAAAACTGTAGTTTTGAACTATGCAGCTAACAAGTGTTTGCATTTCAAAGTGCAACATGGCCAAGTACATTTTTGTGGTAGTTCATAATCTCATGAAAAAGCAGTGATATTCCTACACTCACAGAATCTTTCGTTATAGAGCATTTTTAAGTACAGCAATGCTCACCAACACTTTATTTCCCATCTCTAAGTACCTTGACTATTTAGTCATTAAGAAAGTAATTCGAAGGGATAACCAACGTTAATGCATTCTCTACCAACTGCAGACGCCATAGGGTGTGAACTTGGTTAGTACTTTTGTTCATTATGAGACAATGTGTGTATTCATCTACTATTATATAGAAAGTGTGTGCGCAGAAAATTTTTTTGATGTGTTTAACGTCATCTACAAGTAGTGCTATGAATGATGACACTACCACGCTCTGCTTCAATTTGCATCAGTGCTGTGTGAAACCACCTGAATTTAAAGGCATAATTTACCATTTGCAGAAGAAACAAAAATCCAGCATTAGTACCATTACTTTAAAACAGTTCTAAAATGTGAGTTAGGGGATAGAAACAACCACTGTATAAATTTGAATCCGTATCGATGTTAAGTTTTGTTAAATACACAAAATGTGAACAATAGTTATGATAAAAATGTTTCCAGACTAAACCGTCTACAGTTATGGTTTAATGAGAAAAATACTGATATCTCCTTATATTTTAGGCTTTATTGCAAAAATTGTTTATAAAATGGTAGGATGTTTTGTGATACAACAGACCTACACATATGCATCAAAGGTGATATCTTGAACATTTTTTAAATCACTGCTCCCAAAGGTAAAACTAAGCTTTTGATAGATTCAGAGACACAAAGTGTTGTTGTTTTGTTGTTCTTGTTTTGTGGGTTATGCCTTATACTGTATTTTCAAGGCAAGTGACGCAAGTATGCTTGATGGGTAGAAAATTTTAATACGATATAAATGTAGTTTTCATTCTAGGGAATGCCTTGTATATTTTGGTTGCATTTTTTTTTCTTTTTTTAACATAGCAAATAAAGATATCACTGTTGTTGTTTGAGTGAGTTGCTCCAGGCAAGAATGCCCTTGTTTGAATAATTGTGGTAGTTACCATATTGGAATAAATCATACTAGTGTACTCAGTGTGCAGGTTGGAGCCTCTCTAAAATAGTTTGCTTTTAAATCGGCAATCATCACCAAGTAGTTTATTTGACAGGAGCTAATTGTCCTGTGAGTATCCCTTCAAACTGACCTTGCCTTAAAAGCAGTACACGTGTGGCTGACCAGCAGAAATGCTACCAAAGACTTGAATAAATCGTCAACTGTGATATGATATGTCAGTGTTAACAAAATACACATTGGGATCACATTCAACTTGTAGACTTAAAAGTGTTTTGAATTACACTCAGTTTGAGTCCAGGAAGATTACACCTACCGTGTACTCAAGCAATAAGAAGTGTAGTTTGTTTGTTTTTTTGTGAAAGGAAAGTTATAGAATATGTGAGTTTCACATTACCATTTGTATTAAAGCAAGTGAGCATGAAGTCATGGCTTCACAACTTCCCAATAGGATGTACAGTATGTAAATGTACCATTACAGTTGTATACATTATGATATAAACATTCTACTTGGTGTACTGTACATGTATGATTTACAATAATGTAGCAACTACAACTCCTGAAGCCACAAACTTTAGACCATGCCACAGTGATGATTTATTCTTATTGACTTCACCCATGTTAAATTAGGAACTTGAGTGAAGGTTTGTGAGACAATGATATCATCACTTCACCTTCACCAATATTACTGTAACAAGTTTACGAAAACACATATTTTGTGAAACTTCAACATTCTATTCAAATGTAATGATCCTTGCATTGAGGTGTTTTTGTTGCAATTTATTGACAAATTGGCTTTGATTGACTTGAATGAACACCACATTTCAATGATTTTGAATGATAGCTATGATGATAAAAATCATCGGCACACATACAGTTGTACCTGGGTGTGATTTGAGCCCACAACCTCCTGATTGATTAACAGGTGTTATGGATTTTTGAAGGATTTTTTGCTTTGGCATATATAAGGTCAGTGAACTTGGGAGTTCTAGCTGTAAGTACTGGAGGTTTACATACGCGCACTAAAGTGCGTGCTCTGCTGATAATGTAAACAAAAGTCTTCTAAATTATGAAATTGCATGCATGTATGGGTGGAAATGAGTTGCTTGCTTTGCAGAGGTCTGCACTCTATGAATGCTTTTCTAGTTATTGCAATTGATTGACAAATATAAGGAATCAGAACCATCACTGGCTATTTGGGTGAAGCTCTGCAGTCTAGCATATATGATGCATGTCTAACAGGCAGGAGGTCCTTGGTTCCAGTCTTTTCATACCCATTATGTGTATCATGGGTATTACTCAAAATCACTGAATAATTGATGTTTATTTACATCGATGAAGGGCAATCTGTCTGTCAATTGCAATTCAAAACTCCATACATCGTACCTTATTCAGAGGCTGCCGATCACATTTGCCATACAATGCAGATCAGCATAAAAAGTCCTGTGTGTGTGTATGTACATTTGAAAACCCGTTGAGGACGGGCTGGTTTTGCTATAACACGCATTTCCCATAGACACCTGCCTGAGTATACTGGTGACTAGCCTTCAATGGGTTTACTGAGGTAGGATTACATGAGTAGCCTTGTCTATTGTATTGAGTGTGTGTGAGAGAGAGAGAGAAAAAGTTGCCGCTTTAATGGCTTTCGCAGTCATACGGGCCTGTATACTGTATGATAATCAGTGTACTCAAACACATTTCAAGCCAAGATGAGAGGTATCGGTCAGTGATGCTTGAAATGAGGAAGGAAGAGGACAAATGTTTGGATTAGTAACAAAAAGAGGAGAGCATCCTCATGAGGAAGATACTTTTACATATCTCTTATGTTGAAAAGAAAGGAAACCCGAAGCAGAGTTCATGATTCTATATCTTTCATTCAGAATTAATAGATGGTCCCTTCAGCTTATTAAATTCCGGCAAGTACAATTGTAGGAAAATTGAGCAAAGAAAATGGGATTCCATCGGATTCCATCCTGATTGAATCACATTTTCTTTGCTCAATTTTCCAATAATGAATTATCTTCATTTCTGGTCAGTTTTCCTCTGTTTACGTTAAGTACAAATGTAGGGAAACAGTAGCATCACACATGGATGCCATGTTTTCTAGAGAGTAATGCATAGCGTTCATTTTTGTAGATAAATCATATATATGAAGGACCTAGATACAGTTGTACCATATGTATGACAGTGTGTACACAATATTAGTAGATAAATGACTATATTACTTCCCACACTAATGCGAAGCGGTTGGTAACATACAGTAAATTAGGCCCTACATCTGGAAATGAGTGTGACAGCATGGAAACAGGATTTGCCCATCTGGTCTCAAGGATCTTGTGTTGAAGGCGGCTTGGCTCGTGAGCCGCCTTTAACACGAGGCCAGTACCATTGCCCAATTGTTACTAGTATAATACATTCACCAGGCATGTACAATTTTGTTGAATCATACACATGTTATGTACAGTAGCACAGCATGCAAAACATTAGTCTACAGTTCATGTTAAATTCAGACCCTGAAATGAGACTAGAACATCACTGTATACCAGGTACAGACTTCTGTCTCACCATTGTACATTAAGAAGAGGATTTGTGTCAAAACGTCAGCATAGATGTTATGACTTATTCATTGTCTGATATATAATTGGGAACATGCATCTTATTCCCCTTTTCTCTGTTCTGGAGGATGGCACTCAGTGAATAAACACAACATCTGTGATACATTTTAATGTGATAAAAACTAATCTACCCAGCACTATAATGAGAAAAGCTGCATATTGTACGGTGCCCCAACAATAACCTTTCTGCGGAAGTGCATGAATTATTGAACATGGATGACACGACTTCAGTCATTTTTATTAACCCGTTGAGGACAAGCTGATTTTGCTACAACATGCATTTCCCATAGACCCCTGCCCGAGTATACTCGGGACTTGTCCTCAATGGGTTAAAGGGATAGTATAGTTTTGGTTCAGACCTAATTTCAGGATTCTAACATTTTTTGGTGAGATAGTAAGAAGCCTCTTATGAAATATGAAAGAACATGTAATTCTATGAGGAATTCAATGTTTATTTGATGAAAATTGGTTTTGAAATGGCTGAGATTGTATCTGAAAAAGAGCTTTGTTTTACTTTATTTTTTGATGTTTCAGTCATTCCAAACCCGATTTTCATCAAATAAACTTTGAATCCTCTTAAAATGGTACACTCTATACTATATCATAAGTGTTTTCTTGGTATCTTGCAAAAAGTTAAAAGCCCAATGCTCATCTCCACCAATACTGTACCATACCTTTAAGTAGACTTACATCATTAAAAAAAAGCTTACATTGAAGGCCACACACAATACGTGTCTTAGTATGTTCAGTCGGTACACTCTTTGTTCCTACACTCATATCAAAATGACATGGAACATCATAAAGCATTCTTGACTGCTGAAAACAAATGGTCCATAGTTCTTCCCAAGTGTGGTACTATTGCCAAGGCTATATGGGCACCACAAAGATCTCACTCACATTTCAAAAAAATTTAGTGTACCATTAACTGGGTTTGTTTTGTTTTTATTTTGTTTTGTTTTTGTAACTGTTAATGCCATTCTCTTTTTTAAGATCCCATACTTGGAGGCATGAGGGATTCTCTGTAAACTCCAATGAATTCCATATGTCATACAAAAAGTGTATGTTGGTCTTCAAGTCATAATGTTTTCTTGCACCTCCTCTTCTATGCAAATTCCTCTCATCTTGCCCTTTACTTCTATTACACTATTATTGTCATCATACAAATAATAATTAGAAAAGCACTCTGAGAGCGCAGACCTCCACCAAGCAGCTACTTTCCATAGATGATCTTGCTCTTCCCAAAGAGATTTTTTTTCCTCTCCACCACTGGGGAAAAGCTCTTGGGCTCTTTCATAGAGATCAGTGATTTCCACCCATAGTATACATGCTGAAAAATCGCCCGATTTCCCAATATAGAAGCCTTTGTTACGTCATAAACCCTCAGCTGCGCGGAGTGCCTCACCGTAGCAGAAAGTGAAGCACGCACTTTAGTGCGCGTTTGAAAACCTCAAAAATGTGCAGCTTGAACTCCCAAGTTCATTGACCCAACCTGTCAAAATATCAAAAATCCTTCATGAATTAAAAAAAAAAAATCAGGTCACTGCCAAAATTTAATAATTTCTTACAACAGTACTTGTGTCATTCTCAACCTTTCCTGTAAGTTAACTACTTTTTGAGTTATTTTGCTCATGGACAAACAAACAAACAAACAAACTAACCAACAAACCAACGGTAATGAAAACCTAACCTCCTCCCTTGGCGGAGGTAATAACAGTGTAAGTGCCAAGCATGATATCTGCAAAATATCTGCCAAAGCCTTGTAAACCAGTGTAGAGAAATGTAGGGTAGCAATAAAGAAAGAAAAAAAAAAAAAACTGTCATCGGCATTTCTTATGCATTGGTCATCCTGCAATAAGTACAGTTGTTCATCTCTTCTCTGTCAAATCTCTCTCTCTCTCTGTCTTCTATCCCAGGTGACCGAGCTAGCCGGTTACAGTGCCAGGGTGTCAGATATGCTGACAGTCTTTGAAGATGTCAGCAAGGGACACTTCATTCGCAACAAGGTGACAACCAATGGAAAGGTCAAAGGTCAACTGGCACTCAAGGAAGGAGCATCGTCCGCCGACCTCAGGGGTGAGTGAGATGAGTGAATGCATGTATTCTCATTCAACAGTCATCTAGGCAACCCTAGACCTAGGGTTTCATTTTGTTGTTGTCCTCAAGTAAAGGAGTGGCTGCAGGCATAGTTCACAAGAAAACAAGAAAACAGTTATAAAGATATGCAATGAACTCAATAGGTTCATAATGTTTTCTCTCATATCAGTAAGTGCTGTCCTCTGCATACTATACAGTTTATATCCCTTCACCTGCAAAATAGAGTTACTTTGCTTTTGCTTTTGTTTCTTTGCAATTGTAATGGATTTTTAAGTTCATGACTACTGCCTTTAAAGTTTATGTCACACATGTAGTATGATTGCTTTGATCATCATTGTCAACTCATATCATTATGATGAAGAAATTGTTCAAAAGCTGAAATTCAGCTTATTTGTCACATAGTAAATATTGTGTAAGCTGTTATTTTCGCATACAGATATTTTCGCAAGATGTTGTTGTTTTCGCAATTTTGACACCGAGGCGACCATGAGTGCTCTAATGCCTATCAGTTCTACATATTTTCACATGTTGTTCAATTCACGCTCCAAAAGTGATTTGCGAAATTAAACCCTCGCGAAAAATAACAGTGTACACAGCAGCAGGGGTGACATGCTGTCTGTGATAGTATGTATTACACAAATATTTCCATGAATGTTATCAGCATTGATCACCTGAGTGAATTGATATCCTTCTATTTCTCTCTTCTCTGTGCATGCTGCAGTTTAGGAGAAATGACAAATCTCTCTCCCATGTTTGTTGCATTTCTTTCTTCTTCTCTTTTCAACAAAATTAGGTGAAGTAAAAACCACAGACTCTGCCCTCATCATAGCCGAGAATGTGCCCATCATTACCCCCAACCAGGATGAAGTCATTTCCAGCTTATCACTTCAGGTATTAAGGTCTCTACTCAGCAGCACGCAGCTGCGGTAAACCGTGACAAGGCAAACACATCTCACGCATTAAGAATGTTGGAGTATGAAAGGGGGAGGGTGAGAGGGGTGAGGGAAACATCATTGCCCCCTCTTTCACCTTTCTGTCTAATAATTTACAATTCCTCTCCCCATCCCCACCCCTTTGATGATTAATGCTGGCATTGTTCTGTGTATACAGAAGTGACACATTAGTTGGCACTGCCAAAGATCCTTGGTCTCAAGTTGAATAGATCACAGTGCGATCGCTCAGAGTCTCTGTATGTAAGTGGAACCAATTGATGGTATTAGTTGTTGTTGTTGGGGTTTTTTTCTTGAGGGGAGAGGGAGGGTGGAGGATGGGGTAAGTGGGGAGCTTCTATAGAGAATTTGAAAGATTATATGTGATCCTGCATCACAAAGCCCCACAACAGTCGACAGACATATATTTTTAGTTGAGAGCAGATTCTGAAAAGAGCAGACTTCAAGCTTGAAAATGATGTACAACTCAATACATATGAACTCTCCTAGCCTATCTTAATATTGAAAAGAAAGCACACACTCTTAAAAAGTATGTACTGAGAAAAGAGGCTCTGAAGTATAGGGTCTATTCAAGTGCTTGATCTTCCGAAGCCTCGCTAGCTGTGCAATGCATGGGGGGGGGGGGGGGGGGGGAACGGAATGTAAGCCACCATAGTGACAACAGTGAAGGTATTATCAGATTAAACTAAAATTGAGCATGCTTTATTAACACATTCTCTCCATAACTAATACCAACTTTCAAAGAAGTGTTCCAGAAAAACTGCTAAAATCACAATTTCCCATTAGTTTTATGATCCCAAATTTTAGAATAATGTAGAAGGATTGTTCTGTCAGGAAAAAAACATGAACAGCTCAAGATTGGCTAGGTTGACCCGTTTCATCTATTTTTGAGTCCTCACGTAAAATCAGGGTGTACAACTTATTGTTGGTTTTGTGATGCATGGTCACATGCAAATATCTTCAGATGATATGTTGGTCATCAAAATTATCACTTCCACATTTAACCAGATGCAGGAGTTGATTTTGGTACAACTCCCATGTTCAGTTCACAGGCAGTAAACCTTGCGTGCTTGAATATGAAGTATTCATGTACATATGCATTTGCATAATGTGGTGCCCACTTCGGGGAAAGTTTCTATATAAAGCAATTTTTACAATTACTGCTGTTATTGGGGTTCATCTTCCATGGCGACAATAAGTTGTTGCCTAGCTGCTACCACTAGTGCAAATGTTGTGATTTGTAATGGCTGTAAAGTGCTTTATGAGACAAGGCCAGGTAATAAGCCATTGTCTTCATTAAGCGGTATGTCACATGTGAAGCCAATTAAAACGTATTTCTATCCAAGAGATAATGGCTAAAGCGTCTCCATATCTTGTTTTCAGGTGTCCCCTGGGATGCACCTGCTCATCACTGGACCCAATGGCTGCGGCAAGAGCTCTCTCTTCAGAATCCTGTCTGGACTTTGGCCTGTCTACCGGGGCAAGCTGGTCAAGCCTGACCCCCACGACATGGTCTTCATCCCCCAGAGGTACCTTCTCTCTCCCCACACCTTCCTTTGTGGTCTTTTGTTGGCAAGCCGCTCAAAGGATAAAGTTCTTAATCATTGATGCAGTGAAATCAACACACATTTTTTCATTCAAGGCACACTGTTGCTTGTGCACATCATGTGTAATGCAAGGGAGGGGTGGGCATAAAACCCCCAATCAATAGCAGTAATTCACTGCTACAATTATGAATAAGATTTACTTTGGCAATCAGTCCTGGTTTCAGGATAATCTGATCAGTTCTGTATAGCAGTTGCTATGGTTTTAAATCCTTTCTTTGTCCCGCATACAATGTGGTATAGGTCTGCACACTTCAATACACCCTAAATTTGGAAGTCATTTTCTTCTAAAGTACCTTTCTTGGAGTTACATTTCTTTTTTTTTTTTTACTCTAGTGGGTCAGGAACAAAGTTGAGGATATGATTTTAGAGCTGATAATCTATTCTTTTTCATATTTGACCTGAACAATGACGTTTTGCTTGGCAACTCTTTTTTTTTTTTTGTGTTCTTTTATAGTGCAAGGTCACATCAGTATTCTTGTTCTGACCAGCCTACAATTTGTGTCTGGGAAGTTGACCCATGTGCACAGCCGCTACATTGAGTTTGTATTACACAAACTGACAATGCATACACATACACATGATCAAAATACTTATTGATCATTGGCTACGTTCTTCAGTCTGCACTGGAAGGAAGAGATGTTAGGGCTGGGTGTCTGCAGTCTACATAGAGTGCGATATTTGATACCCATGTGGCACCAGCTATACTTTAGTACTGTGCCCTGGGTTACCGAAAAATTAGTAAATGTAATAATCTGATGCTCTATGCAATAAGGTTTTGTTGTGTTAGTAATCCTAATGCAACAATTAATGAATGCCAGTACATCAAAAAAAAAAAAAATCCATAATTTGATTACTTTAATTACTCCTCTCTCTAATTAAAGTGCCAGATAGAGTAATGCTAATGCCCTGCTGTTATGGTAGTGGTGTAGGGAGTGCATGCATGTTGCAGCTCGACACCAGCAGGGCCAGACTGCACTGTGCATTATCAGTCCACAAACGAAATGAATGATAATGAGCCCAGTTTGTCGATTAAACTTGTAATTTCCTGAATTTCATTCAATTAATATAACATTTTCAGCAAAAATGTTTAAAAATCATTACCATTTTTCTAGTTATGTTAAACACATAACAGGGATAAATTGGCATTTGGATTGTTATTGCTGATTGCTGATATTAAACCAGGATGCCATGATAGCAGTGTGTAACTGTACACCCTAATAACTTGAAATTGTGCTACACATTGCAGTAACCTGGGGTATGACGGTACCCCAGGTTCTGGCATGCCGAATCATGTAGCAAATATGAGCCAAAAAGCCCTGCAGTGCTCTAGGTATCAAGCTACTAAAGGTCATAACAGTGTATTCCCCTCACGTTCTTTTGAAACTATATTATTGAAAGATTCTCATTATATGCACATAGAAACCAAAGCAGGTCTGCCTACACTTACAAACCAGGAACTATCCATAGAATTTCATTGGAATAGAAGCTCTTTTACAACATAGAGTAGTCCCCTGCCCTGCAACCCCTCATCACCACCAGTCCCATTGGCAATTGTGAATGAAGACCTTTTTCGGCATTTTGTGTTTAATATTAAAGAATATGCCGAATTTTTCTCGTTGTGTTTTTGAAGCATGTGTATTTCAGATATCTATACTGTAAAAGTATAAATTTTTGCACATTTTGCACAACAAGAAACTAGCTTGAAAATAAGAGCGCACAAATACTTTTGCTTGTTGTATGTGATGATATTTTATCTCTTTGCTTTCTTGGAATTAAAAACGAACAAAATTTGTTTAACCCAGCTGAGCACAAAAAAATTTACTCGGTCATGCGAAAATGTTCACTTTTACGGTAATAGTAGCACTCATGGATTAACAATGCTTTCTTCCTCTCTGTGCTTGTTTTGCAAAGACCCTATATGTCACTGGGCTCGTTGAGGGACCAGGTGATCTACCCTGACACGCCCAAGGAGATGGCTGGGAAAGGGATGACAGACGCAGACCTGGAAAACATCCTTGGCATCGTTCACCTGCAGCACATTGTCACCAGAGAGGGCGGTATGCATTTTTGCAGACATTGAAGGAAGGAGAGTTTCCTCACGTAGCAAACATGTGGATGCAGCTGTTGCAGAAGGATTAGTGCAATGCCCAGTGACAGTTTAGGAAATTGGATGATTTGATGAATGCATAGATGAAGTTTTGAAGTTTCTGATGATCTCATGTGCTTCCCTCAATATATGGGAACTCTTCCACAATTTCTTATTTCAGAGAAGTGCAACATTATTAGAAAATATACAAAGAATTTGCTTTGGTTTTAATTTTACAGTGAGAGTACACATCTTTGACCTGTTACTGAGTAATGTGAAGGCAAATATTCTCCATGCCACATGGCGGAGCAAGGTTAAGAATTATTCCCATGTCATAGACAAGTTTGGGTCTTTCGTTGTTGAATTTTCTGAATAATTTTTGTACAATCCTGACATTAGAAAATGTTGAAGAGTTGCCGTCTTGGAGGGCAAAACTTTGAAATTCATGTCTTTTGAACAGAATGTCTGATTTTCGTCGATCTGTGTTTCACTCATATCTCTGCATTAGCTGAGTTCCTATATGTTTAGAGAAACTTCCTGTGTACTAGCCCTTTTCTTATGTATAGGGCTTAATCAGTGAGCTTTAGATTTGGACTATTTTGTGTCCACTCTCATACTACAATTGATTTGCTTCACATTGTGTTGCTGTTTGAATGGAACAAGAAGTAACTTGGTTTCTCAGATCTGTACAGTCATACTCATGTGGCAAGGTAATGAATGTTACAGTGTTTGACTGTGTGCGGAGAACAACCCTATCATAAGTTCCATTGAAATAAGACTGAGATCTACTTGAAAAAGTGATGTATTACTGTCACTTTCTTTGATGTCATAGTACTTGGTAATCTGTATCAACATCTTTGGAAAGCTCAATTAAATGTAGCAGCAAGCCTCTTCAAATAATCTTATTTTATTAGACAGGAATGTTCGTACAATGTATGGGAGCTGTTATATTCTAAGGGTAGGGAGAGATGGTGTTGTAATGACTTTAAAAAAGGATACGAGAAAATACAGATTTAATGCAGTATCAAATTTTGGTTGCAGATCAATAGACGAAGAGATATTCACCTCAGAAAGTGGATATGATGTGAAAAAGTATACAGATGTGTAATGTATTCATAAATCAGGGTCGATGACCATACAGTAAAATGTAGCAACACCTACATGTACTGAAAAATGACATAGAAGATGAAGCTATCGTAGTTATGCAATTATTTGCAGAAATAGCACAGTTTTGCATAAAACTGGTATAGCAATGACCAAACCACCAATTAGTTATTAATGTACATTCCATTTCAATGTGGCATCATTTTCTACCTGGTGGTTCATCTCAGGTTGGGATGCAGTGAATGACTGGAAAGATGTGTTCTCTGGTGGAGAGAAGCAGAGGATGGGAATGGCAAGACTCTTCTACCACAAGTAAGTCAGAGAGACGAGGGGCGTGTCTCCATCTCATGTAGTAGAAGGATTAGAATTCCATTATTTGCTGTGTGTTGATGATGGTGATGATGATGATGAAACAACATTCATATAGCGTCATTATCAGTAGAAACATTGGCTGAAAAAAAAAGATAGAAATGATGTAAAGCATCTTTATGTATGATGAATTTTTTTTTCTGGTTTGGCAGTGTATGTTCTATTCGTGGCCCTATCTCTGTCTGTCTGTCTGTCTGTCTGTCTGTCTGTCTGTCTGTCTGTCTGTCTGTCTGTCTGTCTCTGTTACTCATTCCCTTTCTGTCTTTCACTCTCTGACATTGTTTAGTTATTGAGATACTCTTGAAGTAGTTGCAAGCATGGTTATAAATTCTGTAGTTGTCAGTGCTTCATTTGTTGCTAGTGTATTGGCTTGTGCATTCATCAGTGTTTTTTTCTCTTTGACTTTTACCATGTGTGTTTAGACATGACGATACACAGCAAATGTGTGTATAACCTTCCTTTTGACCACAAAATACTGAATAAATCAATCATGGAAGAACCATCTAAACGCCTCAGCAAAGTACACTCCAATCCAAGGCACCTTAAAATGATTTGAAGTACTATAAAGTGCAATATCCAATCACACATATTAAACATTGTACAGCTCACTTGTCTACTATAAGTACCGGTACATACAGTGTGAAGTAGGGGGTGACTGTTATCTGCAGTACTCCATGAGGTCAACACGTTTCCCAGCTCTCTAGGATGGCCAGCAGGGCAGTCAAAACTGACCAGATTATTTTTGATGGTATTTCAGACCCAAGTTTGCCCTCCTGGATGAGTGCACCAGCGCTGTGAGCATCGACGTTGAGGGGAAGATTTTCCAGGCGGCCAAGGATGCCGGGATCATCATGCTGACCATCACCCACAGACCGTCCCTCTGGTCAGTTAACATCTCTTGTTTGTCTCTGGTCATTCATAAGCTTTATAGTCAGTGGTCAATCGGCATTCAGTGCCAGAATTTCCAACAACAAAAAAGGTGAAACAAAACATCACTACGTAAGTGTCTGTTGGCAAGAATCGTCTGACTGTGACAACATTCTGAAAAAAACTGGCAAAAGAAGATTATTTGCACTTAGAAATTAGCAGATACTATTGCAAGTGAGATTTGTGTGCTTTTGCAAATAATCAAGTATTTCAAATTGAAAGGGAAAGTCTGCTTCTGTGAAGCAAGAATACCAAAGTTGACGTTCATTGCCATGGAAACTAGTTCTAAACAGTTTCACATAGCCCATATATCTGTGAACACAACAGAGGCTAACAAAGCGTGTACCTGGTTTCAGTCCACTGCTGGAAGCCTTGTGTAATGATAGCTTGTTTAGAACCAGCACTAAACTATGACAAAAGAATGTGACATCCTAACATCGATACTCTATGGTTGCTTTTGATAGATAAAAGCAATCAACCACTCGCAACAACTCCAGGAAAATATTAGCAAACTCTGCCAGAACAACTTCACAAAATTTGAATGTTGGTTTCTCTAGTCAATTGATGATGTGATTTCCACAAGAATCTCAAATTTGAGCTTCTTTGTGGGCATTTTTACAATGGAAGAATATCATCATGACGAAAAGTTAACTTTAAATTTAAACTCATATCGTGGATCGACTACTAGCATAAATAAGATGAGACATCTCTTCTTTGTTTAGTTTAATTTATGAGAAATATATATACTCATATGGTGTTTACCAGTAGTAATCATATTATCATTAGCAGTGACAATGATAATGTCTGGAGTCACCAGGAGAACATAGTCCTTTTGACAGTTGTTTTGTATTCTTGTCATGGCAGGAAGTACCACACCCACCTGCTGCAGTTTGATGGCACGGGCAACTGGCGCCTGGAGGAGCTGAACACGGCGACGCGTCTGAGCCTCAACGAGGAGAAGCAGCGCCTGGAGGCCCAGCTGGCTGGCATGCCTCGCATGCAGGAACGTCTCAACGAGCTCTGCGAGCTGCTCGGCGAGGACTCCGTGCTCCGCACTGTCTCCTCTGCCAAGGACGCCGGGGGTCGGAAGAAGGAGACGACAGCTGGCCCAGCGGGGGCGAAGGAAGAGAATGGCAACGGAGTGGAGGGGATGGGCGGCGGCGCATCATCGGGTGGGGCCAGACTTGTGGAAGTTGCCGAGAGCGATCAGTAGAGCCACACCATGGAGGAAATGAATACCGACTTTAATAGAGGAGGAGGAGCAGAAGGGAGAATTCCTCCTATGATTGTTCGTAGGACTGGAGGTTTCAAAGGTCTTGAAGTCAAGAAGGGTGGAGGCATTTTAGTTATTGGTCAGAGGAGAGTGCCACATACATCCTAGAAATACAAAAGGCTATTGTTGCGTAAATTATGTAGTCTGTAAAGTAGATCGATGAGTCCAGTCATGAGTTGATGTAATTTTGAGATTGTGGCAACTAATGGAGAAGTGCTGAGGAAAGATGCCTCTGTTGATGCAGAGCGATATGTATGCAGAGAGATGTGAATGCAGAGAGATATGAATGAAGAGAGATGTGAATACAGAGAGGTGTGAATGCAGAGAGATATGAGTACAGAGAGATATGAATACAGAGAGATATGAATACAGAGAGATGTGAATACAGAGAGATATGAATGCAGAGAGATATGAATGCAGAGAGATATGAATGCAGAGAGATGTGAATGCAGAGAGATGTGAATGCAGAGAGATATGAATGAAGAGAGATGTGAATGCAGAGATATGTGAATGCAGAGAGATATGAATGCAGAGAGATATGAATGCAGAGAGATATGAATGCAGAGAGATATGAATGAAGAGATATGAATGCAGAGAGATATGAATTCAGAGAGATGTTAATGTAGAGAGATGTGAATGTCTAATGAGATGAGTAGAGGAGTTCCCAGAAAGAGGCACAATGATTGATGTAAATAGATGGAAGTGGAAAGAAGGGTAAGAGAGAGAGAGAGAGAGAGAGAGAGACAAAGAGTTGGACAGACAGACATACAGTGGGAGAGAAAGAAAGAGAAAGATGAAGAATGAGTGAGCAGGAAGAGATTGTTGAATTTGTGTTTTGCCCTTTTGTCTTTTCCTTGGGGTGTTCCCTCATCAAACAACAAATTGATTTGGAAAACATCGCCGAGTGTGAGTTATGTTAAGGGAGAGTCCCGAGTTTGTAGAAGTCATGATGGAGAAAGAGCATGTTATCAAATTGTCAGTGTACAGCCCGTGGGTGTGGCGGAGACGGTGGAAGTATTCCTGAAATATCTCTTCCTTTCTTTTGAAGGCTAAAGGCATCCACTTGGCATTATTACATAATATCATGTAGAAGGATCTTTAATACTCCACTTCAGAATCATTTATCTACTGATAGCAGTTTTGTAGCTATTTTATTGTGGAGAGGAACTGAGCAACTGCACTTTTAGTTAGTGAGTCATCATCCTAAATTTCAACTAGTCCACATCTGTTCTGAGGACCTTCCACAGGTCATTATGATCTGTAGGATGGATGGACAATGTTTTCCTCTCACCAAACTAGGAGGCAGTATGATGAAGAATTCAGCTCATGTCTTGCTGTCAGGGTTTGTACACCATGAAGAATTTTGTTGGATCCCTATGGATATAGAACCAACAACACAGCACTTTTACATGTGTCTGTGTTTCTTATGGGCGTATGTATGTATGTGTGTGTGTGTTGGGGGGGGGGGGGCATGGGGATGCATTTGTGTGTGTGTGTTTGTGTGTGTACATTTGTGTACATGGTGCTCATGTATATTGCCACACATGTACATGCTGCAGCAGTGTGTGAGATAAGAACATGTAATATGATAATGTGGTGGTATGGATGAAACAGATTTAGGGGGACACATGGTTAGGGGATTATTTAAAAACACACAAAGTATACTCAAAGAAATTGAGAGCAGAATAGTTGTGTACTGCAACAAAACTAGTTGGTTGAAGAGCAAACAAACAAAAAACAAATAAAACAAGGATGAATACAATTAAGTCGGATGCCAGAGAATAAAGGGATAAATTTGTGAAATAATTGTGTAGAAGAGTGCAATTATTGTCAGAGTATCTAGAATAGGTTCCACCATGCAGCTTTGAATTGTTGGCAACTGATAATCATTGTGTAAATAGCATGTCTGAAATAACACTCTGCAAGCTGTAAATATTGATAATGGGAGGTTTATTCAACTTCCTATATATTGCTTTAATTGATTCCAATTCTGTGAATTTAATTCTTTAGTATTTAGTCCTTATGGCATTGATAAAGTTGATGCTAGCGTAATGTATGCTGTACTTTCAACGTACTGTAATATTTTAATAATGTGTGGCCATATACATATACCACGGTATTGCTTTATCAACTTTGTTAGGAGAATACCACAAACATTATAATATTGATAACACTAATGCATTGAATGTCATTTATTGGGCCATCAAATATGTTGTTGGGAGATAAAGGCTAACTTATTTGAGTTCCAGTGTGCATATTATATAAGACAGTGCCAGAGTAAGGGCCATATGCAAAATGTATCTGTCCAAACAATTTGCCACAAAAGAGAGTGGTTGTTCAGAAGCGTGTAGCATGTATAGTGCAAAAGTATGACAATCATAGACATCTCATGTGCACTAACTTGTAAATTGCTGAGGTTGCTAGAAATCTGATGTCAATGTGATGTGACACTGAAACTACTTATAGGTGAGATAGTCTTGATTCCAGGCATGCCAAAGACAGACTGATTGCACCCTCACCTTTTCCACGTATTGAGACTTGGTGAGCAAATGCAGAGTTGTCAGAGAGACGTAGAATGGACAGACCAAAATTGTAGGATTCAATGATGTGTGCTCTTAGTGAGCTGTCTTTTAAGTACTTCTGTGTTTATACAGAAAAAAAAAAAAAAATTCTCTCTCTGTGTATGAATAGAATGACCTTATGCTACTCCTGTCGAGTGTTTGAGCAAGTCAGTATTGGCCAGAACTTGCCAAGATATTGTGGGACGTTGTGTGGAAGGCAGAAGAAAGATGTTTTCTGTCCTTTTGGGGGCATTTTATGTATACATTCCTAGAGATTTAGAATGCTTTCATTCAAATACAGAACATGTGAGGAAGCATTTGCTGATCCAAGCCAGTTATATCTCTGTCTCAACTTTATTGTGTGTGTTAGTTTGTAGCTTTCATTTTGGAGCAGGCCAGGGTCCTGTTGCATAAAACCTTTGTTGAACTCGAACATAATTCCAAATCAAACATAGTAATCAAACCTAACTTGGGATCCAATATAAAACTAGATAGAATTAAAGTTAGGATTGATTTTTGGTCGATGACTATGCATGGATGAGCCTACATGTAAATGTTATGATCACCTCCCCTACCCTTGATTCTGATTGGCTGAAAGCAGGTTATGTTTTATTTTATGTTCAATATTAAACGTAGAAATTTCTATGTATTTTGATGCTGAGGAGTTGATGACAAACAATTCATGTTTGATTTCAGGCACTTGAGTTTGATTCAAAGCCCTTGTGTTTGATTTTTATCTGTTAATATGCATAAATTTATGTTTGATTCATGGTACTTATGTTTGAAATCAAACCTAACTCTTTCTGCAACACAGAATTGTCAAACATAGCTTTATGCTTAAAATTCAGACTTATTATATTTTTGACGTAAGTTTGATCTGAAAGTTTTATGCAAACAGGGCCCTGTTCTGCCCATTCTTTCCCATGAAAACAAACAGTGTATCCCACGGACACCACAGAGTAACAATACCCATTCTGTATGGAAAGCCACATGAAATCAGGGTAATTCCTATTTTTGGTGTGCTTGCAACTTGGTGTCATATCGGCCTCTCCAGCAGTGTCTGTTGGAAATGCCTGAATTGCTTTAAGCGATGAGATATGAATTTCAAATAAACTGCAAGTTTTATTAGGCAAAGGCCTCAAAAGCGAACACTCAAGAAGCTCATGTGTATTTGTTTTACACAGTGAAAGAGCCGATAGGATAACTGCAGTGCAACAAAGCATTGATATACGACCAAATGTAAACGCAACAGCGAACAATTGAATATTGTACATGTATATAGCGGGTATATATTTTTGTGTTTGTTTTTAAGTCCAAGGTAAGACATTATCATACTACAAAGTTCAGTGTCTTTTGCAGATTGCAGTTTCTCACAGTTATTCAATGTCATGACACAATGAGTTAAGCTTCAAATTAATTTTAGATTGAGTCATCTGTGATCCGGAAGAATAGCTACGTATTACATTTCAACATATGATATTTTCTATTCATCAGACATTTACAGTTAAGACTGTAGGGAGGCTTTTTTTGTGCCTAGATCAAACTCTCATTTGCTGTTTGCAGTTTGGTGATAACAATTCTTGAATTGAATTATTAAAGTTTTTGCATCAATTGTTGTTAAACTTGAAGTGCAACTGTAACATAAAGTGATGAGTTGCCAGATGTAGGTAAGATAACTGGCCTGTGGAGATGTACTAAGATTAAAAAAAAATAATAACACCCTAGCACTTGCCTAGACCCACAACAAAAATCTTTCAAGTCTTCTTTTCTGTTTTTTTTTTTTCTGTTTTTCTGTTGTTGTTGTTGTTTTTTTTTTTTTGGGGGGGGGGGGGGGCTGAGTCGAAGAAACTTACGTTACATCAAAGCTCAATAATATAATGATAGTTTGTTAAAAAATGAGTGGAACTGGTTGATTGTTGTAGAGAGGAAAATAGTAATTTGTATTTGCCAGCTCAGTGCAATTTAAAAATTCATTGAAACATTTTGAGCACACAAATGAGATTAGGGAAGCTGATGTAATGTTTTTAAGAATCTATTGGTGAAAAATTGAGCAAATCAAATGGAATTCCAATAGGATTAGAACCCGAGACCTCCGGATTGCTAGCCTGGTGCTCTACCAACTGAGCGATAAAAAGCCCTAGTTTGTGTGTGTGTCACACACACACACACACACATACATGCACATAGCTTCTGACCACACGAGCATTGAGAATTCAGGGTTTCTGGGATGAACACTGTACTAGGGCTCTTTATAGCTCATTCGATAGAGCAAGGGGCTAGCAATTAGGAGGTCTCAGGTTTGAATCCCGATGGAGTCCCATTTTCTATGCTCGATTTTTCACTAATAAATGATATTCATTTCTGGTCAATTTCCCCTATTTTCACGTTTATTACTTTTTAAGAATGATTGAAGAGAAATATGATTTTTAATCCTTCAATATTTCAATATCTGTGATTTCTAGTCGGAGTGGATTTGTGCTAACCAGTTAATGGCTTGTAGTAGTAGCTTGTGTAATAATGCAATTTATGAGTTGCCTGCACATGATATATGATTATAGATAAGCAGTTAACGTTTCTCTGCCGAGCTTACCATAAGTGTGGGGCTGTGTGTGTTTATGTGAGAGTGTATGTGCATCTATAAAGTTAAAGCAGTATTAATAGAGTCTTTGCCAGCTCGTTTGTGTTTGCCGAATGTTGTCACATTTGTGGAGACCACATTTTGGTTGCATCACTGAAATTGAGTCCAAGTAAGTAAGTTGTAAGAGTGTGTGCAGTTTAATCCTTTGGACGGATGTGAGCACTAGTATGTTCACACACAGAAATGGGGCACAACTAAACTGATGCGCTTATACATGCATTTGCAGGTAGACTTTGTCTCCCAAAATGTTTAATATGTATGGCAGGCATATTTCTTTCTTTTTCAACTTCGTCTTTAATTTTCAAGGGTGACCGTCAAACTTTTCACACTGGGGTCATTTGAAAGTGCTGATATGTTTGTTAACTTCACAGAGGGAATTTTCTCTATCAGGCTCCCACTATAGTATTGCCAAACTATCAGAAATGTGTATTTAGTGTATGAAATGGAGTGCAGTATGAAAGGAAGAGAATTACATACAGCATCTGAAATGATAGTGAATTTTGAGAGCATGAAGACAAATGAAATAAATGCTTGCTTCTTTTAATGTTTTCCATGGAACTGTCAGAAAGAATAATGATAGTTTTATAAATGTTAACAGCCACAAACAGGAGATTCTTTAATATTATTTCAACACCCTCTTGATCATGGGACCACTTTTTGTAATTTACTGTTGCATGTAACATAAAACTGTTGCAATTTTATGTTACATGGAGCCTGCATGTTTGATGATTCACACAAGAGAGTCAAGTAGAATCAATCACGTCTGTCAAACCAAATCACATATGTTTAGATTTTATCAGGGTATATATGTGAAATTCAAATCAGATCACGAATCACCAACATTTCATTTATTGTGTGGTTCTGTCTCCTCAGCATTGGATTAATGACATTCTATACATAGATTTAGCATGTGTTGTTGTTTTGTATGTTCAGAGGTAATTTCAAAGTCTGTGATATAAGGAGAAGCTACTGTATTCTACCTATGTTTTGAATGGTTCATCATGCAAATTCCCAAACATTTGCGATCATACATTATGCAACATTATTTACTTCGTGGAATTTCACAAATTTTGGCTAAAACTCTTTTGCATTACGTGTCTCTGTCACCAAAATAGGTGTGTGGGACTGTGCACGGATGTTTAGACATTCTGTTTGTAATCAGTATTTATTTTTGATTTGAAAAGTAAGTCATGCGAAGTAGTTTGATTCAACAAATATCATTGTGTAGAAGCAATCCTATTCAAGTGATGCTTGTCATTATTATGGGATAAAATCTGGCCGATGTTTCGAACTAAAGTGAAAAGGCTACTAAGGAAGAATGGATGAATATTCTGAGACTACACATGAAAAGGTGATACATGTTTAGTGTCACTGGAAATTAATATACCGAACAAGAGAAATATACTCCGGGGCAGAAATTTCAAATCATCAACCATAGAGTCATGTGTGAAATAATTCTTAGTATCTCTTTTTTAGCAATGCTTGTTTTTATAGGAAGTTTATGTGTGTGACAGCTAACTTTTTTTTTAAATCATTTCCAAAATAAATTATAGAATCCCTCCACACATTAAATTTTTATGACATGTGTATGTAGTAGTTTCATGTTATCATTGTATCCAGTAGTTATGTATGCACTATTTTGTTTAAAAAGAAAAAAAAAAAAGCTTTTATATTGTCTCATTCCCCTTTTTATCCATATTTTTCCCTCAAATGATATAGATCCATGGTGCATGTACCATCATGATCAGGGTTGCGCAGTTTTTTCATGAACACAAAATATTTCATATCCTTAGTTCAGAAGCTACTACATTGTATAACATGAGATGATGTCCAGCTTGAATCTTGTGAAAGTTACGGTGAAACAATGGAAATTTGTGTGGAAGCCCCAAAGGGGCATTGCGTTTTGGCCGACTCATACAAAGTGTGCATATAAATATCACAAATGATTCACAGTTTATGGCAAATTTATGTAAAATTTTGATGCACATTTTTAAGTGATTCACAAATAATTCACCATTATTTCACAAATAATTTACAATTTATTGCATTTCTTTCGTGCAAATTTTGTGAAAAAGACTCTAGATTTGCAATGTCCTTTAGGTCCACCATATGCGTGGGTTCATCATATTTTATTTTCTATGTCAGCACGTCTTGGTAGCTATTATGTCATTGATATTGAAACAATTTTGTGCAAATGGAGAGCTGTCAAAATGTTGATGCATTCTCAGATATACCACATCTCCCCGAATCTGCAGGAGGCTAATGCTTGAAAGATTAACTGTTTCTTCACATCCTGACCAATGAACTTAAAATCTTGTGTGATTGTGGACATATTATTGCTTATTGAGGTGCATATGACGTTACACTATCTTCCTAACACCTCTCTGGAGCCTACCAGATTTTGCTGTGTGAGTGTGGGCAGTCCTGCATTTTTGGAAGAGAAGTTTTTTTCTTATACAATCTTGTCTGAAATTTGTCATTTTAATTTTGATGCGAAGAAATGCATGTTTTGTCTGCTGCCTGGAAATGAATGCTTTTAGGATGAGTAATTTGGTGATACATTGAGTTGCTGATATAAAATATCTTGAGATTAGTTAGCAAGTCAAGGAGTGAGAGTACTGAATTGGAATCAATGTTTTCATGCAGAGTTTCACTTCTTTAAAACCAGGACTTTATTTGATACATGTATTGCTGTTGGGTTTCTTGTGTCATCACCAGAAAAAAGAACACACATGATTCGCTTTCTCTTTTGTGATCATGAAGTAATGACCATATTAAAAAAAAAAAGTGAAAGGTTATCTCTTTGTGTCCTTCAAGTGGAAATTGGCACCGAAAACTCCGTAAGATTATACATATTGTCCACAGTCCCGTACACACAGAAAGAGTGCACTTAGATTTGAGCAAGAGTTTTAACCCTAACCATGCAGGCTGGGCTTTTTGGGGTGTTCTGTGGCCGGGGGAGGGTTGATTTAACCCCCCCCCCCCCCCCCCCCCCCGAGATCTCGGTTGTTGATCGTGCAATCGCCATGAAAATTGGCACATGCATTACCTGTGGCATAATCTACCAAACTATACAAAAAGAAATGGAAATTTTCATTATTTTAATTAATTATGCTAATATATGCATAAAATCATACATTTTGCTCTAAATCAGAAATTTAAGCTCTTAGAATCCTAATTTTTGGTGATAACATTCTTTGTAGCATTCCTAACAATGTACTTGAAAAAAAATCTGGTATCAAAATTAATTTTTTATGTATTTTATTGTTTTATGAATTTCTTATGTATTTCTTTATTTTTCGACCTTTTTTATTTTTTTGGAAAATTTATGACAGAACCTATTTCAAGCATAATTATGCTGAAATTAATTGATTTCATCCTATGAAAGTGAAAATAATGATATCTTTATGAATAAGGTGAGAAAACTCCATTTGCATAGACTTTATACACAAAATCAAATTTTTGAGCCATTTTCGGTCTGACAGGCATGTATAAAAGGTCATGCAGCGTCGTAATGGTATACGCGATTTTCACGAAAATGGTGTCAAAAGACGTGCGAGACTTGAAAGTAAAAAGTCAGTCAAAAAATTTCGTGCGGCGGAATAGTTGTGAAAAATGTCAAGGGGAGTTGATTTACCCCCCCCCCCCCCCCCACCCCCGGCCCTTTTAGGCTTAAGCAAGAAAATAGCATGAAGACCAAAACCGGATGCCGTCGAGTCACAGGTAACACTTTTGTGTATATTGTAGTTCTGCTCTGGTATCATGCAACATACAATGTATAATGACATATATGTTCTCTCTTGTGTGTGTGTGTGTGGGTTCTTTTTTTTTTTGGGGGGGGGGTGGGGGGAGAGGTTGATAATTTTTTGTGAGGGGTCAGCATATTTTGCTGTTGTTGTTTAAGATTTGTTGATGTTCGCAATCAAAAATATACATTTGAATTTGCTGATAAGTGTGATTGAAATTATAAATTGGAAATACATTCAGAACAAGCCCTTCTCTTATTCAGTTTTACTTGATACAGTTTTACGAGATCTGAAATAAAGTGGTGTACAATCACCCACTTTTCTGAATAAATTCTTGCAACTTTATCATTTCTAAAAGAAGACATTGCATTCACCGAGGTCCAGATTTGTTCATTTATTTTGTTCTTCTTGTGCCCAGGATAAAAATTTGTAATCTATGAAGTCACACTAGATGGCAATGATAAGTCAATGTAATTTTCCTCAAAATTCAGTGGAGAAAAGGTTGATTCCTTCTCCAGCCTACACCACATACATGTATTTATTTTCATCAGTTTTGCTTGCCTAACATATGTACATACTTGTGTGAAATTATTTTTGTCTAGGTTCGAGCATCTGTCGGTTTGCCAAGGGTATCACCTGTTTGTGAGTGTTCATGATTTAAAAGTTTAAAGAAAAACAAATATATGACTATTCTTGCTAATGTTTTAGGATTAGTAACTGTACTTATTCAGTCATTTGGTTCAAGAGTTCTTCTAAATACAACTTTGGCTTTATTGATTAGATATATATCATAAATGATATTTCTCCAGAATTAAAATTTCAGTTTCGTAAGCACTGCAACTCAGAATATTAAGTCCTACGTTGATAAAACGGGGGACCTACGTACTTGTATCGCAGATTAAAGTTATAATGAAGGAATATGTGATCAGTTGCACATAACCGTTTGAGACAAAATAAATGGCCTTAAGTATCACCGCACATTACAGAATACTGAATATTGAGGTGTATGTGTCTTTGGGAGCAAGTAATTGCCGTTTATTCTTGTACTAGTATTTTGTCTTCTACAGTGGACTCCCATTATAATGAAGTCCTGGGGACCGGCAGTTTTCTTTCGGTGTACCAAAATTTTGTTATGACCGAACAAATAAATAATGGAAATATATTTAGAGTAGATAATGTTGTGGCCTGAATTTTTACTTCATTGTAAGCGGAATTTCACTGAAACGTTCGTTATAATGGGAGTGCACTGTATTGTAGATGTGGGGAATATGTCCATATCTTTTGATTTTTATTTGTGTGTGTGTGTGTGTATTTTTTAACCAGGGATGATATTGAGGTTTGTTAAAAAAAGAATTGAAATCAAAATTTTCAGGTGATTTCGATACATGGAAATTTAAGCAAACTGTGTATAGACTTGAGAGAAAAAAAAATCTGAAATCAGATTTATATCTAGAGAATATCACAGAGACTCCAACTCTCCTGCTTTCGACGGGAGATCTCCCGCCGAAAGCCCATTTTTGCAATATCTCCCGTTCTCCCACTTGAGATTTAATTTCTCCCGCCCTGGCTCTGTGTCTCCCGTTGGAAAGGATTTCTTACTTAGCATATTGCCATCGTAATTCGAATGTTAAAATGAGCCCGAGATAGCACGAGAAAGTATCTAGAACCATGAAGCTTCCAGGGCCCTTAAGCGGGCCCTGGACCATGGCCGCAAGGAACTTGGCACTTCGCGCACATCAACTTGGAGTGTCCCGTTTGCCAGGGGTTTCAGGCGGGAGAATCTCCAGATCAGAAGGTGCTTGGGGTTGGAGTCTCTGATATCATACCAGTTAACCCATTGGCATAGATATCTGGAAAGTAACTGCCAATTACCAGAGATAACCTAGTAAATCGCCCTTGCTATCTATTGTGTCATCAAGGCCTTCATGTTGGACTGAGGCATGCTGCTACATTTGAGTGGGCTTCCTAACATTACAGCTTGGTTAAAAACTTGTTTATACATGTAGCAATATCAAACCAAAATTATAATTGACAACACATTTGCTGTACATGTACTAATTCATTCAGACAAACACACACATGCATGCACAAACACAAACACACACACACATACATGCACACACATGCACGCATGCACACACACACACAAACACACACATTAACATTTTTTTTTTTTTTTTTTTTTCTGGAGGCGCACAGTTATCAATTATAGTACCATTGTATCACATGTATTTTTCTTTTCTTTTCTTTCTTCTTCTTTTGTTACTGTTAACGTTAATTTTGTTAATGTTATTGTGTTTTCTAGTCTATTTGTATGAGTAGCAAAGTGCGCTTAGAAACGTCAGTATGAAGCGCCATATAAATGCAATTATTATTATTATTATTAACAACACAACAATAAATGTCATGAATTTGCATGTCCCAGATTTAATCATAAACAGACATTCACATAGTACACAAGAAATGTATATAGATATAATTTGACACCACTGATTTCTGTTCAAACAAATAATAACCATCTCACTTCAAAGACAGTGTTTCTATGCGTACATGTATCTCCCACATGTAGGTTTATCTGTAATACCTGTGAACATGATTCCGTAATGATTACTGTCTCAGGTACATGTAGCTGTCCAGTTGACCATATCCTTAACCCCAAATCTATCCAACAATACATATACTATTCACTGTACTGGTGATACATATGCAGACATCTAATCATCGACAGGAAGTTTAGTTCCTGAACAGAGGATGACTGAGCCATTATGAAACTAAATTATGACTACAAGGGGTTTACCTTACAGATACACTTGTGCAATTTATTAAAGGTCACGACACCAGTTCCCACTACATCCTGTTTATCAAAGGCAATGATAGCTACTACAGCAGTCTAATACAGAGCTACTTTTTAGACAACAGCGATGCAATCCACAGCTTTGAATTATTATTTTTGGTTTCTATCCAACGGGAAAAGATACATCCTGCTTGTACAATCATATCTATACAATATGAATCATCAGCAAGTTAAGAACAGCTGATGAAAGAACTAAAGCTCTCTGCTGATATGATCAGACTCTCATACTTTGCGCGACTGTTTCCTGCATGTTTCACCGATCCAAAACACCGAGATATGCCCGGCGCTCAACATAATTACATTACAGTGAAGAGCACTGATTCTCGCACATCTACTTCCATTAACATTGAGAGGAATGACCCACCTTGCATGTTCCTACCACATATAAATCTTTATCCACAAATATTGCATGATCAATGGAAAATTTCACATTCTAGTACCTTATTCATATTCTGCGTAACTGCACTCACACAAAGATAGATAGATGGACAGAGAGAGCTAGAGAGAGAATGAACAGAAACACGGGAGGAGCAAAAGCCAGAGAAAAGAACAACAGGGTAAAAATAACAATCAGAAACAGGTAAATAAAGATAGACAGACAGACAGACAGACAGGTGGAAAAGACGGGAAGATGGAGAGAGGAATTGTTCTGACTGTCAACAGTAGGTACACTGAATATATTTTTATCATTCTGCTACATTGATGACCAGGGGCTTTCCCTTGGGGTCATCAAACTTGTCCATGACTTTGACGTTGGCCATCATCGCGACGGCGAAGCCGACGATGATGACGACCATGAGAGTGGTGAGGATGCCCATCCAGATGCCGGGGGTGAAGTACCCTATGCAGTCGTTGGCTGACGAGAACTGGTTATTTTCTATACCAATCGGTTGCAGCTGGGGTTTGAGAAAGGGATCGAGACATAAACACATAAATATGAGAAAAAACACAAAATACTTTTTAAATAACTACAGAAAACACACACAGCTTTCAGTGTGACACATTATTTTGAAGAATATCACAAAGTTTTGATTTTTCTGACTGATTTTATATTGCCTTGCATGCTCTTGCTCATCATGAAAATTGGAGGAGTAGAAAGAAAAATAAAAACTAATTGAATAGAAAATACTGCCGACATCAATGTATGCTTGATAAGTTTCAACATAGCTTTTCATGTGCTAGATAGTCACAATGAATATTTAAGTTGAGAAAATTGATTGGGAGGTGTCTGTAGTCAATGAAGTATTTTTTAATGAGAGTGCATTTTGGACTTATTAATCATAACGTTTTTTAAGCATCTGATTAAATGGGACTTAGTGAAATTGCTGAAGAGAAGTCCTCTTGCACATGAAAGAGACAGCAGATGCTTGTGCTATGGCTAGTCTAAAAAATAGGGTATAAAACAGGGACCTCGGCATACCTGAAAATTATTTAGCATGACATTGAGGAAGTAATTCACGTCAGTCTGGTTATCCTGGGCAAACATTGTGTTCCCACAGTGGTAGGACCAGCCAATAGGGGTTATGAGGTCATCCGGCAAGGAGATGCTCTCGTTGTTGGTGCCTACCAGATCCTTCAGTTGGTACACGATGGTCGTTGAATCCACAAACCAGTAGTTGTTGATAGTCTTGTTGAAATTCATTCTGCATGGAGGAGTCATGGGAGAATGTGGTAACTTGGGAGTAAAAATATACTCAATACTCTATTTGACTTCCAGAAAAAACATAAATAGGCAGATGGGTTTAAAAGTTTCTTTGGAAATCGAATGTACCACAAGACAGCTTTTGGAATATTAGACATTCACAGGTTGGTCACAAACATAAACGCAAATTAGATCAGGCATTTACATCCTAAAAATTATTTTTCATGAAAAGTACACATTCAACTGACTTGTTACCGACATACGTTACAGGTAATATCATTCCCCCTGCTTTCTGAAAGAGGCAAGTCCCATGCTCTTTCATTATGCTAGAAAAGTGAAAATATGTTAAATTTTCTTTATATTGTTGTATCATTTCATCACAAATTATAGTACTCCTTCCTTATCAAGCGATGATGGTACCAAAACTTTAAAAATTCATAACTCTTTTAATAATCAACTACCCGATTTTCCTCGAACTTTCAATGTGTGCGACTAATATTACTGCTTTATCCACATTGATGTTTGGGCGTTGGTCTTCTTTAACTTTCTCGTTTCATGTCAGATTTTAAAGAAACTTCTATTCACCTTTCAGTTTGATTTATTTCATACTCTTTATCTGATGGAATCAAATTGAATATGACATTGAATATGACATTGAATATGACATTGAATATTGAATATGGAATGGCCTTTCAGCTTAACCCTTTGTGCCCTTTGAGTCCCCATTGGCACTGACAATCCCCAAGCATTCTACATGCTGTCCAAAGTCCCTGGCAAAGAATGGGTTAAGGACCATTGTCCAACGAACGACATGTAACAATGGTGACCAGTGGACAAAAAGCACTGAATCCAACTCACGAAATGGAGACACTGGTGATCCACTCAGACCCATTCTCGTTCCGCAGATCAGAAACACTGAAAGTCAGCCTGTGTAAAGGTAAAATAAAAACAGATATGATGCCTTTGAATTCGAACATCAAGTACTGAAATGTAAGAATTGTTCGCAGCATGAAATTTTTGCCATTGGCATTCAATGCATTTAGTGTAGACAAGAGCTTCTGCATGCACTTTAATTTCGCAAAGTTGGCTCTCGCAAAATTCGCAAAATTAAAATGCACACAAACATTTCTGGTTTTAAATTACCTGGTAGACTACCTCAACTAATGATCAACAATGCAATATTTCCACCAGAGTTGCTACAAATAATACGCACGATGATAAAGTAGCCTATTACAAAAGATAACTTCATATTCTCATATAGGGGATAACAGACATAATTACTTTTTTACTTTTACAATATCAATAAAAGATTTAAGGTTTGAGTCTTTGTGATGAAATTATTTCATGATGTGTTTACTTCGTTTACAATATTGCAAATTTCAATCTGCCGTCTGCACTGTCGTTACATCCTGAACGTCACTACAACTCCCATTACATAATAACCACAAGTGATAAATTCATAACTGTAATAGCATCAAGATGGCTAAACTGAATTTCATGCCTGGAAAAAAAAAATAACTACTAACAACAACCCACACATCCTGAAGAAGTGGTCTCTAAATGTTATCACTATTGGAAAGGTATTTAGGAATCATACGGGCAAAGTGCTGAAAGAGGATTTAACATACAAATTTTCATGAAATAAGAGCCGATAACCTTTGTGCGGCATGAAATCATCGCGAACTGCCACTGGATTTCAATGCATATAGTGTAGATGAGAACTTTGTGTGCATTTTAATTTTGCAAATCTTGAATCTCGTAAAATTTGCAAAATTAAAATGCACGGAAACATTCTTCGTTCGACTTACTGGTATGTGAAGTTGTTTTCACAGACCCCCTCAAAGTTCCATCTATCGTTGGGGAGCACAAGGCTTCTGTTGACCGCGCCATTAACCATCAGCTCCACGGTAATACTGTCGGCAAACAGGTAGGCCGTGCATCCATCCTGAGTGAAATTGATGAAGGTGAAGTTCTGGTTGTCGGCGGTCTCCGTGGCCTCTAACAGACGACGTCCACTGGCGTGAGAAGAATGCTTGGATGGAGAGGGACAGGGGAGAATGAAGAGGTGACCATAATAATCTTTCATTTGATGGAATTTAGCACATGCTTCTATGAAACGTATGACCTGCATAGCACTGACACTGCAGGCGAAAAACAGAAAAAAAATGAGATCTTGTATAAGGATAGCGTTTGCGGAAACCCCTTCGATGTTGACAAAAATGTGAACAGGCTCAAAATTATGAACTGCATCTCTCTCTCTCTCTCTCTTTTGTATGTCCTTCTATAGTAGATCACCTTGGGCTTGTATTATGATTGCTAACAGAATGAGGTCTAGGGCAATTACCCCCAGGGCAACTACCCAAGACCCTTCCCTTGACCTGAACCGTAATCCGAATCCTGAACTTAATCCTAACCATAACCCAAACTCTTCACCCTAAACCTAACCCATACCCTAATCTTTACTCTTACCTTATCACTAACCAGTATGTAGCTGGGGGTAATTGCCCTCGGAGGGTAATTGCTCTGATATGATCTAATGCTGTACATGTACACTATAAATCTCTCTAAATGTTTGACGTTTGATACAGGGGAGTCCATGATTTCTAACAAATGCATGTTTTCTGTCTTGCAAGCAAGACTGCAAAATTTCTTTCCTCTTTTTTTAGTTGCTTGATTCACTGTTTTGGTTCTTTTCTGCCACTTGATAAGCTGTTATTTGACATTCAACTGTTCTGTGAAATTCTGCTATTATGGCTTCCCATCCCCTGCCAGAAAATCACATCTTCACAAATATGACATCAAGATAAATGTTGTGTAAGTATGCTGGAATCAATTACTGCAGTAGCATCCTCCTCCTTCCTATACCTGTACATACGCGACCCGCTACAACAAAAGGATCCTAAAGTCGCTGACGGGTGAGCCGAGAAATTCGGGTTTGAAGTCACATCATTAAAATTGGTCAAAACAATCGGATTTCTGTTTTTGGCATAATTTTGTAGTCTAATGTTTTGTCTATCATCTGCCGAAATTTCGAAGCTAAATGATTAAAGGAAAGGCAAGAAATCAGCATTTTTCTGGGCCATGATTTTCCGACTTTCAACGTAACAGAAACGTGTCCGAAGATTTGGATTTAGCGACGCAGCTAAACTCCGCCCCTAGCAACGAGGGAGTTATTGGTCAATGCAAGACATCCTGATAACTGATTGGTCGTGCGTAGACAGCTGGCACTAAGCTTGAATGAACATCGTGGAGGTCGCTAGGAGCATGCCTTCTATTGTCAAGCGATGAAAACTGTCTCGCCTCCCCTTGATCATGATAGCGTCGGAAGGAAAACTTTGAAGGTGTTTTTCTCGAAACTCTGATTTCCTCTACCACTTGACATGCGCTAATAAAATCATCAATATCTCCGCAACCGAGTACTTATATGAGTTGTGCTATATATCAAATTAAAGTAGAAGAGTATTCTAATAATGTCAAGCCATTTTCAGAAAATTGTCCTCCCCCAACTTTCGGATCCTTTTGTTGTAGAGGGTCACATATACATACGCACTTACACACACAAACACACACAAATTGAATGATGTACTACCAAATCATATATAATCAGATCCAGCTATGATAACACTGGTAGCATTACTACCATTAAGTGGTGTTCAATTTAACCACTGAACATGTGATTATGCACATCTCTGATTACCTTTGACATGTCATCAGCAGAGAAGATGATAGTGTAGGGGACATCATCTGATTTGGCTCTCAAGCGGTGCATCGCTGACTTGACCAGTCCATCTGCCGCCTGCAGCTGCTCTTCCATGGAATCACTTTGATAGTTAAGTTAGCCAGAAAGACACATCAGGAGACAGACAAACAGACAGACAGACAGACCAACAGACAGAGAGGAAGAGAGAGAGAGTGAGAATGAAAGAGCCCAAAACCATACAAAACTGGATACACTTGCAGATACAATGTATCGAAAATAATATCAACCTTATCAATCACCCAACTCCATGCACTGAATCTTGAGTCTCCCCAAGCAACCATTGGTAAGCGTGTCCAATTACTTGGGTGACTAATATAAGAGAACAGAAATATTACATTTGAGGATGCTTTCTCATCTGTACTATACACTTCAGTGTAGTGATGATAATGGGTGCTCATATATGAATAATATCTCTCACTCTTTTTGTAGGGTTGTAATTGTGCTCAGCCAAACAGCATTCTTCAGTTCTTTGCTGCCACTTCTTGCAGACAGTAGCCAAAGCTACAACATAACATATACCTCTACAAGTATTTAACAGACTAACTTCAGATTATCATACTAGTCTGAGTTAGTACAATACAAATCTAGAGTTTCATCTACACTGGATTTATAGACCAATATGTAAATTCTTGAGGGTCATAGTGATTTCAGGGTGATTCCCTTTGACTCTGGTACAGTCGGAAGCTCATAATCAAACATGCACTACTAACCTTGGTGCAACTCTGACGATGACGAGGTTGGTTCTGCTGGGGCTAATGATAACAGAACTGAGCTCCTCTGGGTCAGTGAGCTCTGTGACCTCTCCATTCTGACCCTTGACCTTGGAGATGAGGTCATCCACCAGGCTGGATGTATCAGTCTGGGGCAGCACTAAGCTGGATGCTGCACTTTCCATAGATGACTGGACCCAGGAAGAGTGAACAGGTATTCACCAGGTATTAGGGTGTGCATCCCACAATTACAAATTGTACATGATTAGTCAAATACGAGCACACAAAAATCCTCAAGGAATATAGGTGTATGATTATCGCACATTTGTTATGTTCACCCTGGGCGTAACATATGGCTGTGATCTCTGATCAGAGGACTGAATGGCAAATAATACCAGTTTAAACAGCAATTTCCATAGAACAAACAAATGAAAGAATTTCTGTATTCTATGCAATAATAAGAGCAACATTAGATGATATAAATGAATACTTCCTAAATGCAAATGGAGCACAAAGCCACGTTGTTCTGGTGGAGATGCTGTGATGACAGCTACAATGTATCATATGAAAATTCCAGTTTGACAGTATGTGTTCAATAAAGTACTTTGATTAACTCCCTAAACATAACAGATGATGACCTTTGCAGTCAGGAATGTGCAGAATGTTCCAAACTCAGGGTTTGGAATGCTGTAATTTCAGACCTTTTAGATGGATCATTCCAACCAGACCCACCACTGCCAGTTATCATTTACATGTTGATCTTTAGTAACGTTCAGACAATGATCCTTAACTTCAAGGATGAGTTCGTAGGTAGGTATGGGTTGCCAAGTATGGAATAGTGTCTTTCGTTATGAAATCAGTCATTTTGTCACCAAATGACAATTTCATCAATTCTACAATTGTAATTTCATTGATGAAATTGACATTCTGTTGATGAAATTGTCATTTCGTTATTTACAAAATAGCAATTTCATCAACAGCATGACAAGAGTGCACAGGCAGACCTCCATTACTATTTCACAACGAATGAGACCATGCGACACTTGGCGCCCCATACTTATCTACACGCTTATCCTCGAAGTTAAGGATCACCATCTGAATGTAACTGTTATTGAACAGTCAAATACTGTACACACATGTCATAAATTCTTTCTTTTGATTACTGAAGTCCCTCCATACCATTAGTCAGTTCTGCAGTAAGATTTTGCTGAGACACTGACCCAACACAGCTACTTCTCAGTATATTTTATTCAGCATTAAACACATTTTGGGTAGAAAGAGGATGCACCATATCAAGGCTTAAAAATCAGAGACCTGACACATTAAATGAAAGATCTTTGGCCTGCGATGAGAAATCCACCAACCCTGGTACTTACCTTGATGTTTGGAATGACACCACCCTGATTTGATGAATCGTAGGCATTGCCATAGCGTGTCAGGTCTCCAAGTGAAAGCTACGAGAGTGATAAGAGTGAGAGAGAGAAAGCAATGAAAATATGCAAAATTTATGAGCTGGAGTAAACTCCTAACTGACTGACCTCTCAATATAACATCACAAGAAGTCTCGTTCCTATAACACTTTCGTTATCTACAGTATCAAAAGTGATAGATAGCATTGGACATTTTCTGTTGGCATTCTATGCAACAATGGATGTACAAAAAGATATATTCAGACCTAACTAAGAAGGGAAAAAAAGAAAGAAGGAAAGTTCACCGAACCCACCGCAAGCATCGTTGCTGTAATATGAAATTGCTGAATTATATGAAATAAACTATACAGTGTACCTGGTACCTATCTGTTTTTTTCATTTCCTTTCTGCTTTTCACACATTTGAACTTTTTTCCATAATAAATCTAGAAATGATATACATACAAAATTCCCTTTTTGAGGTAAGAACTTGAGCTCAGCGAGTTGACATTTGAAATGTAGAGAGCTTAAAATCATCTGACGTTGTAAGAATGTGTACAGGGTACGTACATCAGGGTCATCTACCACTGATTTTTTTTTTTTTTTCATTTCCTTTTTACAGCAGGTGTGTACTCTTCAAAGCTAGGGACATACCTTCATTTGGAAAATCTATCCTACAGAAGAAGTACATGTACTATTAAATTAATATTTATGATCGGCCTTAGAAGACAATGCTATGCAGCAAAATGATCAAACAATCGATTTCAGTTTTTAACATGTCAAGGCCAAGGAAATGTGTAGGGAAAATGTCAATCTACTTGGACATTGAAGTTGAACATTGTAAAATGTACATGTATGAACGTAGGCCTACATGTACATTGTATGTGTGTTTCAACACAAAATTATTTCTGGTAGTTGTATACATCCTCAGCTGCCTTCATATTTCGTATTTAAGTTATGAATATGAACCTGCTGAGGTTGGTCATACTGTAGTTGATGGTCACACTCATCGGTCAACCCTACATATACATGTCATATATACATCTCACTGTACCTTGTCCAGCAGAATCAGGACGATGACCTTGACATCTTCCTGAAGGCCCTTGTCTAGGAAGTCTTGGCGGAGAGAGTCTCGGGAGATCTCCTCTCCAGCTGAGATTTGTCTTGTTGAGAACAGGTCACTGTGAAAATTTGAAGGAACATGATGATAATTTCCAAGTAACAGCTCAGTGTATAGTGAGGTGCCCGCACCTCGTCAGGGGCCCGAATACCGTCACCCCGCTTAAAATTGTTTTAAGCGCACTGAACAAAAATTTATGCCCGGGACTGTGTTCAGTACGCTTGAAACTTGGCAGGGCTACCACAACCAAGCAAATTGTGGTGAAAACCAAACAGTTTTCGCAAAATCTGAAATTTTAATCGGAATACGTGTTATAAGTATCACCACTGTCCCCGCACGCATCTTTTACGTGTATGTCTATGGGAGCATCACGGTCACCCGCACACGTCTTTTGCGTGCTTTGTCTAGGGGAGCGCGGGTGACGAGTTGCGGGCCCCTTCCTTAGCACGCAACTTTTTCGCATCGTTCGCGTTTAACGACGATAGCTGCAAATTTTCGATATCGATCAGTGAACTTGTGATTCCATTGGAATGGAATTTTCAGCATTTTTCCTGTATGTGAGTTGGATTTCAAAGAATTTCAGTGGCGAAATGTGATTCAAATACGCGCAAACATTAACTATGACGAGATGCGGGTCACCCAAGTATACTGTTTGTTTCAATGAACATTTGGATATAGCCATCACACCCTGTTGTGGATATTATACAGAAGAAAAACAATTTTAAACAAAATGGTATTCAAGTTTCTTCATAATGAAAAGTGAATGCACAGAGTGAGCTACATATCATTGCAAAAAAAAAAGAAAAAAAAAAAGAAAGAAAGAGGGGTGAGATAAAGCTTTGATTTCACTATCAACCAGTCAATCAAGCACTAATATATGCATGCCCCAACTTGCAGGAATAGATTTTACTTCATTGGTAACTAGAGAAGTACTCTGAAAGCGCAGACCTCTGCCAAGCATGCAGCTCATTTCCACCACTGATCTTGTTCTTCCATAGAGATGTCAGTGATTTCCACCCTTACGTACTTATAGCATTATGTGCTGAAAGTTGCCCGATTTCCCAATATAGAAGCCTTTGTTACATCATAAACGCTCAGCTGCACGGCGCGCCTAGCCCTAGCAGAAACTAGAGCACGCACTTTAGTGCGCGCTTGCAAACCTCAACTACGCGCAGCCTGATCTCCAAAGTTCATTAACCCTACCTGCCAAAATATCAAAAATCCTTCATAAATTCCCCCCAAAATTCTCGGATCACTACCAAAATTTAATCATCTGTTACTTGTATCATTCTAAACCTTTCCTGCAAGTTTCATCCAAATCCGTTCACTACTTTTTGAGTTATTTTGCACAAGGACAAACTAACAAACAAACAGACAAACAAACCAACGGTAACAAAAGCATAACCCCCTCCCTTGGCGGAGGTAATGAAGAGCTCTGCATGATATATAGAAGACAAATAAACACTTGAACATAACGAAGGGCCAAAGTCCAAATTTTAGCTATCACCTTTTGAGATCCTTTGTGACTGAATACAAATAAAAATCAATATGATAATCATTAAAATTACTATCTACATTTCAATTTCATATACATAACACTTCCCTAACAGAAGAAAAAAAAATCAGAACAATTTTTCTTTGAATTCTCTCTAATGGACTTGGGCCTTTCTGATATTCAGGTATTCGATTGCATGTGCTGTACAATGCATTCAATGCAGGTGATCAATGTGTCCACAGAGTGACTGGTTTCAAAAGTAGCTCACTGGTTTTACTTCCTGACTTGCTTGCATCACTACTCTGTCACTTCCTTTGCTTTTTTGTCACAAGTAAATTTGGGTTGCTCTGGCCACAGATTATGTAAACAAGATTTCAATGAATTTGTGGCTCTGTAATGAGCAATTTGGGGGCTTTGGTACAAGTTATCTAGGTTGATATCATTACTTTCTTGTTGCCCAGTTCAGCAATGAAAAGAGTCAATATTGTATTAATTTTTTGGTACTCAAAAGTTTTACTACAATAATTATTCTAGGTGATACGCTATCAGCATATCACCTATTGTATTTGTACAGAATCTTGACTGTTGTGGCTAGGTAGGATCTTAAGAAATGGAAGCTATTGCATAACAGATTTCCTCATACAATGCACCATGATCATGACAATTTTCTGTGGTACAACATTGTAAATGTAAAGCTCAATAATCCCTCAGTCAGTGGAGAGCAAAGGCACACGTACTACTGCACAGTGCTCGATGTGTCAAAATTGCAAGTATCAAGTACTGTATTCTGTTTTTCATACTTCATTTTTGCATGAATCATATATTTTTGCTCGGCCCGGAGGGTCAGAAAAGGGATTTTCTTTTAGGGGACATAATTAAGCAGCAAAAGAATTTGTCAACTTCAGAGCTGGGAGTATGTCCACAGGGGTGGACGGTTTGGTGATCAAAATGTATTAGAGTCATGCAGAGAGCTCTGAAGAAATTCACAATTCTGAATTAATTAATGAACCTTCTTCCCCCCCCCCCCCAAAAAAAACACAATAAAACAACATCCGAGCCCCTCTTTTGCTGCTTAAAGGGGAAGGCCAGTAACTGATCAGTGGGAATCAGTGGAAATGCTGGGAGATGATTGTTCCAATCCTTATGGGATTCATTCAAGAGTTCATTGTATATCTATTGTTGTGTGAAAATGATTTGCTTCAGAATGGTCTCATATTCAAGTAATGTGCAGTTTAGTGCTTCCAGGTTAGCGTCCCTGGTCAGTGACAGAGCATTAATCTGCACATTACTTGAATATGAGACTGTTCTGAAGCAAATCATTTTCACACAACAATAGATATACAGTGAACTCTTGAATGAATCCCATAAGGATTGGAACAATCATCTCCCAGCATTTCCACTGATTCCCACTGATCAGTTACTAGCCTTCCCCTTTAATTATATTATCCCCCAAAGAAAACCCTTTTTTTCTAACCCTCCGGGCCAAGCAAAAATTCATGATTCATGCAAAAAATATGAAAAACAATGTACTTGATCACTTAATTGTCCACCCTTGTGCACAAACCTATAGGAAGCCTCCCGGGTTTTTTTTGTACACAAGGGGTGAACAGCTTAGCGATCAAATATATTGTTTGTCATACTAGTTTGCATAATGTATCATTACCATGAATTTTTGCTTGGCCCGGAGGGACATAATAGGGGTTTTTAAGAAAAGGATATGGTGGGTTGAAAAAACGCTGATTCGCCTGTGCAACAAGACTGTAACAGTTAGACCTCTACGGAATCATCGTCCCACTCGGAGATAGCGCTTCGGCCAACATTTCCATAGGAAATGACAATAAAATGGGGAAAGTGACCACCAAAAGCTATGTCTCAAAATGCTCGGTTGTGTGTGTGGCAAGTTTCGCAACAAAAACAAAAGGAATCTTTTCTTTTCAAAACCACCGGAGCGTAAAATCTGTCAGTAACATCAGCTACGTGTGGAATACGAGATGGCCAAGCATGCATGTTCACGCTACTAAACTGTAGCTCTACTAGGTTCTACTATGGACCTACAAATTGTACTACACATGGATATATCCATCATTTTGTTAATTAATGCATGCCTCTGTCTATGTCAAGAGTGTCACAGCAACATTTTAAACATTCTTCCTTGCTTTGATCTTAATGATCTCCGCTGCCAGCAAGCCAGAGCAAAACACAAGGCAGCTTTGAAAACTCGATAAACAAAATGCTCAGGAGATGATAATAACTGTCTTAAATCAAGGAAAATGCATGTTCAGTTGTGGGATGTATCAGTATATCACCGCTCAAATATCTTCATTTCTTTTTAGCAAAATGTAGATACCGGTACTTATAAAGGGAAAGCTAACTTTTTTAGCTAATTGATTTCAATATGAATATGAATTGTAGTAAAGTACCCTCATTTTTCATCTTTTTTAAATTTAGCACATTTTTCCAGAGTAAAAAGAGACAGTACATGAAGCAGATATGTGGGCTATGTCACACTATATTAGGAAAGGTAATTAGTATGTGTGAGCAATATAGTGAGCGAATCTTCCCAGTAAATTACACGAAATTAGTCAACACGAAATTAGTCATGTTCAGACGTTTGCTGCTTCTCAGACGTTTCTGAATGAAAAGGCGTAGCAGCCAAAAGACTGGAGTTTAGGGACACAATTCCTTTGTCAGTGACTATGCATGAATCATGATTATGCAATCATTATTTTCGAGACACCTGGCTTGTACTGTAGAAATGTCTAATCAGGTGGCACCGGATCTCTTCTTCTTCTTCTTCTCTATAAGTACAGGCCACCGTCGGGTGTATTTTCGTACTTCAAAGTGGTTGGATTTGTTGAAAGTCCATTCGTTACAGGCCCACATGGTTCTATGTAGACCTAGTCTACATACATGTATGTATATAGACAGGTATGGGCTCTTTGAGAATGTAGGCCTACAGTACAGACCGGACAGCATGGATATATATGACCTAGACCTAGTTAGTTTTCCTCAACTTCTTAATTGCTTCATTTTCTTAAAATGGTTTTAAATTCATTCTTTTCGTCTTTTTTTCATTTTTTCCATCTTGTCACAAACATTCATCTGTTTTAATTGTAAGTTTTCTCTCAAAGATCTTTAGTTTTTAGAGTTACTTCCATTCCAACTCCACAATCAATACAAATTCCGTTCCTGGATCACTATCAAAATTTAAGGAATGAGGTGTTCTTCAGACAGAGTTCATGTCAATATCGACGTTTGATGCAAGTTTGTTTACCCAACTTTTTGAGTTATGTTGCAAACAGACAAACCACGCCGATGATCACTTTGACTTAACCTCCTCCTTCCTTGGCGGAGGTAAAACACTCCAAACTTGCAATCTGCTGATGATCGTTATCGATAGGAATGAATGCCAAGTCACATGACATGACAAGTACAGGACCGTACACACTGTACATCGTTGCGTTGTACGTGTAGATGTCAATGCAATAATGGGTCTGGCCACTGCATGCACTGGCACTCGCGACTGGGCAGCTGGGACAGCCCAGGCTGGGTCACAGTGGGTGTGTATTTTAAAGAGAAAAATCGTAATCATGATAATTACCGAGTACTCGACCACGCGATGACTGGGACACTGGTAGCGTTGCTCACAGAGAAAACGCTGATTGCAATCAGCAACACGAAAACGGGCGTCTTTCCCATGCTTTAGCGGGTGGTTTGATGATTTTGATCAAGATCGACTAGATTGCTTTGGTGTGGTTATGAACATGACGGATTCCTACACTTATTATTTATTACATAGAGATTACACACTACCAAATTAAGCGCACGTAAAATAGACGCGCACGGCACGTAGTGCGCTATGGCTATGAGGGACTACTCTCTCTATTTTGCGTTTGTACACTCGTGGGCGGGCAGGTGCGGGCGCCATTTTAGGAAGCAAAACGACCTAAATGACATCAATCATTTGATTAGCGAACTCTGCCTTCCTTTCATTTTCTTCATTACAGCGGTGTAACTGTGTTTGTACTTTGCAGGCCTCAAAATATCACCAGAAGCATCTTTTCTGTCAATACATAAAAAACATGAAGTAATGTCATTTACTTTTCAATCTGTAGTCCCTCAAAATTTGTGTTTGAGCTGACCAACGCCGTCTATCTCTTTCACTCTCTGCCCCGATCGTTATCAGGCCTGTACAGTATAATTATGGTGATGATGATGACGATAATGATGATGATGATAATAATGATGATATTATTAGTATTACTATTATTATTATTATTATTATTATCATTATTAACAATAATGATAATAACAATAATAATAAGAAGAATAAGAACGAAGAAGAATTAAGAAGAAAGCAAAGCAAAACAAAACAAAATTATATACCGGTAGTTTACCAGCAGACGACACCATAGTATGAATGGTGAAATTTAGATTACCAAAAGAGAAGGGTGAATGGAGGGGGACTCGGAAAGAACATGCTTAAGGGATTAAAATCCCTTAATTGCTAAAAGAGAACTGCAAAGGGGGTACGCGTCTCCAGGTGGGGAAGAGAAAGCTTGCATGGGGCACATAGCATGATACACCGTTGAAACTTGGCCTATACCACAGGGGCCGGCAGAGCGTTTTCAAAAGTGGGGGAGGGGGGTACTTCCGGGTCTCAAGAGCTAATGACAAGCAACAAAAATAACAACAAAAATGGTCTCCAGCTTTCTCCTTCCACTTCATGCTGACAAGCAAAAATAATAACATAAACAAAAGCAAAACATAGCCTTACTGTGCTCCCACATCACGGTCTCTGTCTATTTCTTTCTAGTGTCACTTAAGATTATTCCTTTACATGGTGAAAAACAAAGTAGGAGGGGGGGGGGTTGACCCCCCCCCCCCCCCCCCGGTTCCGCCGGCCATGAAATGGATTATAGAATAAACATAATTAGTTATGCCCTACATAATTAAACAATAACCTGGCTGAGTAGTTCGCTCAAACTTTGTGGGACTGCCGATTGGAAAATAAATGGCATTTCTTCAACTGCATTTCATGGTTAGACAGGAATATACTTCTGGACAACCCCCCCCCCCCTTCATGATCTTTTTTCATCATACGTGTAATAATAACGATTTTTAGACTACGCGTACATACATTACCCATATGTCGCAGTGCTATGGTCTCGTGCTGTATGCGCCCTCTATCGATTTATTATCCAAATGGCGCCTGTATTTCGCACTTGAGCTTACGAGAGTTAGCGCGGGGGGAGTTCTGTGGGGAAAGCCACCGAGTTCGAGTTTGGTGGTTCCATGGCGTACAACACCCGTACGACCCGTACCCGTTTGCGTGATGGGCGTGCGTGCGAAATGCGCGAGAGTACGCCCTCTAGCGTCTATACTCGATCATATCCCCATGCCCATCGTACGTACGTGTTAAAATACGTGTTTATGTTTTCCATCCAAGCGAAGACGCTGGGGATTAGACAAGAAAGAAGGGATTTTTTTTTGTGTGTGAAGAATCATGAGTAGATCTAAGAATATGTGCAGTGCATTAAACTGCACCAATACCTACACCAAACTATCTGCAGGTTCATCCTTATATCGTTTCCCTAAAGATCCAGGGAGGTAAGAAATGTACCGAAATGTGTTTCAGCACTAACAAGTAACAATAACACGTAATGCACTGACAGTTACAGCCAAGCTCGGTCGCCTCGCGCGCTGGCGCAGGGAGCTACCACCGGAGACCCCCGGCCGTTGCTCGCTGCGTGCTCCGCACGGCGTGTGGTCGGGCTGTACGGTACACAATCAGTAGCACAAAAACAAAACTGAAGCCGCCTTTTTTGCCTTTGGATTTAACAGAACTATGCATTGAGTAGCTAATCATCAATATTTTTACCTCTGATATTTCACAATTGCTAACATTCATGCTAAAAAAAAGGGATTTTATTTGTAAACCTTTTCAAATGTCCGTCGTTTGTGAGCGCATATCTACCTAGTTGTAGTGTGTTCAGTGTTATGTGTTATGCGCTTTATAAGCACTGTCAATTATTATTATCATTATTATTATTATTATTAATTTATGTTAACATTCTAACGGTTATTTCTAACAGTATTCAACACTACAGTCTACACTAACACAGTAGCATTGCAGTCCAGTGTAAGTGATTGTAAAATATACGATACAGAACTTTAGCCTATCTAGCTAGGGCGTCTAGAATCAATACGTTTATCCTGTCTGGATCCGGACACCCAACATTAACAGAGATGCCAAGTTCAAAAAACTTTTATGAGTGAGATTTTTATGACTCGGCGTCTCGGCGCTTGCGCGCATGCGCACGCGAACGAGGAGGGTGTCCCCCTCCCATGATAGGGAGTTTTTTTTCAATTATCAGCTCTTAATGATGCGATCTGGTGCATACTTAAGTGATTATTTTTTACTAATTTTGAAAGGCAAAAGGGAAATATACCTTCAATTGCAACTATCACTCTAAATCCTTTGAGCTATGCTCCTTATTTTTGGCCCAAATTGCAGACTTCACCAGATGCGTGAGAAAAATGGGTGCCATGCGTGAGATCGTGAGACAGACCCTAAATGCTTGAGTCTCACGCAGAATGCGTGAGACTTGGTAGCTCTGCATTAACGACAACTGCGCAACATGTTAGCTAGTATACAAATGATGCACAGGATAGAGTGCGTTAGTGGAGGCGTATAGTGCACTCAAGGGTATTTACAATTGTGAAACATGCACGAGGCGAAGCCGAGTGCATGTTGCACTACATATTGTAAATACCGGAGATGAGCTACGCCTCCACTAACGCCACGAAATAATCCTGTGCATCATTTGTTTTATAAAATGGGTCAAAAATTCGAAACTAACAGCATTTTTCAGCGTTTTTCACGTACCTTTGTGGGTCAAGACGTCCGAAGATGTTCGTCCCAAACATTTACGCACGTCGCACTCGGAAATCCCGCACATACATGGGGGGTTGGGTTTCCGGACACTGAAGTTCCCGCATGAAAACTTACTTATTTTACATAGAATATGCACCCTTTACCTTAAAGACTTGATATAGACTCCTCATATAGGCCTACTAGACAACATACTCTGAAAACGGTGTGAGAATCAACCTGCTAAATCGTTGGTGTAGCGTTATCTCGCACTCAAGCGAGCCTTCTACACAGAAGTAGTTAAGATTCAGTCCAAACGCACGCGTGCACCAATCAGACTCTCCACTCGACGAGCCCAATGATCACAGGCACCAATTTCTTTACTATTCAAACACTAATAGCATCTTTATTGGCGTTCTTCTTTAGCAGCATCGAGCTGGCATGTGTATGCATCGGCTGCACATAAGCGTGGTTCACTGCAAGTGAACAGAAAAAATACAATACAAATACATAATAACGTTTGCATTCTTTGTACTTTGTTACAATTCTTTGTTTCTTCTTCAATTCAACTAATTCTGTTACCTTATTCAACAGTGCACATACAATTTGTACAGTATATACATAGCCTATTAAAATACTCCTGGCTCAACTGAGTCAGTATATTCTTTCACTAACATCCCAAACCTGCAAGCTTCTTCCAGCATTGCATAAAACTTCCACAGTACACTACATTTAGTGCAATAAAGAAGGAAATGGAGGATTAATTGGAAGAGAGAGAGAGAGAGAGAAGGCTGAAGCAAGGTACAGAACATAGGAGGAGCGGTAAATCTTTGATAAAACAAAGAGCCTGTTCGTTCAGACCTCTTTTCGTAGTGAGCTAATCCCTTCCTGCTCTGCTACAAACCCAAACATTGGAAGAGGCACATACAATTAAGATGTTCCTACACAACTTCTGTAGGAGGTGCACTATTCTACATTACAGACCCATAACACGTTAGAAAGGTAAAATTCGCCTTTTCTCTTCACTACATCTGAGCTTATATGCTCATAGAAAATATACAGTGCATAATGAAGAATCCTTTCATTATACCACAACTACGTCGTAAGTTAAATTGTAAGATATATGCCATCTACACAACTCCACAAGCAAAGTATGCTGCAACCGGGTCTGAAAAGCTAAACTAATCTCGATTTATGTACAGAGGGTTTTACTGCCTCTTGGCTGGACAATGGCATTGTCCACCTACACTGCCCCATACACCTGAACTTGTATCAAACTTTGGGCATCGTATTCTCTTTGTTCTTACAGCATGCTATATACAATACACTGTGACTCATACTGTCATGTTCACACACAAGGTTAAAAGCTGAGATTACAGCTAGGAGTTGTTCACACAGCACTTGTTATATACAATGTACTACACTCTGCTCCTGCAAGCCAATTCACATTTCATATAGTATCCGGAGCAAACTTACATCTACAGTAGGACACTTCATTGCAACAATATAAGACATAACATAGCTTTTGATTCTGCCTATATATCTGCAAACAGATATAGCAGCTAAATCACTCATATATTCAACCAATATTCACTAGAGAAAGCCTGAAAGAATCGTATCAATCTGCGAGATGTCTTTCTTCTTATTCTCTCCCCTGCTATGTATCCTTTCTGTGCATGAGGAACACAGATACTACAAACAGACAATAATATTGACTAAAATATAACATTTAATGTTTCGTGCAACTGCCTTTGATCAGCCACATCTCAAATATATAGAAATTTGGACAGAGTTATAACTTACCGACTGTTATCCGTCCCTGACTTCACAGACTTTTTCACTACACATCTCTGCTGGGGTGCAAGTGGTCCTTGCCTCACAAAGGATGATGTGCCAACTGCTGGTGTGGCACAATGTTACCCCTCTCCTCAGAGGGATTATCTAAGGGATTTGGGGGTGCCATACCTATTTAAACACAGTACTTTTCTTGAGGGCGACCAAGGGGTGGGACCCCTATTTGGTAACTGATTTACATGGAAATAATACTTCCTGCCGCTACATACCGGCCCCAAATGAGCCTACTACAGAGGGGTCATTTTCAATATTACTTAGGAGCGGCATTCTAACAATCATTCATACTTAATTCATAACAATACCACAGGTTGAACACGAAAGATAAACACTATACTAAACTCATGTTCAACTGAGATCTCAAATAACAACCTGATGTAGATTTATTTCCCATGCATCTACAGCTTCGAGCAGGCAAAGCTTGGAGATTGGTCTTTTCAGATATCTAGATCCAACCTTGATTTCTACCTGGCGGACTAACCCGTCCTTCCCTGGGAACACTTCGACTACCTTTCCAAGCGGCCACTGTCCCCTCGGAGCATTGTCATCTGCCACGAGGACTAAGTCATTTATGGCCAAATTCCTATGTGGAGTCAGCCATTTCTGTCTTTCTTGTAGTAAAGGCAAGTACTCTGCTTGCCATCTCCGCCAGAAGGCCGACGCCAAGTACTGAACATGTTTCCACCTGTGCCTCCCAACTCAAATCTCGCCTGCATAGGTTCTGAAGGAGCATTTTTGCTGGAAGCACAAATGGAGCCAGAAAACCCAAAGGATCGTAGAGAGGACTAGCAACAGACAAGATACCACGTCTTGTCACCGGCTTGTCCTTTACCTGAACCTCAAACTTGAAGGAGTCTGTTTGCACATCCCACAATATGCCTAATGTGCGCTCTACAGGCATCTCTTCCAAGTCTAGACTCAAGACTGAAGCTGCCCTATCAGCCTCTGGAATTGTGGTCAACACGTCACGATCATTGCTAACCCACTTTCTCAAGTGGAATACACCCTTGGCAAGCAAACTTCTCAAACCTTGCGCAAGACTCACAGCTGCCTCCTTCAAGTCGACCGATTTTAGGCAATCATCGACATAGAAGTTTCTCTGGACAGTTTTGATTACCTCTTCATCGTAATCACCCTTGTTATCAGCAGCAGTCTTTCTCAACGCGAAGCTAGCACAGCTTGGTGACGATGTCGCACCAAAGGTGTGCACAGTCATGCGATACTCCTGAGGATCCTGTCGTTGATCACCGTCTGTCCACCACAGAAATCGAAGGGCATTTCTGTCCTTCGTTGACACCTTGACCTGATGAAACATGGATTCTATGTCACCCATGACAGCGACATGATCCTGCCGAAATCTCATCAAAACACCTGCAAGATTGTTTGTTAAGTCTGGGCCTTGTAGCACCTGCTCATTGAGAGATGTACCACCAAACCGAGCCGCACAATCAAACACTACTCTAGCCTTACCCGGCTTGTGTGGGTGGAAAACTGGATGGTGTGGAAGATACCACACCACATCCTCTGCCTCTACTTCAGACTCTGGTGATGTTGCCTCAGTCTCAACAATCTCAGCGTAACCCTTGTCTATGTACTCTGACATAGTAGATGTGTATTTCTCACGGAGGACATCATCTCTCTCAAGCTTCCTCTTGAGATACCTGAGTCTAGCCTCTGCAAGGCCCCTGTTGTTCGGAAGACTCGGAGGACAAGATCGCCATGGCAAACCAATCTCATAGTGACCATCACTGAGCATGGCACTATTCTGCATCATGGAGAGAGCTCTCTTATCTTCTACAGAGTCACCCACCTTATTGTCTAGAAGATATGCACCATGGTCTGCCTCCCAAAACTGCTTGAGTTGAATTTGCAGTGGGTCTGGCTGCAGCTGAGTGAAATTTACACTCACATGTTGTGATCTCTGCTGAGAAGATGTTGGCCCAAAGAGAGTCCAGCCAAGTGGCGTACGAACGGCATACGGCTCTTTCCTTTCTCCGCGCCTCTGCTCCAGTACCCAGAATGCTTCCGGAGTATCTGCTCCTATCAGAATCTGCACCTGTTTTCTCTCTATTGATGGCAAGTGTAAGTCTTCAAGATGTGGCCACTGCTTCACATCTTGACTACATGGGAATGAGGAGGTGGATATGGGAAGGCAATCAACAGTCCATACATGAGGTAAGTTAATAACATCATCCTCGTCAACACCATTTACAGAGAGACTTACTTCCATCCCTTTCTTTGACGAAGCCTGCTGATTGACTGTAGTTAACTGAAAATCTACTTCCTTCCCAGCTAACCCTAACTCATCTGCTAGACCTTTGCTACATAGCGTGACGTCACTTCCCTCATCTAGCAATGCCCACGTTGTTGCGCTTCGCCCATTACCTTCTACCCTAACAGGCACTACTCGCAAACGTACGTTCTGTCTGAAAGCATGAGCGCTGTATGTCTGACCACCCCTGTTCCCTACTTCATCAGTAGCAACTGGACCATCCTGATGCTGAACACCCTGATTGGCATGAGCAGCGTTTTGAGGCTCAATTACATTCTGCCTGTTAGCCTGACTTTGTCTCATTTCTCTATCAGGAGGATGAAGCAGTGAGATATGCCTTTTTCCACATCCCTTGATCTGGCATGCTGGCTTTGCGAGACAGCCGACGGCCATGTGCATTGGCTGCATGCAGTTATCACACAACTTTGCCTGTCTCGTAAATGCCTTCCTTTCTTCAAAGGACTTCTTCTTGAACACTGGGCAGAATAGTATGTCATGACTGTCCTGGCAACACTGACATTTTCTCTCAAATTTCTTTTCACTGCTAGCCGAGGATGGAGGTGTAAATTTGCTACCAGATCCCTGTGTAGCAAATGACATCATCTCGTTGCTCGCCTTTGGTTTTGGAGATTTGATGCTTGCGTTTGGCTTTAATGCCTTTCCAATATTTTGACCAAACATATTGGTGGCAAGCTTTGCAGACTCTTCTACAAATGCAGTCATGACTTCAAAGTTGGGAACAACCCCCCTGCACATCATTGAGTGCGCCCTCTTTGCCCACTCTGCTTGCAGATGTAGTGGGAGCAACTATTGGATACTTAGAAGGTTATCTGAGCTATTCATGTCAGCCCCATACCCCCTTTGAGACAACACCATGTGACACCGTTTCATGTCACGTGCCAAATCCCACAATGCATCACCGTCATTAGGTCTGATTTGTTGCCGAGACAGCACCTTTTTCATGTGGGCGTGGCTCACTTGGTACGACTGCCCAAACTGATCTGCTAGTATTTCCCTAGCCTTTTGGTACCCTTCGTTACCCAAGAAAGTACAGTTTTCAATACTCTCCTTGGCCTTTCCTCTACAGTACTGAATCAAATATGTCAACTTGACTCTCTCATCACTCGTTTTGGAGGCTACGGTAGTCTCAAACTGATTGATAAATCCCCAGTACTCTAGTGGATTACCGTCAAACACTGCTATTTCCGGTTTAGGCATGTTTAAAGCCAAATCGATTGCCTGGAACAATTGATTTACGGGAGCAATACCGGCCCCAGTTACATCATCATTTCTCTCTTTCTGAAACCACTCAGGAGCACTGGGATTCAAGCCAGAGCTACATGTATCACTGACTTTGTTAGCATTCTCAGGATTAGATGTTTCCCTATCGTGACTAACTGTCTCCCTCTTTACATCATGACCCCCTGATTGGACTACCTTTACTTCCCTCACAGGGCTACTATGAGACATGTCATACTTAAATTGTACTGAGTCCACCTGAGGTGCGTCGTCATCACTCTCCTCCTCGAGGATCTGCAGCTCCACCTCGGCAGCCTCTATTTCGTTGTCAGCCTCCATCGTCGCTATCTCTTGCTGAAGTTTAAGCTCCTGTTCCCTCAGCTGTTGAGCTCGCTGAAGCTGCTCTCTCTTCAGTCGTGCTACAGCTGCCTTGGCCCTAGCTTCCCTCAGCCTTGCCGACGATGAACTGGAGTTCGACCTCTTCGATGACCTGATGCTCGATGACGTCGATGAGCGGACCGATGTCGCAGATGAATGGACCGATGCCCTGTCGTCATCCTTCTCAGCACTTCGATGTCCTGTCGCCTTCTCCAGCCAGCCTTGTAACCTAGTGTTGAACTCTTCCTTATTGTTGACGCTGGCACTGAACTTTGCTTCTGCGGTTTCTGCTTCAGCTCCAGAAAGTGTGCTATGATATTGGCGGTACTTTTCTTCATACTGCACAAATACCCCTATCAACTTCTGGTACTTTTCATTCACCGCATCTTTATTTCCAAAGTCAGCCATCAACACTTCGAGCTCCTTGTATAGCCTCGACAGCCATCCCTGTGTGCTGACCATGACTGTTTCAGCGATTGAGTTGCCGCATCATCCATCTTGGTAGTAGTAAACAGCAAGTCGTGAACTTATTCTATGTAGCGTTATCTCGCACTCAAGCGAGCCTTCTACACAGAAGTAGTTAAGATTCAGTCCAAACGCATGCGTGCACCAATCAGACTCTCCACTCGACGAGCCCAATGATCACAGGCACCAATTTCTTTACTATTCAAACACTAATAGCATCTTTATTGGCGTTCTTCTTTAGCAGCATCGAGCTGGCATGTGTATGCATCGGCTGCACATAAGCGTGGTTCACTGCAAGTGAACAGAAAAAATACAATACAAATACATAATAACGTTTGCATTCTTTGTACTTTGTTACAATTCTTTGTTTCTTCTTCAATTCAACTAATTCTGTTACCTTATTCAACAGTGCACATACAATTTGTACAGTATATACATAGCCTATTAAAATACTCCTGGCTCAACTGAGTCAGTATATTCTTTCACTAACATCCCAAACCTGCAAGCTTCTTCCAGCATTGCATAAAACTTCCACAGTACACTACATTTAGTGCAATAAAGAAGGAAATGGAGGATTAATTGGAAGAGAGAGAGAGAGAGAGAAGGCTGAAGCAAGGTACAGAACATAGGAGGAGCGGTAAATCTTTGATAAAACAAAGAGCCTGTTCGTTCAGACCTCTTTTCGTAGTGAGCTAATCCCTTCCTGCTCTGCTACAAACCCAAACATTGGAAGAGGCACATACAATTAAGATGTTCCTACACAACTTCTGTAGGAGGTGCACTATTCTACATTACAGACCCATAACACGTTAGAAAGGTAAAATTCGCCTTTTCTCTTCACTACATCTGAGCTTATATGCTCATAGAAAATATACAGTGCATAATGAAGAATCCTTTCATTATACCACAACTACGTCGTAAGTTAAATTGTAAGATATATGCCATCTACACAACTCCACAAGCAAAGTATGCTGCAACCGGGTCTGAAAAGCTAAACTAATCTCGATTTATGTACAGAGGGTTTTACTGCCTCTTGGCTGGACAATGGCATTGTCCACCTACACTGCCCCATACACCTGAACTTGTATCAAACTTTGGGCATCGTATTCTCTTTGTTCTTACAGCATGCTATATACAATACACTGTGACTCATACTGTCATGTTCACACACAAGGTTAAAAGCTGAGATTACAGCTAGGAGTTGTTCACACAGCACTTGTTATATACAATGTACTACACTCTGCTCCTGCAAGCCAATTCACATTTCATATAGTATCCGGAGCAAACTTACATCTACAGTAGGACACTTCATTGCAACAATATAAGACATAACATAGCTTTTGATTCTGCCTATATATCTGCAAACAGATATAGCAGCTAAATCACTCATATATTCAACCAATATTCACTAGAGAAAGCCTGAAAGAATCGTATCAATCTGCGAGATGTCTTTCTTCTTATTCTCTCCCCTGCTATGTATCCTTTCTGTGCATGAGGAACACAGATACTACAAACAGACAATAATATTGACTAAAATATAACATTTAATGTTTCGTGCAACTGCCTTTGATCAGCCACATCTCAAATATATAGAAATTTGGACAGAGTTATAACTTACCGACTGTTATCCGTCCCTGACTTCACAGACTTTTTCACTACACATCTCTGCTGGGGTGCAAGTGGTCCTTGCCTCACAAAGGATGATGTGCCAACTGCTGGTGTGGCACAATGTTACCCCTCTCCTCAGAGGGATTATCTAAGGGATTTGGGGGTGCCATACCTATTTAAACACAGTACTTTTCTTGAGGGCGACCAAGGGGTGGGACCCCTATTTGGTAACTGATTTACATGGAAATAATACTTCCTGCCGCTACAGTTGGATTTGCCCTTCAAAGTGACTCCATGTACGCGTCCGGTCCCACAACGCTTGGTCTACTGTACTGTACAAAGTGTACGTATATAAGAGTATACGTGCGCCACACATGTTATGCACAAGGGAAGAAAGGCCGGCCGGCCGGCAGCCCGAACTAGAAGTTGTTTACAGGATTGACAGCGCGTACTGTATGTATGCATGCAATTCAAAGGAGCCGCCGCGCGCACAGACGATCGGCAATAGGATTTAACCACGGTGGATTTAACACGCGATGGGACTAGAATAACCAAAGCACACGTGACTCATTTCAGCGCTTCCTATTGGCTACATTCTTGAACCCATTTTATAATTAGTACTAGTAGTATCACTGTATCAGTTTTTAGTATGAGGAATTGGAATGGGGATTTTAAATTATTTCCGATCACTTTAATTTAGGCTTTGCCGTCTGATTCTACTTAACTTAATTTGCGAATGTAGACTCTCCTATTGAATTTCACTAAATAAGGTTGTCTTTCAGACATTTCTACAATTATTACATGGTAAAGGTACAACTACAGAACAAGACTTACGACATATCGTTTGGGGGGAAAAAAAGAGTGAGAAAATTTTCATGTCAAGATTGTAAATTTTGAGCAACAAAGTTGTGCGTTTGGAATTGGGACCCGTTCAAAATTTAAGACCAACATACATGTACAATGTACATATGTATCTACTTAACTGACATTTGGCAGAGTGTCTTGTTTATGATATGTTCTTATAGTTACTCTAGTCTCTCTATCTTGACTTTATTACGGTTGTAACAAATTAAATTCTCAGACAGCAATACTGTACATCATCCTAACAAGTTACATGTTTATGCTGTCTGGCTATGTACATGTACATTATTTAATATAAATCTTTGAAATGAGTGTTGTGTGGAAGAAGTATATGTTACTATTGAATACTGTAAAAGTGGAAATTTTCGTGGTGTTGAAATTTTTGCGCATTTCGCGCAACCAGAAACTAGCGCAAAAATAAAAGCCCGCGAATATTTTTGCTTGCCATATGTTCCTGTGCGTGTAGTCTTGATTCCGTGGAATTAAAAACATGCGAAACTCTTCTGACCCGGCCAAGCGCGAAAAATTAGTCGCGCGAAAATATCCACTTTTACAGTATGGTACTATGACTGTAGAGTAAGACAGGCAGTCAACTTATTCATGTGGGCAAGTAGGAGTGGATGTAGCCAAGGCTTGCCTAGGACTCGTCTAGGCTAGGTTTTACCTAGAGGCTAGACCTTCAATACTTTATACACGTGTATGCCATGGTACAAGTCTGTTTCGAGTCAATTAAGACTGCATTTATATTCATGTTACAGATTTTCTTCCCTTCCACAAGCCATGGCCTCTGGTGTCTGGATTCAAGTTTACGCACAGATTTTTGAAGATACTCGAAAGCTAGGGACCAAAGCTGCCAAGTTCATCATGGGGGTGCTTTGCATTAATCATTTACTTAGATTGAAAATGAAGGATTTGGTGCACACTTTTGGTGAATACTGTGAACAATTTTTGTAAAAAAAAAAAATGTAAGTTTTCAAGATTTCTGGGGAGGAACAACTGCCAGCCCCTACTCCCCCCCCCCCCCCCCCCTCTTCCGTGTAGGCTATGAGTGAAAGTGAAAAGATGTAGGTCTATACATACTAGGTAATAAGTTATGAATGTGTGTATTAAGTTCCTTCTATCTTCAATCTTTGTCTTTTTTGTTCATGATGAATGACATGATGATTTTTTTTTTCAACATTTTTTTCCCCCACAGATGTGCCAGATGGGTCCAAAATACCAGGAGGAAAGACCTGTTGGGGAAGTCACCATTGTACCTCTACAGCAATTGTAGACTCTGCTCGAAGCATTTTGAAGATGGCCAGATCCTGTGCACAGGCCGACTTGTATGGAATGCAGTACCAACTAAATTTGATGTACCCAATCCACCAAAGCCAATAACTCCAAAGAGAAAGCTACCAGCAAGGTGTAAAGGTGACGAACCCAAAGCAAAACGATGCAGAGGTAGGAGATGTTAAATATTGAACAATGTATGTGCATATACTTGAACTGATTTTTCGAAATAATTGCGTTATTGGAAAAGAGAGACCCACGTAAAAGACAAGCTTGTAGAAATGTGAGCCACTCATTACATCAGACTTGCAACAGAATAAATGTAGAGGTATCGAAACACACACACAGAGGCACAAGACGCTCGCAGAAAACAAGAACGTAGTCAGAACAAACAATGAGACAAAAGGAAAGGAGGGAGAATTATTTGAGAGGAAACAGGGGTCCGCAGCACATGCAGGGCTATTGGCAGACACTATTCATTGGCATGGGCAAGGTACTGTAAAAGTGGATATTTTCGAGCTAATTTTTCACCCTTTCGGAAGAAGTGCTTTGCGTGTTTTTAATTCCGCAGAATCGAGACATCACCTACTGGAACATATGGCATATAAAAATCTTTGTGTGCTTTTATTTTCGCACTAGCTTCTGGTTGCTCGAAATATGTGAAAATTTCAACACTGTGAAAATTTTCACTTTTACAGTAATTTACATGAAGGAAGTTATGCAAATGAAATGAAAAAAAAAAAGAATAAGGTGTAATCCAACTTCTCAGTGAATGAAACCATTGCAACACTGCTACCCGCCTTTCTGGCTACAGGCCTGAAAAATCATTCAAATTTCAGTTCCACCTAAAAAAAAAGGAAATGTATTTTCTACAAGTCCCTCTCACAAAATTCAGCTCCCACAACCCCCCCCCCCACTTCAGCCCTCTTTACAAATTCTAAAATTGTGAATGGCCTCTTAACCAGTTTTAAACATTTTCTTTATTATCAGGAACCTCAGTGACCACTTCCTTTCCTGAAGTACAAGCAGACCATGACCATTCTTATAGGGTATCTACTGAGCCTGCAATTACAGAGCAAGAAGTCTGCAACAACAGTGTCAGCCATGCGAGTGGTAAATACCTATTGTCCATATTTACCCCAAGGTTTTTGTTTTTGCTTGTTTTTAAGTCCCCAATTACTGCAATGTCGTACAAGAAATTATAACTTTACAAGTGGTCATGCTTCTTTTTTGTTCACTAAATATCTCATGCCCATCCCTTTCTTGACATGTGCACTTTGCACTCAGCTTATTTTTTTTTATATCATTTTTTTTTTTTATTTCACCTAAATACAGTGTGATTTTTTTTCTTTCCTGGGGCAAAATAAGTATGTTACATTGTGAATGAATCTGTCATATAAATACATAAGAAAATCAAATTTTTGCATATCAGAAAAAGTTATATTTTCTGCTATATCTTCCAAAATATAATGAAAATTGAGCTTAATTATTCTGTCTAGATCATAATGAGAAATATATGGGCTTCTTTTCCACACATAAAAAAGTACCACTTTCAGTTAAGCCCTGGAGAACGTGAATGCAGTGGACTACAGTGCTGGAAACTTATTGCAGGAACTTTATCACTGTAATTATGTATTATTTTCATTAAAAATGACTTGTAAAAATCACATACTGATAAATTCATGTTTGTTCCTTTGTTGGCGTCTTATCTGCAGGTAAACCAACGCCTTCATCAACTCTAGCTCCACCACCTCCACCTCCAACACCCCCACCTCCAACACCCCCACCTCCAACACCCCCACCTCCATGTAAGAAAACCCCAGACAAGAAATCAGAAAAGGAACCTACTACTTCAAGAAGGGATGAGCCTTCAACATCGCATTCAGTGCCAAGACATGCAAGAGTGAAGATTTGCAGGCTAAGAGCGAAAGTGAAAAAACTCGAAACTGCACTTAAAGGGGCAAACAAAACTGCAAACAGTATCGAACAAGCAATTGACATTGCCAAGAACTATCTGAACGAAATGTCCCTAAAATTCTTTGCTAGTCAGTTACAATTATCCAAATACAGAACCAAAGGGCATAAATATACACAGGATGACAAGGCCCTTGCTTTTGCACTCTACAGCAATGGGCCCCAAGCCTATGAGTTCTTGCGTAAGCTCAAGATATTTACTCTGCCAAGCGTATCTTCTCTGAAACCTCTGAAAAGGCTTGAGAAGAAACCTTGATTCAATGGCATCACCTTTGATGTATTGAAAAAGAGATCGATTGAGTCTGTTTGTTAACTCATGATGAGACACTGGCATAGCCAAGGGGGACCGATCAGGGTGGTTGCCCCCCTCCCCCTTCTTTGATTTGGACTGGGAATTTGGAAGAAGGTGGGTAGAAAAAATAAAAAATTGCATGTATACTGTATACATGTGCAGGAAGCTGGTCTCCCTTTCAACCTTTTATCAAGTAAGATCATGATTTTTTTCAATATTTTGCTGAAAGTGTGCACCAGAACATTACATTTCAAATCTAGAATTACAAAATCTTTCTTGCTTGGAAGGGGGATACCCCCTTCCAAACCCTCTCCCTGTGTGCCCCTTTCCCCAGCCTCAGTACATTTTTCAGAATGACAAAAACTTCTGAATTATTCTGAGTGCCAAGGACTTGTCATACAAATACATGTATCCCCTTTTAATCAACCCTTTCCTCACGCAGTTCCCCTATATCAGATTTAGTGCAATTTATTGACAATTTCCCAAGTATTCCATCAAGTATTGAGATGTCTCAATTTCAATTTCAAAAAGAGCTCACTAGTATGAGAAGGATAGGGATAGCACTCTCCCATGCTTTCTCCCTGCTTGCCACCCCCCCCCCCCCACCGCATACTAGTAGATTATGACTACACTTTGAACATACATGTAGACAGTTTTCCAAATATGCCACAAAATGTGTGCACCATGACATTTAACTGCAATCATAAAATACAAAATCTCCATCACATAGGAGGGGGAATAGGGCTTATCCCCTCCCACATCCTCCTGCTTTGTCTCTCTTTCTACCGACTTGCTATGCTTCTCTGATTGACAAATTTCCATATATTCCAACAAAAATGTGCACCAGATTGTTGAATTTAATTTCTTGAAATGAAAAAAATTCCCTTCATTATGGGAGAGGTATCTTGCCACCCTCTCATTGCTTGGTCCCCTATATAGACTTAGTACACTTTGGGGAATGATGATTTTCGAATTTTCCACAAAAAGTGTGCTTCAGATTGCCTCATTTCAATTTTAAAAACACCAACGCCCCGTTGAGTGGGAGGGGGCATCCCCTCACACCCTCCCTCTCTACTTCATTAGACCTGGTACATACGCAGTGATGATTCACATGTGGAGTAAAAGTTAAATTTTTACACTTTGCTCTTTAGGGAGCTTACCTTCAGAGGCAGTGTACATTGCCCAGTTCATAGAACGGGTTGAACAATTATTTGACTCGTGCAATTAAACAACACTTGATAACAAAAAAAAAGAATACATGAGAGCAGCTAAACCTAGTTCTCCCCATATCCAATTTTGGAAGGACTGCATAGTTGGATTAAAGAATGGAAGATAAAGGATGGCTCAGCTGCCAAAGTAGCATGTTCTAATTGATGGGTGATTTCACTCTGTGCATTTGTTCAGTCGTTTGATGATCTCACTAGAGAACATGATTTCAAGTTCCTGCTTACCAATCGCTTGAATCAGAATTGTCTTGAAAATCTGTTTTCAATCATATGGGGTCGGGAAGGTCATCTGGATAATTCAACAGCAAATGAATTCAGGTATGCCTTGAAAGAAGTAATGTGTAACATGCTAGTGGCACCGTTAGGTCTCCAAAATTGTGAACAAGATGAGGATCAATACCTCATGGATTTTGTTGACAATACCTCATGGATTTTGTTGACAGTGCCAAACTTTCTACCACTAGCAGGCCCATCTCACCTGAGTCAAGCAAGCCTCAAGGTGCGCAATCCAAGGCTGCTTACGAACCACAAGATCAAGACCATGATAGGGCAGGTCAAAATGCCTTGGTCCATGTTGTTACTGAATATAGAGGACAGAGGTGAGGGGAGACTAAGGGATCGCCTGCGGCGTCCGTCCGTCTGTCCGTCGTCTGTCCGTAACGCAACAAAAACTTCAATAACTCTTTACTCTGGGCTTCAATTGCAATCAAATTTCGAGGGAAGAGGGGTCATACAAAGTTTCACATTTTACCATACATGAAGGTCACCTCATGGTCAAGGCTCACAGGCAGGGGTCAATGAACTTTTAGAGCCCAATGTTAAGTTTTTATGGCGCATTTCTATTATGGGTCATAACTTTAGATCCATAACTCCATTTGTGACCAAACGAGGATGGTAGATGTCCCTTGGGGAGTGGATGATCACCACAAGGTCAAAGGTCACAAGCAGGGGTCAACGAACTTTTAGAGCCCAATGTTAAGTTTTTATAGCGCGTTTCTATTATGGGTCATAAACTTTTGATCCATAACTCCATTTGTGACCAAACTTGGATGGTAGATGTCCCTTGGGGAGTGGATGGTCACCACAAGGTCAATGGTCACAAGCATGGATCAACGAACTTTTAGAGCCCAATGTTAAGTTTTTATGGCATGTTTCTATTATGGGTCATAACTTTTGATCCATAACTCCATATGTGACTAAACTTGGATGGTAGATGTCCCTTGGGGAGTGGATGATCACCACAAGGTCAAAGGTCACAAGCAGGGGTCAACAAACTTTTAGAGCCCAATGTTAAGTTTTTATGGCACGTTTCTTTTTTGCCATAAATTTTTACCCTTTCATATCTCTTTATCTGTCATCTCTTTTTTTTTATCTGTTATATCCCATTCGCGTGCAATTTCTTGTTCGCGAATGGGCGAGACACATTATGGCACTTGCCTTGTATTAATAGGCAGTGGTAAATTTTGATCATTTGTGAATGAATGCCTAACCCTCATCTGCTTTGGGGAGTTGTTGCCACCCCATATGAATTTGAATTTGGCATCCCTAATATAGAATTATATTGTATTACGGTATAGCTTCATGTCAATTTTCACCCCCCCCCCCCCCCCCGAAGAATCGTTTGTCAGTGAAATACATCTCAAATGCCCTGTGCATTTCAAAGATTAGAAGCCGGGGTAAATGTTTTGACGGACAATTTTCATTATTCTACACACAGCAGGGTTGAATTTGCTTCATGCACTCACTTTTTAAAGCTCTGAAAAGTTTAACATTGGCTGTTAACAAACATGTGGCAAATTTTGCTTGTACCAAGAAATTGTTTTTACTAACCCATGTTTGCAAAACATCCCTGGAGGTGTAGTGTGTGGGGACTTGGGGGCTACCCCATTCCCTAGGTTAAATTGTTTACATTTTGGGACATGCCAGTGCCCAAAATTGTCTCCCAAACTGTACTACAAGTTGGGTGGTCTGCACTTGCATTATTGTACGGTATATAGTAACCTAGTACTCAAACAATTCACTTCAGTTGTAAAGTATTCAGTTGAATAAAGAATGTCTGTGTAACTCTGAATCAGTATTGTGTATTGCCATAATTTTATTGTGGTTGGTTCAGTCATGAAAATCCAAATGAAAAGAAGTCCAGTTTATATGTTACACATCTCTATTCTGTAAATACAATGTTGAGTTAGAGTTTGAACTGACAGCCTGTCAGAAGTCTTCTGAGCACTGAAGTAGTGTTCAGTGGTCAGAAGTCTTCTGACCACTGAAGTAGTGTTCAGTGCTTCTGACCTCCATTCGATTATCCCTGCTCAGCGCTAAAAAGCTGCAGACTCCATCTGCCAAAATACCAATACTGCTTCTGTTTCACCAGCGGCCATGCAGTGTGTAGGATCTTTGTATCTTTGGTGTTATGCACTACAGTAGCCCTAAAATACCGACCAATAGCTGATATCTATTGTGCAGGTTTTATAATACTGGTCTATGCGGAAGCTCGCCAATCCCTCCCCCCAAGATGTCTGGCCTCTTTTAATCTTTCTGAAGCTTGCCTCCCACATTTCTAGAAAATTGTTTGTACACACCTGTTAGTGTTATGATCTCCTTACTCCAACCCCTTTTCTTTGATACTAATGACATTACATGTACAAATTGTACTTTTTTTTTTTTGGTCGGGGGAGGGGGGGGGGGCGTCAAACTTCACACAATGTAAGAGCATCTTAGCAGATACATGAATTTCATTAAGTACAACTTCAGTTTGTATTGTGCAGACTGCATTTATTGCAAGTACACTAAGGATCATCAGCTACAAGAAATTGATATCTTTATGTCACTCGCACACTAGTGATGTATCACAAACATGCAGGCCCTACCACTAATATGATGTATATATATATATATATATATATATATATATATATATATATATATGTGTGTGTGTGTGTGTGTGTGTTTGTGTGCGTGCGCACGCGTGTGTGTGTGTGTGTGTGTATATATATATACAGTGTATAAAAAATGTTTATAATATATATGTCAAAATGTTAGGGGTTGTTAACAAATGGTTGATGTAGACAGATTCAATAAGGCGAAGCCAATGTATTTTTTTTTTTTACCAGTAAATGTCCCATATAAATTACACATAGGCTCTACCTACGACGAAACATTATATGCAAATAATTTGCGTACATGCAAGATTCAATTGGCAACACGGCTTGAATGACTATTATTTTTCTATAGACTTATTGTTCTTTATCTTTAATGTTTACTTTCCAGTCAAGAATATGTCTATTATCTTACATTAGCTGTAATAGATTACCATTCAAATAATATATCAACTGCATACTCATTGTTTGCCGTTTGTCTTAAAGAGGGCATTTGGGTTTATACATGGACCAGAGAAGAGGCATTGGGGTTAAAGTGCGATGATAGGGGTCATTGGGGTTCAGAGCAATGAATTTGCTGAAACGGTGGATGAGTTTCTTCTCTATACCTGATTGAAGAAATCCACGAGGTATAGACTGTTGAGCTGACTGACACAACTTGAAGGAGTAAGCAATCGTTGTGCACTCTTTTCTATCATCCAGTTGAAGAAACCAAATCTTTTGGCGCCGATACGCATGATCTCAACTACACATTTTCTCTACGGGGCCGTGCATGGATGGTCGCCTCAGTCAGGTGGTCGCTAGAATAGGATTGAGTGTCTAGGTGAATGTGGCAAACCTTAACATCAGTTTGGTCAAACATGGGCCAGTTGTCTGAAATTCTTTGCCCCCAATTTAAAAGCAGTGAACATCGTTTGAATTTTTTAGAGAAAATTAAGAACATCTTTATATTTCAGTATTTTTTTTTCTACACTTAACATTGATTCCCACTTAATCTAAGCAATGAGTTCAAGGCCATTATAGCGTAATGCGTAAAACCACAATGACATACATGGTATATACGCATTCCGCAGATCAACATCACACCAGCGCAGTAAACCCACCACGTCCTCACCTCAGAGTATACAGTACAGTAATCCTATCCGTCTGCCGTGACGGTCCTCATCTCATCACACGCGCTCTTCAGTGCTGCTCATTCAGTGAGTGACAATTGTGAAAATCTATAATTTTCATTCTTTTAGCAAAGTGTGTCTTCTGCTAACGTAGGCATACCTTCAGTCTTACGTTGCATTATGTCTTCTTATATACGTTTCCTACGACTGTTACCACTATAATGTATACATACTACTTAGTATACACTTTGCTATTTCTTGTTATACTGTATTAAAAATGCAATGCAGAAAGAACTGGATTGAACTAAACTAATCATCACTTATCTCGGAGCAAAATAAAAGTAGGGCCTACACATTTTTCTTCATGTATCTCCTCCTAAGACATTAGATGATCTCGATGGGAAATCCCCGTCTCATTTATCTTTAACTCATGGTTTGTTTGTTTTTCCACATGTTACTCGAAGCAAATTCCAGCGTTGTATGCATATTCCCTGACCAACACTCACCAGTACGCATGGGCGGCAAAGGCAGCCTCACCAATCTTATAAACACTCCGAGATCAGAACGACCGTGCCTCCAACCAATAACAGGACGTTCAAGAGATGGAGTCATATAGTAGTCTCGATCTAATGCTCGATGCCGCCGCTTAAAAATAATTGAAGTATTACTGAATCTGCCCTCAAGATAGGAAGACAATAAAATTGATTCACGTCCCATTGTATAATGACTAACTACTCTCTAAGGAAGATAGCTTATGTCTTTATGATGGTACTTTTCGCCATCCCTATTATAAGATAAGAGGAGTATACATAACATTATGACACGGGGATGCGCGGAAAAAAAATCGCAAATACTGCTGAAATGAAGAAAAAGATCACTAGACGGTGGCATGTCTGTAGACTTATCTGATATATCCATTTATTAAGAAATACGGCCTATACTTGAAAATCATACCGTGTCTGTTTCATTTTGTGGGAAACAATAGGTAAAGCCATAAAATCGGCTTCTATGGAGGATACAATTTCAAACACTTTCACAACATACAGCTCAGATTTACACTTTTGCACATTTTTGGGGGACCGAATTGTTGTTGTTGTTTGTTTGTTTGTTTGTTTGTTTGTTTGTTTGTTTGTTTGCTCTTTGCTTTATCATTAGGTGAAGTTTCATTTCATTCTATAAACAAGCAAAATATACCCGATAATGTTACCGTGGAAAATGAACTTTCAGCTTTCTCAGAAAGATGGCGGCATCGAGCCCCGATCATCAAAGGCATGAATACACCTATTGAATTCTGTTGTGCATCCATAGAAAACGGGCAACTGTTTGAATACTCACAGTTGGAATTCCATCTCTTGAACCTCCTTCACACTGAATGTGTAAAATACACCCACGTATTAAATACGTACATACACAGTACACACAATACGCCATTACCTATTCAAATTTATGATTTTTGCGTCGAGTTGTTTTCATTGTAAATGATTGAAAAAATTGCACTTCGTCGACGTAAACAAAGCACCGATAGATGGTGATTTTTAATAGTAGCCAGGATAAACAAAATACAGCAACAGAATACTCCTTTCCCGAGTGTTTATGACAGCACGGTGCTGTCCTGCTGAGCGTTGGAAGAACGAGTGTTTACTCATCCCCGATTGACAAATATTATTGCATGACATGCACATGGGAGCAATTCTATGCAGGTCAGCACGCATACCCTGATGCAACTTTTACATTCTTCAGATGTTGTTGTTGTTTTTTGTTGAGGAATTGATATCTTTCACAAGAAATATAAAATTGCACATTGGGCAAGATTGACATTTTCATTCCATTTATTCGAATATTAATTATACCTTTGACAAACAAGCAAACGATCGGCTTTACACACATAACAGCAGTTTCAACACCGATTTCAAAGTCCAACATCGATAAGTCGATCGAGGCAAATTTGACGTGTCATACGCGGAAGGCAAAAGTCGTTTAAGACGAATCATTTCGCAGCCCTTCATAATTATGAATTATGTATGCTTGATGTGATGACAATGCATATATCGTGTGTATCTAATGTGATGACAATGCAGAAATTTTGGGTATAATATCATAATTACCAGGTCCGTAATGGGGGGGGGGGGGGGGTGTCCTTTGGCAAGATCCGCTTGAAAAAAAAAAGAATAAAGGTGAAAACGTCTTCCCAAATTGCTCCAAATGCAATGGAGGAGTACTTTTTTTTTCTATCAAATTCTACAAAAATCTAAATCCCTTTAGATAACTCTAAACGAGGTACTGTATTGCGAGAGCCAGTCTGACCATGGCTGTACGGGGCTGGGAGAAGGGTTGGTTTGTTAGGTGATCCGAGTATCCTCTCGGATCACCTTCTGTATCTGTACGGATTCTTTGTTAGGTGATCCGAGTATCCTCTCGGATCACCTATTGTATCTGTACGGATTCTTTCTTCTTCTTCTTCTTCTTTATTTCTTTCTCCTCAAATCTTGTGCAGCGGTTAACTCAAAAAGTCCCCCACCTATCACTTTCAAACTTATACCATGTATGTATCATGTCCTAAGGACGACAGATCTAGTGTATCAATGTGATCAGTTGACCGTGACGTCATTATGACGTCATTATCTGAAATCACGTTTACATCAATATCTCATTAATGGAACGGAATTTTTGAATGAAATTAAGATATCATATGGTTCAAGTCAAGGTCTATTGATATATTTCATAAAATTTGGTCACGTTCATAGTAAACGAGCGCGTACGCGCGCGTTGAAATTTAAACATGCTCTAATCAACCTCAAAATTGTTTTGCACACGTTTCAGGTCATTTACAGCATTTCAAAAAAAATCGACGGACGCGTACGCGCGCGCGCATATACGCACGCACAGCTCATATGCAATAGAAATTTTCCGTCTTATCGCACGGATCGAATGTCTGAAATGTCAAGGAATATTTCTACCAAGTTTCAAGTCGATCCGACTCAATATGACGTCATACGGGCCAATCAAAGTTTAAATTCCGCGCGCGCGTCAATGGCGATATACAGTGCAACTATGCCAAAAAACCGCCAATTTTAAATCCGATTTTACTCGTCAGGATGGACGGTGACCCCCCATTTTCTTTACATATTTTGAAAGCTGATGAGTTGTACATGTCATTTCATGGGGTGGTAATGCTGACAAAATGATCAAAAGATATCAAATTTCTTAATAAAGTAAAAAAAGTGAATTTTCAAAATGACGTCATCAAATTTCAAGTTTATTCGAGCATATCTCACTAGTCCTTTGTCAATTTTCACCCAGATTTCAGTATATTGTAGCTTATTTAATGTTCTTACAAACACAAAATTACAAAGTTTTGATTGGATAACGGTATCACCTCGTAAAAATGGATTGAAAGTAATCTTGTCAAATTTGACCAGTTTACGTGTTATCTCTACGGGAGTGCAGTTTTTCTGGAAATGAAAATTGACATGACTATCTTTATCGAGCACTAGCTCACTTACCCTTCGGTAAATTTCTCCCAGATTTTAATATGTTGTAGCTGAGACTTAACGCTACCGTAAATGTGCCCTTCATTTTTTCATACGCTGTCGAAATCACGTCAAAGATTTTGGTTGAAATTCAAGCTTATCTTCGATGTATTGAGATATTTCTTTCTTTCTGCAACTTTCTTTGCAATAACTCAAGAAAAACGGCCTCTATCACTTCCATATTTTGCACATGTTAAGTTCATGTCACGTAAATTATTTCATAAAATAACAACTACTTGATCAGACACCATCTTGGGTATGTAAATTAGGGTCAAAGGTCATAAGTGTTTCATCCTGTATCTTAGTGAATACCTGTACTATCTTTCCCATATTTTGCACACGCAAAGACCATGTTACAAGGATCATTTCACAAAATAACTACTTTTTACTCAGATGCCATCTTGTCTGTGCAAATTGAGGTCAAAGGTCATATGTACTTCTTTTTGTATCTTCGTTATGACGTGTTATCTCTATGGGAGGGAATTTTTTTAAATGTGAAAATTGACATGATTGTCTTTATCGAGCACTAGCTCACACGGCCAATGTCTCTAAACACAGATGGAACTTGTATGGTCATGCCTATTGCAATCAGGACTCTAATCATTGATAAAAAAAAATCGGATCACCTTAATTTGTCAGTGATGACAAATTACAATCTCTAGTTTTTCTTCTTCTTTATTTCTCCTCAAAAGTTGTGCAGAGGTTAGCTCAGAAAGTCCGCTGCCTGTCAATTTCAAAATTATATCATGTATGCATCATGTCCCAAAGACGGCAAATCTAATGTATCATTGTGATCAGTCGACCGTGACGTCACTATGACGTCATTATATGAAAACACATTCTCAATCATATCTCATTAATGAAATAGAATTTTTCAATGAAATTTACGTCACATATATTTAAAGTTATGCGCATTCTACTCATGTTCTCAAAATTCATATTTTCTCTTAAAACGTGCGCGTACGCGCGCGTTGAAATATTTGTATGCTCCAATCGAGCTCAAAATTTTTTTGCACACGTTTCAGACCATTTGGAGCATTTTTTGAAAAATTGAAAAAATCGGACGGACGCGTACGCGCGCGCGCATATACGCACGCACAGCTCATATGCAATTGAAATTTCCAGTTTTTTCACTTTGATCGCATGTCTGAAATGTCAAGGAATATTTATACCACGTTTCAAGTCAATCCGACTCAATATGACGTCATACGGGGCCGTCAAAGTTGAAATTCCGCGCGCGCGTCAATGGCGATATACAGTGCAACTATGCCAAAAAACTGCCAATTTTAAATCCGATTTTACTCGTCAGGATGGACGGTGACCCCCCATTTTCTTGACATATATTGAAAGCTGATGAGTTGTACATGTCATTTCATGGGTAGGCAATGCTGACAAAATGATTAAAAGATATCAAATTTCTTAATAAAGTAAAAAAAGTAAATTTTCAAAATGACGTCATCAAATTACAAGTTTACTCGAGCGTATCTCACTTATCCTCTGCCAATTTTCTCCCATATTTCAGTATGTTGTAGCTTATGAAATGTCCTTTCATTAATGTAAAAACAACATTTTGATTGGATGACGTCATCGCCTCGTAAAAATGGATTGAATGTATCCTTGTAGAATTTGACCAGTTTACGTGTTATCTCTATGGGAGAGCAGTTTTTCTGGCAGTGAAAATTGACATGACTCTCTTTTTCGAGCACTAGCTCACTTTTGCTTCGGTGAATTTTTCCCAGATTTTAGTATGTTGTAGCTGAGACTTTGGGCTATCGTAAGTGTGCCCTTCATTTTTTCATACGACGTCGGCATCACGTCGAAAAACTTGGTTGAAAAATGGCACGTGGCTTCGATGCAGCGTCATTTTGCTTAATACACAGGGCCTATGGAGCATGAAATAGGTCATTGCATAGCGCATCCGACTCGTAATCCTAAGGTCCCTGGTTCGAGGCTCACCCCTGCCAATATATTTTTTAATTTTTTAAATACTTTTTTTTCTTCTTTTGCTTTAGTTATTCTTAATCTCCCTTCATAACTTTATCTTTTTCTGATTTTTTTATGCTTCTCCTTCAAATTTCTATAAAATAACATATTTTTTTCTTTATTTTTCTTTCTTTTTACTACTTTCTGTGCGATAGATGTACAACAACAATGGCTATTGATCCCACATTTTGCACATGTGTAGTTCATGTCACGTACATTATTTCATAAAATAACAACTACTTGATCAGACGTCATCTTGGGTATGTAAATTAGGGTCAAAGGTCATAGATGTTTCATCCTGTATCTTGGTGAATACATGTCCTATCTTTCCCATATTTTGCACACGTAAAAGCCATGTTACAAGGATCATTTCACAAAATAACCACTTTTTGCTCAGATGCCATCTTGTCTGTGCAAATTGGGGTCAAATGTCATATGTACTTCTTTCTGTATCTTCGTTATGACGTGTTATCTCTATGGGACGGAATTTTTTAAATGTGAAAATTGACATGATAGTCTTTATCGAGCACTAGCTCACTTACCCTTCGGTGAATTTCTCCCAGATATTAACAGGTTGTAACTGAGTCTTTTGGCTATCGTAAGTGTGCCCTTCGTTTTTTCATACGATATCGGGATCACGTAAAAAAAAACTTGGTTGAAATTAAAGTTTATCTTCGATGTATTGAAATATTTCTTTCTTTTTGCAACTTTATGTGCGATAACTCAAGAAAAACATACCCTATCACCACCATATTTTGCACATGTTTAGTTCATGTCACGAACATTATTTCATGAAATAACAACTACTTGATTGGACAATATCGTGGGTATGTAAATAAGGGTCAAAGGTCATAAATGTTGCATTTTGTATCTTGGTGAATACATGTCCTATCTTTGCCATATTTTGCACACGTATATAGGCGATGTCGCAAGAATCATTTCACAAAATAACCACTTTTTCCTCAGATGCCATCTTGGGAGTGTAAAGGTGGGTCAAAGGTCATATGTATTCGTTGCTGTATCTTCGTTATTCAGTCTATACAGAATTTGGTACCAAAGATGGCAGATATGACTCCCTTTTCTAAACGAGAATTCAAACATCACACGGCCAACGTTTTTAACAACAGACGAAACCTGTATGGTCATGCCTATTGCGATCAGGACTCAAATCATTGAAAAAAAAAAATCGGATCACCTTAATTTGTCAGTGATGACAAATTACAATCTCTAGTTTATTTTTCGTATTTGCTAAGCACATTATTTTCTCGTTATCCTCTACTATTGGAGAGTACCAAGCTGTGATGTCAAAGCCATTCATCACCATGGAAACTGGTTCTGATCAACCTCACCTGGTTTGAATATCTGTGAACACGACACCTGGTTCCAACCCAAGCTAGAACAATAAACTGTGACATCATCACTTCGTATTCTATTGTGAGAACACATGGCATTATAGTGATATCTGTCACCACTCAATTCACTGCCGTACATTATCATGTCATTATGGGTGATATCCACTATACAATAGGTTTGCGAATAAGAGATGAAAGACATACACCACGAATTACCCATATGCATTTTCCGTATACCGAGGTACGGTCTGGGAGAGGAATACTGTATGTATTTACAAACATAGAATGATTTTTTCCCCCTGAACACCCACCGCTTCTCGTTATGGGCCTAGCTGATATTGTGTGAGTTGTATATTAACAATATTTATCCATTGTCATCACTTTTTGAAACGTACCAACGATAAATGCATTGTCATCGCACAAAATTATCACAATATGCATTGTCATCACGTAAAATTCCTACAATATGCACTGTCATCTCATCAGATACATTACCGGTGATTACCAGGGGCCACAGAACGTTTTTAGCGGTGGTGCCGTGGTTGGGTGATGCTGGGGGTTAGTGCTCGTGGTTAAGCAGGTCAAGGGTCAATGCCCCTCCTCCAGTCGTCCCCCTCCCCGTCCCCACTCACTCCTCTTTCTCTTTCCCTTCCCCATTCGACAGCCTTGATCTGGCCAGCCCGGCTCGATACGTTGACCGGCATGACCAAGACGTCGCCAAGGCCGAGATCTAGAGCCCTAGTACTGTTAAAGGACAAGTTCACTCAAATAATATGAACAATCTATATCAAAAGAACACATTAGTGAAGTTTGAGGAAAATCGGTCAGTTCGTTCGAAGTGATATATAATAATTATATAGATATATTTATATAATATCTGAAGTTACAAGTTATTAGTATCACGACAAAAAAAATAAAATAAAAATGTCGGCCATTTCAGAAAGAATGGTCACCATAGTCCAGACAGACTGCAAATTTCGCATGCCCGCGTATGACAATACCTAGTATAATCCGTACGTTCGCGATCGATATAGATAGGGTCTGTACCTTTGGCAATAAAGTAAAATATACAACAGCAAAAGCAGTGCTGATTAGGAGAGATTAATTTCTTCACTGTTACAATTCATTTATTCATAGTCTGACGTAATTGTCCGTAATTCTTTGCTATTTAAAACTGATTTGACTGTATAGCATTGTGTTGATACAAATTTCTATATGTTTGTAAAACTATAACTCAGCTAATGGATTTATAGATGTATTTATATAAGAGTTACTATGATGAAAAGAGAAATCTATTATAGAGATAATATGACAATATGATGTGTTACGGAATGCGCAAACTAGAATTACGACATTATGAGCAACTGTCCACGAGGAATGATCAAAATATACATTCAAAGACCTGAAAATCAATACCTAGAAATAACTATATAACCTTATAGACCATTATATGCATAATATTTAGCACAAAGAACGTATAACTGCGTAACAAAGAGTTTGCGAAATAATGAAAGACATTATTGTAATAAAGTAAAGATCCCCTAAGCGTTTCTTAAACTGATAAGAATGTGTTTTCAATCATCATCCACTCCGTGTCATAAAAAGGCGCACTTCACACACATTTTACCGTTGCAGCATTTGTCAGTTGTATACTAGAATATCTGTTTTCTTATGTATGGAATACTATGTCACCGCTTTCACCATCATCATCGATCATCATATTCATAATAGATATTTGACATTTCAAGATCCGGTGCATTGCGAACATGACGGTGCGCTAAATATGAATATCTTATGATAATGGTAAACATTGACAGTGTATATATTACACTTATAACAAATTCCTCGCGCTATTTAAAGACTGCATCAAACTAATTGCATTGAGGATTTACACAACGGCCCAGGCCACTTATCAAATATCAGGGAGACAGCTCGCATTGTTATATCACTACGAAGCTCGTTCAAGCATCACACACTGAAAATAGCACATTCATGTTGTCTATATCTAAACGGCACAACATTGGCATGGTGCAAGAAAATTTTGTGCAAAGAGATGTTAGAGACATGTATCCCTGAGAATTAGCATGGGGAGACAAAATCCCAAGATATTAATCGAAATAAATGTCTTTAATATTTCAATTTCATACTGTCAAGTTTAGTAAGTTACTTTCCTTGGAGAATATTCGAGATTATTTCCAGGCAAAAGTAGGAAATGAACAATCATCAAGACTTTTGAGTTCGAGGACTTGAAAAAGAGTTTCCATGCGGTATAAATGAACGTTTTCATGCAAGTAAATTGAGTGGTGTATGATTCTGTATTCGGAGGAATTATGGTTTCTGGGTAATCAATCAAAACTTGACGTTTTGAAATACTAGTACATGTATTTTGTGTGCATGCCGTTGGGAGATTTGTGAGGTTATAGAATCAGCACCTCGTCTTTAAATAGTACGCATAACTAAAGATGCATCAAGCCATGACAGTGCTTTTCCTTGCAAATACATCGAAGCCCAAGTTTATCATCAATTCTATATCTGATTTTGATGTGAACATCCCCTTTTGACGAAAACATTGACATTTTTCGATTTCGATTTCGATTTCGATTTATTTTCATATTTCTCGATGAAAAAATACATCAAATACTTTGTATAACAAAATTAAATGAAGTACATGATATCAAGCTGGAGACATACATAAAATATTGCAAATATATAAAACATATAGTGGTCGATCTATGAAGTTTTGAATCTGTGAATGAATGCTAAAGAAACATGAAGGAACCTACTTAAAAGCGAGCTTGTTGAGCGTAGGTCCCACTTAAAATCGAGTTAAAGATTAAGATGGGGAGCACGGGTACAACAATGACCGAAACATAGAGAAAAAATGTACAATTATACAGTTATATAGCAAATTCTTCTCTAATGCAGATTTGGGGTCGGATAAGCCACATGCTGTAGGCGGATGAACCATTGTCGTTCTGGCAACAATAACAATATGACTCAAAATATATGATAACAATGATACGGTTAAAAAGTATTAGAGAGTTATACATTGCGTATATCAAAGAGGGAACACATACACCTGCAAATCCCCCCCCCCAAAAAAAAAGACATTCAACAACCAGTTACATTGCAAGCGGTGCAACTCTGTAGAAGTCACACTTGAAATTTATGCTTAGACATTTCCTGATAGTATGGCATTGAGACATCGACGCACTCAATGAGGTCGTCGGTAAGTTGATCACGTGGTATTGGACCGGCACCCTCCTCGCCAGGAGAGACAAAGCAGGTGCTCTTCAACGCGGACGTGTAATACTGCTGATGACTGTACATGTAGTGGGGTGTCGGAAGCTTCCAGCCGGTCGTCAGCAACCCAGACGGTTGCCATGACAACAGAGACTCCTGGTAGGGAAAGCCGACGCGGTCACAAACCTCCTTCACGATCGGTCTCGGGTTCGTCGCCATGTCGTGGGAGTCGATGATCAGGGGTTCGGAACCGGTTTGTTTGCGCACGTACTGCCAGAGATCGTGTTGTGCTTTGTAGAGTTCCAAATGTTCGTAGATGCAGGGGTCGTCTCGGAAGATGTTGAGGTTGTCGGTGTTTTCACCCCGCTCCCCGAGGATCCGAACCATGGCATTTTGTATGGACGAAAAAACTCTGGTAGGATCTCTAATAAGGAAAACGTGGTTGAAACCAGCAGGCACAAACTGGCGCGCCCTCTCCGAGAAAACGCCGTGTGCCTGATCCTTCACGAAGACGTACTTGCTATCGTCTGACTCAATCTGTCGCTTAACATCCCCATACCTGTTGAACAACAGCAGCAACAACAACAAAAAAATAATGATACCGTCAGGTAAGCATTCATACATGTCATAAATTTTTCTACAGGTAGCACAGAAGCTCTCATTCTTTAAAGAACTTTTTTATTATACTGTTTAGAAAGAACATAAAAATGTATATGTAACAAAATCATTGTTTCCACATCTCATACTTCTAAAGTGGTTAGCATCCTCACCGAAAGTTGATCATCAATATCATTATAATGAGGCTAATGCGGTAACGTTTAATTGACACACAAAATAACAGCGGGCTTCTCATCAACCAGACTGAAATCTTCAGTATGGCGTCTTATTTTCGGAGATGAGGTGGAAAACACTCGACTTCAAGTTTAACAAGTTCAAATAGCCATCGAAAACGTCGTCATCATTTTCATGACGTTCCTCGTAGACTTGTTGCTCGATGCATTATCTAATAAGATTGGACTAGTGATAAATTTGCTGTCTTTACACACCTAAAAAATAACGTTAACAATATCAAGTCCGATACAATCAATAGATACTTTACTTAGCTCAGTATTTGATATTCGCCGAAGTGTGCATGGGAATAAGTAAAGTATAGGTCTTATAATTCCGATTATGATTCATTAAAGTCATCAATTCGATTTCGAAATATCGACTTTCAGATTTCTTGTTGAAAACTATACAAGCTAATGAAAAAATAATATCTGCTAATATAATATATATGTGTGGTTTCCAAACTTTTCCTTGTCCCTCTCCTCCCTCCTTCATCTTTTTCATTCATTCATTCATTCATTCATTCATTCATTCATGCACTCCTCTCTTTCTAGGGTCCTCTTTCGCCAAAAACGTGCTTTTCAAGAATTACATACACATGGTGTTACCGCGAATCTCTCTTCTTCAAGGAGCCGTAAGTTAGACGGACAAATATGTACAATGGTTATTATTCTTGATATATCAGTTAAAGTCAAATAGAATGAGCAAATATTGTGACATAAGGAATACCGTCACACGTGTCTAGCACAATCGATAGATTACAAGCAAATTGTGTATATGACATAGTTGATGTCCAGGTATCATTTTCTAGATAGCAGTAGACATCTTGTTAGATGACTGTCAAAATTCCATAAATGTCAATGAATGCAATAAAGAACAAAAGCTGCGAAAAAACCCACACCTTTATCTCTAGCCCTTGACTTTAAGCATGTACCTTTATAGAGATAACTCGCCGTCGTTAATGATCAACACTCATCCGTTGGTGATGTGTTTAAGAAAACATCCCGACGCAAGAAGTCTTAAAAGGAAACGAGGAAAATTATAGACAAACATACCCCATCCTCTCTGGCGAGGCCTTGAAGTGTTTCAGGTTGACCATCAATTCTGCTGCCTTCGCGTACGCCGCTTCGTTCCCGCAATACTCGGCGGGCAAATCCTCTCCGGTCTGCTCCACGTAGACGCGGTTCACCCAGTCGGCGAGCATGTAGTTGGCAAACCACACCGAAGTCTCCGGCATCGCCGCCAGGCATTTGGCCAGTATGGACGAGCGAGATCGAGGCACAGCCCACAAGATAGCGCGACCAGGGGTTGGCGTCCCGAGCCCGCTGACCGAGGGTTTATTGGCTTGACTGGACATCCTCTTCAAATTCTTCTCCTCTGTCAGGTTTAGTATGACTTTTTATGGCAAGCCATATTACTTTTTAAAAAGATTTTCTGATATCACGAATTCCCTTTCGTGATATCAAAAATTCGAATTTCTGATATCACAAATTCAATTTTTGATATCACAAATACCCATTGGTTTATCACGTAAAACCAATTTTTGATATCACGAAATCGAATTAGTGATATCACAAATTAAATTCGTGATATCACGAATTCAATTCGAGATATCACGAATTCACATTCTTGATATCAAGAAATACATTTTGTGATATCACTAATTCCAATTTGTGATATCATTAATTTACATGGAAGTTCAGCACATATCATTCGCAAAGAAATCATTTGATTTCGAGCATTAGTTTTGCGCTGAAATTCAACCGTAAATTCTAGCGTTAGTTGAGGGCAGAAATACACAGGGAACTCGGAGCTTTAGTTCAGTGCAGAAAACCAACGGGAATTTGAGCGTTAGTTGAGCGCAGAAATACACAGGGAATTCGAGCATTAGTTTTGCGCTGAAATTCAACTGTGAATTCGAGCGTTAATTGAGCGTAGAAATACACAAGGAAATTCGAGCATTAGTTTTGCGCTGAAATTCAGCTGTGAATTCGAGCGTTAGTTGAGCGCAGAAATACACAGGGAATTTGAGCATTAGTTTTGCGCTGAAATTCAACTGTGAATTCGAGCGTTAGTTGAGCGCAGAAATACAAAGTGAATTCGAGCATTAGTTTTGCGCTGAAATTCAACTGTGAATTCGAGCGTTAGTTGAGCGCAGAAATACACAGGGAATTCGAGCATTAGTTTTGCGCTGAAATTCAACTGTGAATTCGAGCGTTAGTTGAGCGCAGAAATACACAGGGAATTTGAGCATTAGTTTTGCGTTGAAATTCAACTGAATTCGAGCGTTAGTTGAGCGCAGAAATACACAGGGAATTTGAGCATTAGTTTTGCGTTGAAATTCAACTGAATTCGAGCGTTAGCTGAGCGCAGAAATACACAGGGAATTCGAGCATTAGTTTTGCGCTGAAATTCAACTGTGAATTCGAGCGTTAGTTGAGCGCAGAATACACTGTGAATTCGAGCAACAGTTTAGCGCAGATATTCCTGTGGAATTTCAGGTGTTATCTTTACATAGCATATAACGATAGTTACAAAAAACCTAAATGAAGAGTTTTGGCAACTCGTCTTCATTTAAAGTGATTAGGAATTGGTTTTAAAATAATCGATAAAAATAAATCGTTTAGCAACATAGCATTAGCATCTAAAATGCCATTATTGATATGTTGTCAATTACTTCAAAGTCACAAGGATTATATTCTTATTTTTTTCCATTTCTCGCCACTGATTTGGCAGAGACTGGTTGACTTTCAACTTTTGTTTCCGTTTCTCTTTACTCTGTCACGTGAAAGATACTCTTTCCCGACCTCCCCCTGTTACTCCTCCGAGTTAATAAGAGAAATTTCTCATTGCGCAGATTAACAAAATTGAAGTCCTTCGTACCACTGCTTTTTTCTTACTACAAATTCTAACTGTTTGTTTGCCATGCATATACTGCTGCATAAACTCCTCATAAGATCTGGATAGGCCCTATCTTCACTCTTCTTGCTCTGGTCTGAAGACTTTTGGGCTTGTGCATTCCAGTTTTGTTCTCCCCGGTTTTGGTTCTTGAATAAACTTTCCTATAATAAATTACACTTTAAATTATTCTACAAAATCATGAACATATTGGGGCAGGCAAACTGTACACCTTACACTATTGGTCTTAATGGATACACCCCTTTGTTCTGGAGGACTGATTTTGAGGAGTGAGAAAATGTCTTTAGGAGAAACACGTTGCTTTATGTGACCACCAGCCGACACCAGTGGTGGACATTTGGCAAGTTTACGACTCCCTCTCGCACCCTGCATGACTCACAGTCTCTCTATCTTATTCTCCGCTGCTGACATACACAGACCAGAGGGGTGATTGCCCTTGGTCGGTCCTCCGCAATACAAAAACATGGTATGCAATTAATAACACACATAACATACAACCACACATAATTATCATCGATTTGGTGGAAGAGTCTTATGTAAGGGATTACCACATGAAAAATGAATTATAATTAACAATAATGTAGTAATAGATGACAGTTTGAGGACGAAACGATGTATTAAATTAGGCCCTAAGTTACAAAGTATCATTGAATTCATGATAACTGTTGCAAAACAATTGATTTGTATCAATAATTCATCGAATATACATTGATGATCATTTAGGGATGATGGATGTGTAAATCTCTCATAGTTATTTGTATGTTGAACATTGTTCTAAAAAAAAGTTAGTAGTAGTATACATCCATCTGAATATCAGCTCAAAAGTCGTGTTCCAATTCCCTGTGTATTTCTGCGCCAAAAAAAAAAAAGACCGCTCGAATTCACAGTTGAATTCCAGCATAAAACTAACACTCCGAATTCCCTTTTATTTCTGCGCTAAACTAATGCTCAAATTCACAGCGATTTTCTGCACTGACTGACGCTCGAACTCCCTGTGTATTTCAGCGCTCAACTAACGCTCGAATTCACAGTTGAATTTCAGCGCAAAACTAACGCTCGAATTCACTTTGTATTTCTGCGCTAAACTAATGCTCGAATTCACAGCGATTTTCTGCAATGAACTAACGCTCGAAATCTCTGTGTATTTCTGCGCTCAACTAACGCTCGAATTCACAGTTGAATTTCAGCGCAAAACTAACGCTCGAATTCGCTTTGTATTTCTGCGCTCAACTAACGCTCGAATTCACAGGGATTTACTGCACTGAACTAACGCTCGAAATCCTTGTGTATTTCTGCGCTCAACTAACGCTCGAATTCACAGTTGAATTTTAGCGCAAAACTAACGCTCGAATTCACTTTGTATTTCTGCGCTCAACTAACGCTCGAATTCACAGGATTTACTGCACTGAACTAACGATCGAATTCGCTGTGTATTTCTGCGCTCAACTAACGCTCGAATTCACAGTTGAATTTCAGCGCAAAACTAACGCTCGAAGTCAGCTTTGTAATTTCTGCGCTCAACTAACGCTCGAATTCACAGGGATTTTACTGCACTGAACTAACGCTCGAATTCCCCGTGTATTTCTGCGCTCACTAACGCTCGAATTCACAGTTGAATTTCAGCGCAAAACTAACGCTTAAATTCCCTGTGAATTACTGATATCACAAATTCGATTTTGTGATATCAATAATTCAATTCGTGATATCACAAAATCGAATTTGTGATATCAGAAATTCGCATTTGTGATATCACAAATAAGAATTCTTGATATCACAAATTAAAATTAGTGATATCACAAATTTATTTCGTGATATCACAAATTCGAATTTGTGATATCAAAAAAATCATTTTGTGATATCACGAATTACCATTGGTTTTTCACGTGAAACCTATTTTTGATATCAAGAATTCGAATTTCTGATATCACAAATTCATTTAGTGATATCTCAAATTGAATTTTAGATATCACAAATTCGAATTTCTGATATCACAAATTGAATTTGTGATATCAAGAATGGATTTTGTGATATCACAAATTCGATTTCTTGATATCACAAATTAAGTTCATGTGCCACACTTACGGGAATTTGTGATATCACAAATTCAATTCTTGATATCACAAATTGAATTCTTGATATCAAAAATTTGATTTTTTGATATCACAAAATGGAATTTGTGATATCAGAAATTAACTTTAAATGTAAAAAAGGCTTGCCATACGATCGTCGAAGAAGAAGAAGAAAAAAATCATCGACGCGGATAATCGTGTAACGAAAAAACGATGGTCGCGCATAATAGTACAGAGTACTGTTGGGGCGAGCGGGAATGCGCTGACCTCGACATTGGCACGCACAGTCCAGAGGTTAGATACTAGAATAAATATGGAGAACAAAAAGAACTAGATTTTTTTTCTTCCATTGACATTTAGCTCTCTTCGTTGGTCTTTCCCTTTTGAGTCTTGGTGACTAGACAGACGATCGAACGGCATTGCTGAAAGGTACTCTTTTTTAATTTTTTATTGTTCGTTGTGTTCGTTCGCTCAATTCCATGTGTTGAAAATGTGTTGAATTATTCTTCTTTTCGGGTTTCTCTACATTCCAGATTCAGAGAGTAAATACACCCTCGAAAACTTTTATTGTATAACCTATTTCTCTGCAAAACTCAGCGATGCTCTCCCCCCCCCCCCCTCCCCCCACCGCCGCCTCACTGATCGAAATCAAGGAAGCAAATCTTTGCTGAATTTATCATATTTTTCTTAATAACACATCCCAGGTCACGGTAAACTGGCAAGGTATTATAGCTGTATATAGTCTGTACACAAAACATATTCCTTTAAAAGGGATGAAACGGGTTTGCTGAAATGAATGCTTGTATAAATATGTCCAATATTGTTAACCCGTCCCGAGAATGTTCGGGCTGTTGTCTATGGGAAATGCGTATTATAGCAAAATCGGTCCGTCCTCAACGGGTTAACTCAGTACATATTATGGTGAGCTCTCTACAGGCCTACTTGCCGGAAAGAAAATAATTAAAAAAAAACTTGCCTGCAGGATGCAATGTATAGGTCTCAGAGCTGTGAATAAATCGAACCACTTCCAAGTCCAACCACTTTATCTTACCATGCCTGCTTACCAAAAAAAAAAAAAAAGAAAAAAAGAAAAAGAAAAAAGCTGAAATCTGTGGTATATCGTATATACAAAATTAGCCAAACTATAGCCTGTTCTAATCATTTATGCAGGTGTCGAGAGTGATCCTTCTACAAAATACACCCCATTTGGAGACTGGACACGCTTTCTTTGAAATCTAAGAGACTATGTTTGTTTTGGCGTAGATCATTAAAACGGTAGTTGGTTGTTGTTGTTGTTGGTTTGTTTGTTTTTTGAGTGGTGACACCGTATACTTCTTCAAAGGACCTTTATACCTTAAGCTGGCTTTGAACTGAAAAAAAAACAATGCAAATTCACTACTTAAGTGCAATAAGTTTAGTTACACATGAAAGGCGGAAGACATTGAGTATTTCGTGTATTTCATATGGATTTATAATTCTCTATTCTTATCGGAGTGTGTCCAGTATGGAGGATTATTTACAGGTAAAGACCTATACGGCTATACGGTGAACGTTCGCTCCGCTCTACACGAGAGGAGACTGTGATGTATACCACTATATACAGGCTCAAATTGCGGCAAGACCGTCGTAATAGTACTGGCACTCATCTTCATGTTCGTACCCTGCACCAAAGTTCTTTTTGGCAGGCAAGTATGGGCTGGCGTCTACTAGTGTGGCTAGAAAAGGTCGCAGAAGCAGATTACGAGCGTGTCATTCCTGGGCCCCGTTGCATAAAGTTACGATCAAACACAAATCTAGAAGGTAAAACGTAAGTCCCAAAATGCTCCATTCTGATTGGTTGAAAATCAAGTTGCGTATGATTTCCTTGACTTGCGTTTGATCATAACTTTTATGCAACAGGGCCCTGTACTGTATGTCGTCGACAACCATAGGTAAGCTTACAATACTATGGGGAAATACTTCAAACACTTTAAGTTCCGCGCCAACGTTGGGGCTTACTCATATGCCTGCCTGCTATTATCATATGTAGACACACACACACACACACACACACACACACACACATATATATATATATATATATATATATATATATATATATATATACATATATATATATATATATATATATATATATATATATATATATATATATATAATAACTTAACTGCTAAAGTTAAGATAATCATAAACTTAAAGCAGGAGATGAAGGGGTCGGCTTCTTCTTCCTTATGAAAACTGCGGACAAAGAATCAAATGTTGGCTCGATCAAAATTTGGACGCGGAACTTTTGCTTTCTCTCGGGGGTGCATGGGGAAACGTCCATAAAGTGTTTAGGAATGATGAAGACAGTGAACGAAATCTTTCAGGGACATGTGGAGACATGGTGCCAAATGAATGCAGATTTACTATAAAATACCGGTAATTATTGTGCATTCCGTGTCTTGTCCGCGCCCAAGTGTACTCCAGGTGTATGCTCCGTTTACACCATGTTCCCCGAAAGAAAAGTTATATTTATAGTTAAAAATGGTTAAAAGTTACGGTTATATGGAAAGTTGTTTTCCAAACGAATTTGATACAAATATTACTTTCGCTTTCTTAAGTTATTGAATTAATGAGAGGCATGAACACACACCCTTACACAGACACATGGCATTCTCTCTCACTTTTTTCTTCACGCAACTCCTTTTTCTGTGATTGCGCAATTTCTTACGTAATCTGTGACTCTGTATATCTTATTCTCTATTGAGGGTTAGATTATGATAGTTATTTTATGATACATTTTGAGTTCTTAAATCATCCCAACCTTCTGCCCCCAGGAATCTTATGGTCATTGAAGTTTTTCGTAGATGCAATGGGGGTGTAATCTATTGTCCACCCCTTTTGCAATTTCATTGTGCTTGTTCAGTGAGCCGAGACGACGCACCTCCCTGCCCTTCATTTTAGGAAAATAACTACATGTACTTCTCAGGACTGCTTAGAATGATGTCCAATTTCTGATATCAATACGATAAAAAACAAACAAACAAACAAACAAATATGCACTCAGAGAGAAAGCACACCATCCCAGCATCATATATTGTTTACTTCACTTTGATCACTTCAGTATTCGTGACATTGTATGATTACTATGAGGTTCCACTATTAAATTGTTGTATACTCTTTTCATTTCACATTGTCTTGCTAACCTGTATATTTTCTGTTAGAAAGAAAGAGAGTGATATGCATATGTTTTTGTAGAAAAATTAAATGGATTTGAACTGAAGAGTGAGAGAGAGAGAGAGAAGAGACACGTCTCGGAATTCTGATTCTTTTCCTCATGTGTGATGTTTCGACCCGAATACTTCCTATATTTTGTATGAAACCTCGCACACCGTCACTCTTCACAAAATATCTTCTTTTTCAGAATAATAGTCTTGCCAGGAAGCATGACTTAATGACACATGGATACGACGGGCAAGAATTCTTCATAGTTTATTGAATTTTATATTTTGAGTTGCATTCATCAAAGTACAAAGGGTAGCGTATAATGATTATCTACATCATAAAAGTATTTTATATAGAATATCACATTATCTACATATTTTATTACATGCACATTGTTTACAACCCCAAACATCAGAGAAAATTTTATCATATACTATACAAAGAATACTATGGTTAGTATATTTCAATTACGTACACTGACTTTCATACAAGGGCTATCTATTCATATAATTATTATGATATTAGAAGAAGAACATTTTACCATGAATATGTAAATATGTCAAAATAAGAATACGGTTTACGATAACAGCACATTCGGGAAAGAGCACCATCCATTTGAAATAATTGACCAAAATGTTCCTTGCTAAATGCATATAAATACCATCACAAATACAACACAAGACAATTCTCTTAACATCTGTGAATACTTTAGAAATGTATATTGTTAAGTTTCCATTATGACAGATCAGCTGTACCACGTTATGATATATGAACAGTCAAACATAAATTGCACTGTGTCAACCTTTTATCACATACGGAAATATCACGGTATACACACAGACAATATGAGACAGCTTTTATTGAAACAGGAAATTTCTCAAACATACACGATTGAAAATAAACCTATACATAAGTACAAAATAACACAAGTTTACTCTCATGCCCAAATTCCAGCTTTTCGTTTCTCGTATAATATGATTCTTCTTTTTTTGTGTATGTATGTATAATTATGTAACTACACTATAACTTACATTTTTCTTGGTAGGTTTAGTTTGAGTAAGAGAACGGGTATGTGGTGTGCAGGTTTTCGAGCTTAATAGCTACATAGATGATGTGTCGTAAAAAAGACATTCCGCAGTTTTTGTTGACGTGAGAAACAGTTTCCAAGCAATTGCTATTTTCAAGTAGATCATTTGAATTAATACGGGATTGCAGGAGAAGAACAGGGGAATTGGCGTGATTTGGTTTCCAATGTTTGTTTTTGTTTTCTCTTGGACAATCAATGGGATTAAAGGAAGCAGATTTGTGAAGAAAAAACAAACGTACTGTACATGTACTGTTTACCTTGTTTCAAGACGTAAGGAGAGTTTGCATTTGAACATTTTTCTCCTTCACTGACTGAAGAATAAAGTGCAAATCTGCATCATGTCTACTTGGCATAACCAAGGCGAGTGAACCTTTACAAAAAGTTATGGAATAATAAAGTTATCGTTTTGACAATGTATTAGAGATACACGTCCCACCGACATTATACTCCATTTTGATAGACAGAGGTGACGAAGTACTCAAACTTGAAAGTGTTGTGGAAATTACACTTAATTCAAACAGGCTCGGTCATGTACATAATACTGTCATTCTGCGTTTAATAGAGTAAAAAGTGAAAAAAAAAGACACGCGAAAAAGGGGTTAACCCAGGCGAGTTCTATTGAGACGTCAAGTGAGATTATCAAGACCATGCACCATTACGATTGCGTAACTGCGCGCAATTATATAGGGCAACGAGTAAGACACTGCCTGTAAAAAAAAAAAAAAAAAAAAAAAACTCTATTAGTATAGACGATTATAATGCATGTCGTTACAGTGATAACCATCAAAACTAAACCTTTGCCAACTGATGCAGATATGAACAAGCGTACATAATAGATACGTTTAATCTCATTGAATGAGTCTTCATCACTTCAAATCGTTGCTTGTGTGTTTTTGTCGGAGTGAGGCTATTGATGTTTATTTTTTCATGTCCTTTTTTTTTTCTTCATGTACTATTGAGGATATAAGACGACAACCATAATTGTTTCAGTTGGTTTCTATTGTTCAGATGGCGTTTACACTGAAACAGCAGCAACAAATAATAATAAAGTCCCCCGCTACTCTGAGAGAAATGATTTACCTTTTGTTGAGTTTATTTCGTTATTATCACGACATCATTTTGATGATCACACTAGACTACGTATGTTAGAACTAAAGAAAAAGTTTTCAATGATCAGAAACAAGTGGCGCTGAGCTGAACGTCAATCCAGTGACAAATCTGAAGAACGAAGCGATTATTTCGCGGTCTGTCTTCATCGGTAATTCGTGTTCGTTGTCCAAGTATCTACATGTACTTACCTACCTCTACGTTGATGGTTCGTAATTTCACAGGGAAAGGTCTACTGTAACAGCAATTTGTTTCGACATGCAGAGAAAAGTAACAATGGGCCGCTCAACATGGTTATAAAAGGAAGCCGAAACCAACGAGTATTAACGCCAAGAAAAAATGGAGGTAGATACAAGAAAAAGACATGCTTTTAATTGGTATACATGTAACACAGTTACAGGCACGCCGGTTGCAAGCCAGTTAGCTCAGTTCAAACCATCATCAACATGATCAAGGGGAAAGACAACGATGGAGAAGATTAGAGTATGGCATTTACTAATAAAGATTTTGTAGAGGAGTTCAACAGAAGTAGCCTTGGTGAAAATAGAAATAGATCACGATAATTGCTGATAGAATCAAGAAATTTGACAACTCTCTTTAAAGAAAAGTGATAAAAATGATGAATAAAAATTGTTGAAGTCTGTGGGCCATTTATATGGCCCAGCAAGGATTGATTCTCAAGTCGGAGCCCTTAACAGAAAAAGCTGTATTTTGTCTACTGGAACCGAGCAATGGATTTTATCCGGCGGTTCTTGTCTATTTATATCTGTGGTTAATAATGGGTACCAGAGGTGAGTGAGCGAGCTCTAGTAGTAACTACATTTTGATCGAACCATATTTTAAATACACCAGAATTACTTGATACGGTGACATTATAAGACACGAAACGAGAGCAATACTGACCATCGTACTATAGTTACATCCACCACAACAACCACTTTGGTGGCTCAAATTACACTACATCACTAACATTCAAAAGGATGATATCGAAACAAATATCGCACTTCGTTTTTAACACATGAAACGGACAGATGAAAAAAAATCCTGAATTCGATATACAAACTCAAAGTTTGCAGTCTAACTAGTCTATATGAGAGTTTTACCCACATCTTTGTCACGTAATTTACCAGCTGCATTTTCGACAGAATAATGTTTCACTGATGACGCAACGAACTCTTTTTGAGATTGAGGGCGTACTTCATTTCGATATATTCAACACAGACTTAATAATGATGTGACCACAGAACCATTGTCGGTCAAAACATTTGCCACCCACCAACGGCACACTGAACTGTCATTAAAAGCTATCGCGTACCATAAACTCTGCAAGAAAGTAGCAGGAAAATTTATGTATTACATCAACAGAGAAACAAAATCAACAGCGTACTCCCAATAATGTCAACAATACGTTTTCTGTCTCGACACAGTCTATTTTCAATCCGAGTAAATTATTTATTGAACTGAATGTAGAGACAATCCCACCGAGGTTTCACGATCACCTTTGATCACTGGCACCAAAAAGGCGTTTGAAAACTTAAAGGCGATGGGTGTAGACAGAGTATATCGAACTGTTGACTTTTTTTGAAGTGCTGGTTAAAATAACACAGTAACTACAAGCAATCACTGAATCCGCGTGCTTGATGCCAGTTACGATCTAGCCTTGATACACGACAATCTGTATGATTTGTTCTGGAATAGCATGTTCCATCATGAATTCGAATGCAAAATTATTCAACTAGTGTAAAACCACACAGCATAACAGCCAATCATCCAGCTGAAAAAAAAATCGCAAAGATGCTACAAATCTACTCCTCAGCTTTTTTTTCTATGAAGTTGTATAGTGGTGCGTTGGAGTGGTCTGTTTTTCTAACTAAAAACTGTGTCATCAAAATACTGGTATGGGAAACATATAAGATACAAAGACATCAGGATACACATTATAAGCGTTGTGCTGTCATACTTACTATGGAGATTTTGATTAAGCCACTAATATGCTAAAGTCAATTCAATTCAATTCAAATGATTTTATTTATAAAGTAATACAAAGCAACATACATAACGCTTACATGAGCGCATGAGAGGCGGAAGAAGGTATTTCTGATTTCAGACAATCACGTCACAACAGGGAAGAATTTTTGAGCAATTAAGGAAAATAAAAGGAAAAAACACATATTCAATAAACTTGGAAACTAATCTAATTGTATGTGTTCAAATAAATAGATTGATAAGAGTTCTCGAAATGAAAATGGATTTGCCGAACTGCTTTTATAAAAGAAAAAAAAAAGCTAAACTTATTTTCATCCATACAGCTCAACCTTGAAAAGATCAACCAACGAATATTGAAAGAAGAGAGACATTCAGGAGAAAAAAGTCCATTTAAACCGTTGGTGAAAACAATGACATCTTAGGCAATCTCATAAAAGGCATCATTACTCGAACGCCACATCTTATAACTGCACCGCACCGTCCAGCATCTAAGAGGTATTGACACTAAAGGATCGCAGTCACCTCCACTTACACCAAGTCTAACGTTACAAACCAACAACAATGACAACAGCAGCAGACGTAGCAGCAGATACAACGGCAACAACAACAACGACAACACAATGGGCGTGATGTTGTCACCAGTTGAGGAGCAGAAAGAGACATTGGGTGAACAGGGTCGGGCAGCAGGTGGTTAGGACGCCACCTGCGTTCTGTAGTTGCTAGCTGGGCGCCGAGGTTGAGAGGAGGAGCTTGTACCAGCCGACTATCTCGCTCTGCTCCAGCTTGAGGTCGTCCAGCCAGATGAGCGCCTCGCCGATCAGCGTGTTCCGACCAAAGCGGCCGCCCGCGGCCCACAGGGACATCTGTAATGTACACGGGATGCGAAATCAAACGGCAAGAGATCGGTTTCTACAATTTAACAAAACAACAACAATAAAAGATTTTTTAGATGTCTGTATGTGCGTGTACGTTTGTAGAGGTGCGTCTGCGAATGTATGCGTCTGTCTGTTTACGATAATCAAGCACAACAATACGGAACACTTTTATAGCAAAATGAGTCTGGGCCCCGTTTTATCAAAAGATATAATCGATTATGAATTTTCTGACCACACAGGCTGCCATAGACTTGTGATAGAAAACAACTATATAATCAATTATAACTCTTCATAAAACAGGGCCCTGCTCTGTTACACTTCGATTACATGGGGGTAAAGTTAAAGTGGTTTTAATGGAGTGGCTTGCTTCTTTTTCAGTCAGAAGAACCATCACTACCGTCATCACTGGCATCATTCCCCGTTTGAGTCACCTCGATCATAGCGGTGTCGAGATCGACATCGCAGTCATTCCTTGCCAAACCACCCCGTATATGATATCTCACCTCAATGGCCACACCCTTGACGCCGGTGTGGTAGACGAAGACTTCGTTGAAGGTGGGATCTTTCTCCTGGCGACAGATGCGCGTCTTCTTCTTGGAAATCTTCCGCTCTCCCATCACCACGTAGGCCTTCACATACAGGTCTGTGGGACGAACAGAATAAAATAAGTGTCTCCACAATTTCCCTCTAGTTGATAATTACGTCCAAAATCTCGAATAAAGGCGCTACTCGTAGTTATAAGTGCTTTGTGCTATAACACTCATAACATTGCAAGGATTGATTTGTACTTCCATATGTACTACACGAAATAAGACAGTTGTCTTTTATTCATGTATTCTTTTTGAACAATATAGATTCTAATAGTACGGAAGATGTTTATCATCGTGGTAGAATCTGTAAGAATAAAGTTAATCGTTTAACTTTATTCTTACAATATAAATTCTTTTAGACTTTCTTTACTTCAACCCTACAAAACGAGCTGACAGTGTCCCACCTCCCTGCTCTTACCCGGGTGATCCATGGGTTTGCCCTTGTGTCTGATCTTGCGGCACTGGAACACTTGCACGTAGAGGTTTTCACCGTCGGTCTTATTTTCCCGCCTGAATCCGATCTTGATCTCTCCCGCGATTTCATATTCACCTGTAGAATGACGAGATGTTGATTCACACAAACTAGAGAAAACCCCAGCAAAGCATAGCATTGTTGTTTGAGATTCAAGGCGTCTAGTAACTAAGATAACAATACGAAATACTTTGACGGTTTTTCCTCTTTCTTTCTTTCTTTCTTTCTTTCTTTCTTTCTTTCTTTCTTTCTTTTTTTTTTCTTTCTTGTCCTAACTTTCTCATCTACCCTCATCTAAAGCTGCGTTTACACCATGTGTCAGCCCCGTTTCAGGCCATCGTGGACAAAACGGGATGGACTTGATAACAACGCCTTGAGACGGGATAGGCAAACGCGACAGGCAGTGATTGCCGTGGATGCCGTGTCAGATTTTCAGACTGTCATAAAATTTGCCACGGCAGTCCCAGTGCTAATTAGGAATCTTGTATGCAGCCATAGAGCGGGGTGAACGTAACAAGACGGGGCGGCACGTACTAGTAATAGGCCGTTACTCGAGGCCTGTCCGTAGCGGGACGCGACTGAAAATATTGATAGTCGAGCCTGAAAGAAAAACCCAGGATAATGTCTCATTATCCACGGCGCACTACGTTCGGGCTAATGGGGCTGCCGTCGGTGGTCGGCGGGAACATGGTGTAAACGCAGCTTTAAGCAACCGCACACGATTGTCGGTTTGACATCTCTATGTTCTGTTCTAAGGTTGTCGCACAGAATAACAGCAATGATCAAGTAAAAGAGTAATGTGAGCTTTATTAGGGACGTTATCATAATCCAATAATTAGGTGTTGTGATATTCTATGTGAGATTAGTAATATTAGTAATTAAATGAGCTTAGACGTTTAGATGTAACCCGCTGGTGTTTTTTTTTTCCATGTGAACATTATGCTCACGAAAAAATATGATCCTTACCTCTCAGCAGTATGAGATCAACCTGCCCTGAAATGATGATGGAGGGAAAAAAAGGAGACAGAATGGTTACGAGAAAAGGATTGATATGTCTTTCACAAGTCATGTGCGGATTTATGTTTTAATTCGAAGCCTATACGCCATTCAGGGTTTGTATAATATTATGTCACTTTTCGTCCCATGAAGTGTTTTATTCAATTCATCTATAACGCTAATTACTGCAATTGTACTGATTGGATCTCTGTGAAATATAAAGATTGCATACATATTTGATAAGTAGATTGACATTTTCTCTTTTCGATTACAATCATCTTTACGTTCTTTTCTTGAATTCAGAGTTCTCTTCCCGTCGTAGAATTTAGTATGATACAAACTCTGCACATGCCAAAAACGGTCAAACACAACAGAGTGTTTGTCATACTGTCGTGTTTACAGTGCTCCAAGAGTTTTTTTTTTCTGTTAATGATGCTATGTGTGTGGTCATTGTAACCCACAACATAGAGATAAAGAGCAATATAATTTTGAAAAATAGACTTGGTTAAACAGTGTCATTAAACTTGTGGAAAGAGAATTTCCCTTCTGTACCAATCAGTGCATGTAGTTTAGGGGGGGAAAAAGACAATACAAACAAAACAATGTAGCACGTGGTCGCAGACCCTGGACGACAGGACTAGTTCTTCAGAGAGATTTGATGTATATGCTCTTTACTGGAGTCTGAAAGAACAACTATATGAAATCTATCATATGTTAAGTGAGTGAGCAAACAGTGTAATATGGATATAGACCTGTGAAACGGACATACTTGGCATTTCAGGGTCGACGACCTGGCCCGGTCCGAGATCGCCTCGCGCCAACCTCGTGACCAGGGTGGCTTTCATCTGGCTCTTCAAAGGGAGCTCCTGCGCGCTGTCGATTAGCGACTGGGGATGAGGTTGCACTTTCTGCTTCTCTATCCACGGTGAATACCTGCAACGGTTTTATGTTACTTTAATTAATGAGAAAGTAATGAACTGCAGAAAAAACAATGTCAGTAACGCTTCATCTAGAACATGTAGAACTGTAGATATCTGTCATGAGAAATAGAAAATAATTCCTCTATGATTTCTTATCTGATGCTAGCAATCCCTTATGTTATTACTAAAAGAAAAAAAACTGATACCGGTATTGAAGCACATTAATCTAAATGGCTCTGTTTATCCAGTTCCATATGCGACTCTCTTAGTATTGTCATAAGTTAAGACGCGACTCATGCTATTTTCTCGAACTATTCAGCTGATCAAATTAAAGAATGAAACCTAAATATATATACACGTGGATTGAGTGAATGCAGCAATATCAGTGGAACACATCAGGATATAGAATAAAATCAAATTGAAAATTGAAAAGTTATGAATTTCTAAAGTTTTGGTGCAGCCATCACTGTTTGGGAAGACTGTTCACAGTTCGCAAAGTCACGTTTGTACAACGATATAAAGTAAATTTGAAGAGAATTTCACAAAGTTTCATTTTTATAAAAAGTATACAATTGCCATTCCATCCACTTGTTACTGACATATGTAAAAGGTAATATCATCCACGCTAATATTATAACAGAGGTTAGTCAAATATGTTGAATTTTCCTTCTATTTTCCGGACATCATTTTCCATAAGTGACGTCAGAAAGTGTTGTAATCTTCTCATCCAGCGATAGCTGCACAGAAACTTCACAAATTCACAACTTTTTAACGGATTGCCAGATTTCCCTCAAACATGTCAAACATTCACTGGTGTGCTAAACTAATACAGTACTTACTGCTACAGTACCTCAATTAATAATATACAAGAGTATTTGGTTTTCATTCTCTTTAAGAAAACTCGGCCTTTACCTGTCGTCTTCGGATGAAATCTTGTGATTTTGTAAATTTTTCTCGTTCAACTCTGGAATCTCAGTGATACCCAATTCGGCGACAGATTCTGTATGAGAGGAGATAACCATAGAGGGATAGTACAATTATTAATCTGTCTAAACATGAAGGAAGCAGACCTACAAAACAAACAATCAGTCCGTTTGGTATGAACGACCGTAGTCAGTTTGCTTGTAGAAATTCGTGCGTATTGCTGTTTATATAATCATGTACTATACAAAGAAAGATGTCCTATGTAGATATACCGTGTCGTTGGATAATGGACATACATTATAAGATGGTAAAGTGATTTCAACTTTTTATCAACATCACAGTGAATGATTGTCGCAAGGAAGAAATCAAGGAACTAGACAAAGCTTTCTGAACTTTAACGGTTTATCCTATCGCTTTGAATGCTGGCCGACACGTAAATATTTTCTCGAGGTGTTTTAACTGATGCACTCCTAACCAAAGAGTCAAAATGCGTGCTGAGATAATGATAACGCTCTCAAACCCTCTCGGGAAACAAATCAAACCCCCAAAGAGGCTACCTCAAGAGGCTTCCACGGGTAAAGAGGACCAAAATAGATATTATTATATCACTTTGATATCACTACATCCTACCAGAACGTCTGTTGCAGGTGGATTGGCGTGGTCGCTGCATCTCCAAGCTGCCGGTGGATCGGTACTGGGAGGAGGCAAGGCCGTTTTTGCTTGACGTTAACTTAAGGCTGTATAAAGAAGGGCGACGAGAACAAAATGAAATCAATTTTATAGATGTTTCTGACTTCAGCGCTGAACTCCTTCGTATTTTTTTTCCACAGAATGGAAAATAACTACTAGTAATCAAAATATTAACAAAGAAAACTAGTAATCAAAATATTAAAAAAGAAAAGAAATTAAAGCTACTGACATCTGAAGAAAGATTTTCCGTTGATAATAGTTTATATTTAGGGGTATTTTGTCGGTCTCTCTGTTCACTTGTTTGTTTATATGATAAAGTACATGACGCCTCCTCACCGGCTCATCTAGTACATAATATAAGAAAAGTGCACAGAAATGGAAATTATGGAAATTTCAAATGTCCCTTCCTGTCTCAACATCTCCACAGCAAGGACACACAATATTACTTCGTTTAATGTAGATTCTGCACGTTCTATGGCACTGTACAGAAGTCACATGCTCACATGGTATTACCAAATAATTACAGTATCATCACTTAATAAACAGTGGACATATAATTCTCATAATAGATTTCCTTGACGATTCTAAATACGCTCAAAAATACGCAATATCTCAGACGAGTTACAAACGTTTAATTTGTTTTGCTCTTTTCTCTCCCTTGCTAATCTGCTAATTTCATGATATGATGCGACAGCTGCATTGATAAAGATGACACGAATGGACTTTGCCTGTATGACCTCTCTGGCCTTAAGTGGTACTTATTTCACCTCTGAAAATATAAAGCTGGATCCACAGCAAAAGGATGGCCCTACGAACGCACCTGTTGGTCTGTCGGGGTGCAAGCGTTTCGCGCTGGATGACTGGATCACGGTGATGACTGGTTGTTGGTTGCTCTTTGGTTGACTGGCTACCTGTAACCAGGCAGTTTCAAAAAAATGGATGTCAATATTATTGGAAAGAATATACTTCCCCTGATAAGTTTCCTTCACAATGCTATATACCACACTTGCAATTCTTTTGCGCTTTTTTTTCTCGATACTGTTGTCTCCCATATCCCTCCCATTTCACGTTCACACCATTACGCAGAAAACACTGCTTGACTGCTTACGACCATCGAACACAAAATGAAGTCAGCCGCTTTAGAATGCACACCCAAATTTATCTCTTACTTCTCTGAATTTTTCCTCATAGGTTTTTCGAAAACAAGTGTCAGTAATGGACAGACAGGATTCTGTCCATTACTACTGACAATTAATGGAGTCAACTACTTAGAGTGCACATCCAAATCTATCTCATACTTCTCTGAACTTTTTCTCATGGACATTTCGAGTATAAGTATCAGTACTGGACGGACGGCATTCCCCACGAACATCTACACTTTTCATTTCCTTACTGAGAAGCAATGGATCTTGAATTGTGACTTGAACCATGATTAAAAGTAGAAACTTGTGGTAATCCCAAATAATGATGACACGTGTAGATATCGTAAAACGTTTAACAAAAATGTGATTTCATTAATTGCATAGAAACGTGTGGACTGGAAGTTGGTCGGCGCAATGCGTCTTCCAGTCAAACGTATCTTTATGAAAATGTGATTCAGTGGTCATGGTAGTGAGTAACTTTGACACTGCTCCAGTGATAAACGGTCCGAGAGCTTGTTTTTTCCAGTCAAGCATATCTCCATCAGAACGAGATTATATATCGAGTAATTGTTAAATCGAACATTGGTATGAAGTATACATCAGTCTCCGATTACATAGTCGCGTAGTCTCATTTCAGATATTCTACCCTATCTCCTAACAAACATACAAAGGAGGGAGGAAACAGGAGTAGTTGGAGGATATTTGATGCCACACCTTGCGCTCTCGATGCTGGATCGGTGCTGGTGTAGTTAAAGATGGAGATTTCCGGGGCACGTCCGCTGCCGGCCTGCCGTTCGCGGACGAGCTCCGGCTTGCTGCCGGCACAGTCCTCGACGCGAATGACGGGCCGGTGCTCGAACGTCGTCTTCGTGCCGACGCCATTGGTCTCAGACAGCGATTCGATCACCTAATGTTAGAGAGGAAGGACAAAACGAATCATTTGGTGACAGATCACTTAAGAATTGCTCTAGTTAGACAGCCCCTTATTCGCTTGTGGAAATGATGAGAATTCAGCAGATCACTGGCGGTAAAATCCCGCATGAATACCGTTTCAAGTTTCGAGTGGGAAATGCTGTGCTATTAGACTAATCGTTGATACTGTTGAATTTGGATTTATGAAGCGTGGAAAAAAAAGTTTTCTCAAGACCCCACGAAAGATTTGTGACATGAGAGCCCTGTTTTCTAAAATACTAGAGTATTTTACAGTCACCTTGTATATGGTGACTGTAATAGACTCGTCCTGAATATTGTTAACGTTGGATTGATGAAAAGTGGAAAAAATGTTTTCGCAATGCCCTAGGAAAGATTTGTGACATGATAGCCCAATTTACTCTAGTATTACAGTCATCTTGTACCTGGATTGACTTTTCCACTTCCAGGAGCGTTCGTCGATGCTTACCCTGCCGTTGCCATTGACGACGGACTGCAGGCTACTCGTCCGCTGCCCAGCGAGACTGCACATGGGTTTGGCGGTCACGGTGATTTTGACGGAAGTACTGACGGTGGTCGTAGGGGGCGTGGTCTCTACGCTGGGAGCTTCTGGGATAGTCTCGGGTAGGGAGTTCATATCTGTGGTAGACAATTTTTAGTACAACGTTATCATATTCAATGTAGATATCAATAATATTGCCATCCATTTACATGTATTATAACGAATGTCATGTAAATGTGTATACATCCATAATAAACATGTGCATGTCTTATATAGTACGGAGTGTCTCTGTGCAATAGAAATATTTTCATTTTAAAAATAAATTTTACGTTATGCATGAATAATTGCATGTAATAGGCAAATGTTGACTATCAAAAACTATAAGAAAACATCAAATTTTTGCATGAGACCAATTATCAAGTTTAATTTGAGGCACTGACACCCAAACAAAGCGAATTGGTTGTGAACACTTTTTTTTTCGTTCCACACAGTGGAAGAACACGAGGTTTTAGGGCTTCTGTATATAGTGAGCACATGATGTGAACAGTTGGAAATAATTATAGGTGCGACACATGCCAAGGCAGTTGTCTGTGACCAACTTTGGTATAACGACAGGCTACAGAGTCAATGCCTGAATATCATCATAGTTCAGAAAAAAAAAACCCGCACTTATTAATGTTGCAAGGTGTATGCAACTTTCCCCGAAGTATGGTAAAGTGAAAAAGGCTGGGATATCAAGCTTTTGATGTGATAAACTTACATCATTTTTTACGATAAATTTGAATGAACCACGGGAAAGAATTGGCGCGCTGGTGGTTATACGTCTGGAAACACATGCACATGAACATTCTTTTCCCTTGAAGTTTTATGCTCTAATGTTTCTAGGGTTGTTACATTTCGGATTCACAAACGCGGTTAACAAATTATTTCATAAATTGTATTAACAAAGATTTGTCTTGGGCAACGACAAATTACATAGACGTACGTGTACGTCCTTTGTGGTAAACTTTGTCTGTGATTTAATCTAAAATAATGGATATGAATCAATAGCTGGTAATATATCCCACACCTGAAGTACCCCTCACATTGTAGCACTACATAATATTAGACGAGCTTTAGAAAAAGAAAGAAAGAAGAGAATGTACGAGGTCTTCAAAACGAGAAAATTAAAAACTGGTCCACTGAGGAAACGCGTCCAGCTAGATTTTGACCGCCTTCGTCAATCCTATTGAATACCGACTGTCGAACCTCGATACAGAAACTAGCACCCTCGACAACATGGAGGTGGGACCAAACCCAAACTGGTCAGACTCTACGTAGGCCTACTATAAACAATGCGAACTCCCGCTGAAAACATTCATCTACTAGTATAGTAACAGGAATTCTTATCATGTTTATGCGTATACATTTCTGTTACCTCGTTTATACCTGTCGTTTTCATGCGTGCGACTAAAATGGACGTGGGTTCGTTGCTGGGGTGGACTGGGGTCGAATTTCTTATTGCGATGGTGCTCTGTGAGACAGGAAGAGGGAGAAAGAGAGAGAAAAAACGGGAAGAAAAGAAGCGTTTTCCTTTAGATATCACTGACAGTGTAAGACTCCACTATAACGTGTGCTTTTAGTTGATTTAAGGGTCAAATTTTGTATGCGGTATTAAAACGTCAAATATATTGAGGGAAGAAAAAATGTCACGTTACGATGGAGAGTCACTGGCAGGGCAATTTTTCTAACCATTTTTAGCAATTATGAGGCCAAACGTATGGATGAATGAAAGTCAAAGTAAGAAGCGAAGTAAAATATGCCCATATTAGAACACATATCTCTCTTTGTGTTTGCTCAATACAAGAGACGCATTTCAGTGCGTTTTATACTACGAACGTGTTGCTTAGATATTGGTGATCACTTGCCTGCTAAAAAATGGCCTAAAAGTTGCTTTTCAAAAAACTGATAATTAACTATCATTAGCGGTAACCGTGTTTCTGCAAGAATAGATACTACAAAACTCCACTCTTGCCACGCGATTCCAATACACACGTTTTGATTGAAAAAGGCACAAATCAAGGGCCTGGTGTACTTAACAATGGAAAAGATGATGAATACCATGCGAATTATGCGCAGTATATTTATTCTTGTGAATAAAGAAGAGTGTTCGTATATATATAATCAGGAATCAGAAAAAGCCAATCACAAAGACGCATTGGATGGTGATATATATAAAGGCCTTCATTCCAAATTCTTGACAGCGTTCATGTGGCGTTACATTTATTTCATATGTTAAAATGAATCACATCTGCCTAGCCCTATAGCCATCATAATAGAATGAATAATGATACTCCCATTTCTGTTTTTTTTTACATTAAAAAAGATGTCCTGCATGCAGTGGAATGTAGGACACACTGTATCATCTTTTCATTCATTCAATTCACGACACTCCAGTCAGTTATCGCCAGATTGGTTTATGATAGGAAATTTTGACAACGTTTTGATCATTCGTGTCGTCCACATATAGGCCTACTTGAACTGACAATTTGCGATGGAGGTCAGCTAATAGTCAACGGAAAGGTCTTCGTGGAAAAATGAGAAACTGAAAGCTATACATGAAAACTATTCTGGGCTTATTCGACGCACTATGCACGTCGTACACGGGCGACCGTAAGTAAGAAAAGGAAGGGAAAGTCTTCTTGTAACGCCTTGACAACGTGACGTCAATGATCTAACAATTATTATGAAATGTCACAAGATGCCTTTGTAGTTCCACGTAACTATTACCTTTCGTTACAATGAAAGAACGATTTCGAAATGAAAGGAAAATGTTTTATGCCGAAATTTCAAGTGGGTGACTCGATGGTATCGATATATACATAGGCACATACACGACAAATCTTCTTTGTTATATCTCGCAGGAAAGCAAACATTAAATTGGTTACTGCAGATAAAGTATAAAATGTTAGTTTGACTAATTTCCGTTATTGTCACCTATTTGGATACGCACAAAAACAACAACAATATTACACCGTCATGGGCAGTGTTACTCGAAACTTTTCAGATTCAATGCGTGAATAGAGACATACGATTAAATTTGGTAAGCTCTGATACATTCATACTGACATTTTGTTGAGAGATAGATATAGCATTCAAAATAGAACTAAACAAATGAATACATAGGCATGCTCTTCTCACACAGAAAAATGCACTATCAACAATACATCAACATGATATCGCAATACTACAAAACATACTGGGATAACATAGACCGTATGAGACAGGGCAGCAAAACTGTCACCAACCCTGCAATGGAAAAATAACAGTATACAAAAGAAAATATATTCCACTCGTCCTAAAAGAAGAAAAAAAAAAGGAAAATAAATGAAATACACTCTGGCTTTTAGACGGATTGAAACATAAGGAAAGACTACATGCGGTTTGACCGATGATCATTCTAGTCTTTCTGCTGTCACAAAGTGGTCAATACATATAGTCCATGCTTTTTTGTCAATTTATGGTCAATAGTAGTCTCATTTTGGTCAAACGATTGACCGTGCAATATTGAAAAATATGGATTAGCTTAAATTAGATTAGGTTTAGATTAAATTATGTTAACATAGTCTTGTCTCGAATAGAGGATATAGGGAGACATTTCGAGATATGGCTACATGGCTACCTTTATACTGTATTCGATTGCTTTGGGTTTTTCTTTTTTTTTTTGTACTTGGACCGATTCGTATCACTTTTCTTATAACAAAGGTCAATGATTTGTCATTTCTGCGGGTTTTTTTTTCTATCAGGTCGCATGGATGCAAGCATGGCGTTATTCCTGTAATCATTTTTACCGGGGTGCTTACAGTAACATTTCCGTTCTACCCATACTTCCCAGCCTTAATATGCAGCCTTCTTCTAAACCCTCTTGCAATCTTGACAGATGAAATCCAGTATCAATGTCATGGCAAAGTATTTTCAGAAACATAAACGAAAAGAAGTAACATATAATACAGCTGCGGGATGAAATTGCACAAGGGTAAACATGGGGATTATTATCATACAGGAAAAAAAAAAGGACAAAATATTAATATATATATGAATACGACGAGCATTCCAGAAACCAGAAGACGAATGTAAAAGGGTACCTGAATATAAAGTTTGCGTTAAGGATACTTAAAAAAACAAAAACAACAGAACTATAGGCATCGGTTAAAGAAAGTTTAATAAAGAAATAAAAAATAAGTAAATAAAATGGATATGGTGGATACAGGGGTGCAAGAAGAATCCGAGTTTTAAGGGTTTTCTGGTTCCCTACCTTTCCCGATTTTAGTTGTCTGGTTGGCTAGTCGTCATGCTGCAGCGATGGGAGGGGAAAGGGGGCATATTGTTAGGACAGTCGGGGTTAATCTAGTCCAGTTTATTCGGGACAGCTATATGCGCATACACAAGGGGAATCTTGGCTATGTCCTACGTCCCGGTGTAATACTGTATAGGATGGAAGGCTCCTTTGTACTGATGATTTTTTTTTTTTTTCGTATAATAGTATATGACAAACAGTGACTAAATCTAAACGTTACGGTAGCTTTATTGGAACAAGTCTTTATTCTCTTAAAGACTTGCTTAAAGATATTTAAAGCGGCGAAGCGAATGATCATCTGGAGAGCTTGAAAAGAATATTGTATTGTCTTATATATGCATTGTTTTTTTAGTATTTTATCTGTCGATGGGATAAAGATCAATTTTCGTGATGTGCAAGTTGTTTATATTGTCATTTCCATATTACGATTCTGAGGTGGATATTATGTGTTACAAAGTGCAAGTGAATCTATAAAAGTTTACCTATAAACTACATTTTTTGTGAAAACCACAGCATATTCCAACAACAAACGGAAACGAAAAAGAAAGTAAATTATAAGTCAACGAAATCAAAATGTAAGGTATCTATAAAATGCTGACGGGTAGCACACGTGCTATATTCTATCACTCAAAAACTGGCAAGCAATGAGACGTTAAAAAAAATCATGATTTGATGGTGAATGGTTTTCAGCGCCCTCCCGTTGTTAAAAGCTACCTTGCGTGGATGATATCGATCGATCACTCTGTGATGACCGATCGGTGTCGTACTCGTAGCCCGACGATCTCGAGCTGGGGGAGTCCGAGTCGGGGAGGTGATGATGGTGATGGCTTGAGTAGCGGGATGGCCTGTCATACATCATCCCGTTCCCAGTGCCTCCACCTCCTCGATCACCGTTTCCACCAGCTCCTCGACTACCGGTGCGTCCACCTACGTGGCCACCACTTCCACTCCGAGGGTCGCGTTCGCCGCTGCTCTTTCGTGGTCTTGAATCGCCTCTACCCTCAGATGACCTTAATGGGAGAAAACACATTTAACGCGCATAAATGGACTGCATTCAGCTTTTTTTTCTTTGTGGGGAAAGCTGACATAGACACGGAGAGCATAACATAAAGATCAGTTTGTGTCTATAGCAACTAATCTCGTTCAACGATAAAGACATCTTTTGAATTAGATGTCATTTTCGAAGACCTCATTATATATTACCTTCAATCTCTTTTCTCTCTCCTCTCGTTCTATGACTAAATCTTCTCTTTGTATTTTCCCCTTCGTTACTGTGTCCGTTTCTGTTGTCCTCTTGATGAATACAAACCAAAACGGATTTTGATGTGTGCAATTAACTGACAAAATTTGGCGTCGACAAACATACAATTTTGGTACATTTCTTACATCAAACGTTATCAATTAATAAGGAACTTGGACAAGAGACTTCATCTCAAGTCAGTTTTGTCTGTTCCAAGAAGTCCACCATTTGCTGTTGATCTTTGCTTTGCGTGCTTATATTTGTTATGGTCACTTTAGAATATTGTAAAGTGACATGGAGGAGGTTTGATATCGATAGCTCCATTGCGAACCTTTGATCGTGATGCGATCGTCTGCTTCCTTGACGGCTCCCCGGTGATGACGTCGGAGGTGACATGACGGAAGAGTGGGGCGGGTGCTGGCCGCCGTGACTAGGCACGTCGAGGAGGCGGTACCAGCGGGGTCGGTTCGTCAGCAGCCGCTCGTCCGATAGATCCAGGATGACCTACAGTTAACAAGAAAATTGCGTGTCGAAAGAAAGTTGATATGATTTATTAGGTCCTATGCATAATATTGAAACAGTTACAACGCAACCATATCATTTTTCAGTAGTTTAAAAAAATGCCTAACGGATAAATTCGTCACAGTGGCAATCTTAGAGGATTGAATGATATTCTTGTGTAAGAAAGAAGATGAAGGTCGACTATATACCTAATCATCATTTAGTTCTATCTAAGAACATCGCGGGTCCGCAAACCTAATACGACCTTGTATCGAAAGAGAACTTAAGTTTCGTCTAGTTGGTGCCGTGAAGGGTTCATCTGAGCCATTATCATCCTGATACATAACTTTTCAATATCTTCAGCATCCTATTATTCATTCATTCCTGAAAATGGCATATTCATACATTTCATTTATTGCATTTTGTAATGTCTATATCCATTTATATCTTCTGTAAAAAAAAAAAATTTACGAGTTTCGTTGCAGATGGAAAATGAATGAATGAATAAATGAATGAATAAATAAATAAATAAATAAATAAATAGATAAATAAATGAATAAATAAATAAATAAATAAATAAATAAATGAATAAATGCATGAATGAATGAATGAGTGTGCCCTGGGGAATACGAACACCACCGTTAGTCTGCATTTCGAGATTCCGAAAATGTAGTTGCATTCCAGTGCGATCAGGGAAACCTTGTCCCCTCTTGGAAATAAAACCCCGATAATAATGACTTTTGCTTATTGGCTATCAGTGAACGAAGAGTTTACCTGGCCCATGAATTCGCTGGTGGAGCTGCGGTCGTAGTCCCACACATTGACTTCGATGGTGCGTGATCTGATCTGACTGTGCCTCAGATTTCGGAAGATAATGGATTGATTCCACTCGGGTGTCAGCGTGCGCGGGACGTACCGTGATCTCTGCCTGTCCTCAGGACTGTGTGGAGTGGGGATACAGGCAACAAAGAAAAAAATCAACCCGTTAGCTTATAGTGTTTAAGACTCTGTTTTCGATGAGCTTTAGCGGGATGTTAGTTACATGAACTGGAAGCAAAGAATTGGCATATGATTTCATCTCGAGATGGCAAGTCAGGTGCAGGATGAAAGACGAGCGTCTAAAACTATCGCGATAGCACCTTTTGTCATAGCTAACATACTTACGATATAAAACAGAAGCATCACAAACATTTTATAATTACCTGGTACTCTAAACAGTAGTCGAAAAGTTAAATACGATGTTTACTTATCTCTAGCTAGCGACGTGTCCATCTATGTATGTATGTATGCATGTATGTATGTATGTATGTATCTATCTATCTATCTATCTACCTATCTATCTATCTATCTACCTATCTATTTTGTCTATCTTTCTACTAACCAATTTACAGTTGCTCCTTTGTGGTCAGAGCTTATCTCCCTGCCAGCTAACGGTATACTTATGTATCATGCATTTATACCAATTCCTGTATCAACCAATATCTACCAATCCGACAATCTTCCCTTAATAACTTTGTTTCTCTTGAGAAGGTCTCTTGATAAATTGCAGTTGCCACAAAATTTGATTTGATTTGATTTGATTTGATTTGATTTGATTTGATTTGATTTGATTGTTCCACATCTCAAAACACAAATAACATGATACAATCGATTGAACACAAGACTGGACATAGCGTCGTAATTACAAAGAATACAAGAGAAGACAATTTTACAAACATAGAATGTGGGGACCTACTAAAAAGCAAAGCTTGTAATGTATAGGTCCCTGTATAGATGAAAATGTTGGTCTTCTTAAACAACCTATAGTAACGAAAACTATGAAAGGAAGGAAAGGGACGTAAAAGAAAAGAGAGCACCCAGCGATCTAGTTACTCGGGATGCGAACCATGTGGGCGCGCCTTACCCTCTGGCGGGCAGGAGGCACACGGACACGTAAGGATCGGCCAGGTTGGTGGAATCTCTCGCCGTCAGACCGCGTCCACGAAGGATCCCAACCAGGAGTTCGGCACGGTGGCTGTCGTACGCAACTTGAAGCTGGGCGGAGCATTTAACATTTGAGGGGAGAAGGAAGCATGTGGCAATTGGGAATTTGTGTGTAAAATAGTATTGAGAGACACAGGGCATGGCACAGCATGTTATACTTGACCATCAATACTGGACATTATCTTCAGGAATAGCGGTGGTGGAAGCATGTTGTATGCGTCTTTCTTCTTATGTCCTTAATTGCATTAGGTATAATAATATGACTGTGTAAGATTTGTTGTAATTTATTGTTATTGTTGTAGAACATTACGTAGACAGACAATTCAAAATTTCAATTTCAATCTATTTCTGCAAGGTTTTTTTTTTTCAAGAATACTATATATCAACGAATTTACAATAACATAGAAATTTCAGTAAACTTTGATTTCCTATAAGAAGAATTTCCTAAGAAGTAAAGCTTTCCAAACAGTGGTAATGAAAATGGTAGTATATATTAATAGAGTAAGAACTATTCTGACAAATCTCTTACTCATTTGCACCTATAAAACAGTACCGCTTAAAGTCATACCTTCAAAAAAAGAATCATTATTTAAAAAGACGTGAACATCAAGATAATCTTAATACTAGCATAAGACCGTATACTATACACCCACAGTAACACGTAAAGTTTCCATATTGCAACCTTACACCTGGCAACAGATATTTCATCACATATTCTGAAATTCTGACCCAAATTTATCACTCACCTGAATCTCTCCTGTGATTTTCCGTCCTCTCCCTCTTCCCTTCAAAGGAAAAAAAATGAGAACAAAATCAAGAAAAATCAAGAAAGCCTGCATAAAGTAGGATTACATCACAGATGCTCACGGCAATTATCATGTAAACGGCAACTGAAGTGAACATTGCCACACGTGCCGTATTAAGCATTTAGTGTAAAAATTAATGAATATAAAAGGCTACAAGGCTACTATTACCTCACTCACAGCTGCCCACCTCTTTTTCCTTCCTCCTCTTCCAATATTAATTGGCAAACTTTCTTCTGCCCGACCTTTAATTTTACTATGCCCTCACTTGATTTGTATCTCTACCCCATTCATAGCATACATCTCTCCGCATCGCCAAATCTTAACAACGTCCCCTCTTCCAATGACCATACTTTGTTTTTTTCTGGGTTTATTTTCCTACCTGATGTGATGAATGGGTACTCTCGGAAGGGGATGCGGAGCTCTGGTAGGAGGGGTAGGTGATGCCCTCTAGGCGTTCTGACAGCATCCGTGGATCGACACCACCACCTGTTGACGGAAGTGACAAATTCTTGTTAGATAACTTTGTGGTATCGGAGAAAAGGGCATCTAAATCAACTGAAACATCTCACAAAACTTGCGAAAGAGTAGTCTCTATCAGATATTACCTTTATATCGTGAATTTGATGAGAAATGTAGCCCCTCCTTATCAATCACGTGTCAGTGGTTTAAATTGTTGTGCAAAACAACATAAAGACGGAGAGAAAATCCTGTCTCAGAAGACGACAAAGTAGACAGATTTTATGTACCGATTTACCACACAGCATTTAAGATTAAAAAGTTTGTTTGTTGTTTCATTTCCATCTGCGAAGATGGCTGGATGGTTCATATTCAGCTGCAATAGCTGGTCTTCCATGGGGTCCAAAGTCAAGCACATTTAGAAAGGAACACTAGAACAGCATTTCATTTTGATATCAAACTCCCACATGTATCTGACTTCCATTCGATAAACTATGACCAGAAATAATCCTCACATGTAATTTTGATACTTTCCAGATCTCATCCGTTTGCTTTGTAAATCTATCGATTATACATGTCATATAATAATTGATAAATGTGAGATATCAAAACGTATCACGTATAGATACCTATTGCAACTACGTGTGTGTACCCACCATAATCTCCCCTCCTATAGCCCCCGGGCGGTGGCGGAGGAGGCGGAGGAGGTCCCCCGTTGGCTAGTCGTGCTCGTGGTCGAGGAGAATCGAGCAAATTTGGACCGCTGTCACCGTGAAAAGAAAACCACAGAGATTGAAGATGACACGACGAATCAAACATTATGATTTGATATGATTAATTCGTTATGCAATTCTAAAATTCTCAGAGCTCTGGCTGATGTTCATGTAATTGTAAATTGATACTCATGTCACTCATCCACACAGTCATGACAGCATACTTCAGATTTTTCCCCCTGTAGCTACACATTCATATTTTCTTGGTCTGGTTCTTTTTAGTGCGTGTGAATGAATTATAGTATTTCCCGTCGTAACAAGCCCAATTCACTTCCAATGCGATCATTTTCAAAAAGAAGAAAAGGTAGGCTATGCCACATTAAAGAACAAACAAACGTCACGCCAAGATACACTTGTCCTATACACTACGTGTCTTGTCCTATAACACTTGTACTCAAAATCTAAAAGTAGTTTTCTCCCGATTGATTTAATATTGAGTGAAATTTGGGCAGGCTTAGCATTATATTACACTTTTGAAAATGAAGAAATTAAAGGAATTGAAGAACTACAGTTTCATGGCCTATTACAGTGACCATGGTTACTTTTCCAGTACTTGCCATTTCAAAAGCACTTCAGTTTGCTTCTCCGACGATTTCACGATACGTTGCACTTCTTCATATGTACGTCCAGTCAGCGAGATCCCGCACCACTCCAACACCTGGTCGCCTTCCCGAAGACCTGGTGGAAATGGAAATCTCGACATGTTCGCATGAGTTCGAACAAACAGCAGAGGATAGGGCATACAACCAACCAGCTTGGCGAGATGTGTCAGTTGTTTTGGGTAATAGAGGAAAACCGAGCACTGCTGCTGCTTTTGTTTCCTGGGTTTGGTTTTGTTTTTGTTTGTTTATTTGTTTGTTTGTTTTGCTATGAGATGTCTTAAGACTTCAGATTCGCATTTTGATATCTTGTTTCGTTTTCCTTATAATATTCAAACTATTTGTTAACTATTAACCTGTATCGATAAGGACAGAACTAAATAATGATCGCTCTGATGAGTCGTTGTATGCCAAACGTGTACTATCCAAACTGAAGAAAATAATGACAAACACCTCACATCCACTCAATGGCTGTTTTGTGTTCAACCGTTCTGGAATAAGGTTGTGTCCACTTCAAACTCGTCGAGCACGTTTTAGGCAATCTTTTATCCCAAACTCAATACATATGTTCAATGCATCAGTTAGACGATAATATTTTGATGGTTTTGGGAATATTTGAGTGTGAAGTTGATATCAAGGTAGTATTTATGTGAGGTCACTGAATGGCTTTATGTTTTTATGAGTGGATAAGGTTGTGTTGATTGAAGGTATTGTTTGTTAATGGAAATAATTATTGGAATGATCTTTAAATGATCACTTTTTTTTTGATGGATGTAATTTTGGGTCAGTTGTGTTATAAAATATTCTGTTATTTGGGAGTTTTGTAGAAGGGTTTGAAGTGTAAAGTTTATTGTTATGAGATCTGGCTGTGGATAGATTCATTACAGCTGCTGTTCATTTTTGTATATTTGACAGTGCCCGACATTATTGTCCTGATTGAAATGTTCACCGGTATGTTGGTAGTTTTGTTTGTAACCAGGCTTGTTTGTAATTCACTTTTTGAAACAGGTTTATCATAGCTGCGGTTCATTTTTTTTTTTAATATTTGGCAGTGTTTGATATCATTTTGATATCATACAGTGCTTATATAGCGCTTTAAGGAGAGGGTTTATTGATAATAGTGTTTTGATGAAATGTTTATCGGTAGGTGTTTATGTTGGTTTTGTTTGTAACTTATATTTTGAAACAGTTGTATAGCTGCTGTTCATATTCTGTATATTTGGCAGTGTCTGACAATATTGCTCTGATTAAAATGTTTACCGGTATGATGTTGGTAGTTTTTGTTTGTAGCTCATAGATTCTTTTTTCATTCCTTGTTTCATTTGCATATACGTGCTCCAGGGAACAGGATTATGGGCCAGGGACAAATTTCACATTCCTCTCTCCTCCTCTCTCTCTGTCTGTCTGTATCTCTCTCTCTCTCTCTCTCTCTCTCTCTCTCTTTCTCTATCTCCTTCCTTCGTGTGGGTTATGGAGCAAAGGGTTTTGGGTATATATTGTAAGTATAAATGTTGAAATAGTATTATATATATGTTTGAAGGGATTTGATGTATTTATTCAACCTTATAATAGGGAATATTAGAGGGTTTATTTAGTTATGTTATGTTTGATATTACTGGTTGTTATGCTAACTGAGACTTATGTTAGTTATTTGGGTGGGTGTGTGTGTGAGTGTGTGTGTTATTTTGAATTTTCTGATATAAGTTTTGTTTGTAGTATTATGTTATTATTTTGTAAATTTTAAATTGGGGGCTGAGAAGGGTTGAAGTAGTTTGATTTATATAGGGTTATAAAGAATTGATATATTGTATATGTATTGTGTAATAGATTTGTAGGGTGTTGTTTGTTTTCATTGTGCTTATCATAGACGTAATTATGTAATTGTGATGTAAACTATGTGAACTGTTACGATCATTTTGTTGCAATGTAATGTCAATGGAAGCCAAATTTCTATGTCTGACATAGACCAATAAAGAATGAATGAATGAATGATATGACGATGCCATGGGTATGATGCTATAAGAGAAGCGCCTCTGTGACACCATGTAAAGAAGGGGTGTTATGATATAGTGAATAAGACTCTTGACTTTCAAACACAGGTTCCGAGTTCGAATCCCGTGAAGTGCCCACGCCCTTGGACAAGATGTTTGTACCCACCATGTCCCTCTCGGTCCTGGTGTAGAAATGTGTACCTGGTAATTCTGAGGTAATAATAATGACAGGACCCTATGGTAGAACAGTGTCAACACTTAAGCGGCTACCATGAGTAAAAAAAAAGAACCCCATACTATCATTATCATTTTTTTCTTGTTGTTGTTACTATCATCATCATTATCATTGTCGATGAGATATGAAATACTTCAATATACCTCAAATGGTGATGATAAAGTAGAAAAGTATACCAAAAAATCCTCCCTACTTTTCCCATTCCGTCTCTCTCCGTTATACTTGCCTCTCATTATAAAAGAAGAAACCTACCTTCGGTTCTATCGGCGATTCCTCCAGGGTAAATCTCGGCGACGTATGCCACGAGCTGGTCGTTTCCCGGCATCCGCTTCCCGCCGACGACCCGCATACCGAGCCCGTTACCGCGGTTGGTCCGGTCGCGAGGATCCCTCAGAAGGCGGTACTTGCGACCCACACTCTGCGGTGACGGCTCCTCGTGGGAAGAAAAAAAAATGATTGGAAAATAATGATGTGGTTATCTACTTACTCATTACAGCAGCAACAACAAAGAAGTAAAACAAAGAGGCGAGATAAAAGTAACAAGCACAAACAGCTTACTGAAACATTTGCTCCGTCCGTTAACAATAAAATGTTGCTCGTTGACACTTATTTCAACACTGGTTCTGTTATTTACTTACTCAGTATGTTCTTTGATATACACAGTCATGATTATACATTATATATATATATGTATATATATATATATATATATATATATATATATATATATATATGTATATATATATATATATATATATATATATATAATGATGACAGTGTTAACATTATGCTATGCAGATTTTTCGTATTACTGTGGTTCGAATGACATTAAAATCTCAGATTCAACACCTGGGTCGTATGAAGAAATTGAGGTTTGAGATCAATGAAACAAGTTAATACTTATTAAACAAAAATGCTTGTCGAACTATCAATGTAAGTTCTGTCATTTTGAAAGTTGGAAGGATCTTTTTAATAAATTCTAAGATAATATATTATGAAGTCAGTCTTAACTGAATATTTTCGCTTGCATGGATGAACAAGGACATTGTCATCTAACACTGTCTAATTGATTTTCTATTCATTTGTTGACATCTTTTCACAAAATTTCGAAAAATTTTCGAAAAATTTTCGAAAAAAGAAAAAACACTGGCATTTACAAAGATACTCACTGTTCCACGTTGATATTGAGCCCCGTGGAAGTGAAAGTGGTCGTCGTGATACTGCGCCCGGAGTCGACGATCGACCTCGTTGTCGTCGCTGTCTTCAGCTCGACGAGACCACTCCGTGGCCTTCACCCGAATCTCCTGGTCACTGTAGTAATAGTCTGTCGGAAAAGACGTCATGTAATTACAAGAAATCATGTGTTAATTCATGTTCTCACCACAGATGATGATGATGGTGAAAAGTCTTCCTTAGAATTATCCTAGAGGGTAAACAAACTAAAAAAGGGCATGTAAATGTCACATCTTGATTTGATATCACAAGACAGAGTAAAATGCACCAGGAAAAAGGAATGGGAAAAGAATGCGTTAACAAACACGCTCTATAAACGCTCTATAGAGGAAACTGGGTGTGTGATATAAAGACAAATTACTGTCGTGAAAGTAGAAAGTGGAGACAGACACAAAGAATGAACGCCTCAAAATGACATCTGACCTTCGGGGTGTCTCTTTGGCTGCGACCCTTGGATACCCTCCTGGCCACGCCCCTGTCGTGAAGAGCTCCCGTGTGTCCTGGGCATCAGTGGTGGTGGTGGTGGAGGACCACTCTCGGAGGAATCCCACTCCTCGTCAGTGCCACGCCGCTGCTCCTGGTGGTGAGGATGATGATGATGAGGGGGCTGATGACTACTTTGATGCCGAGGAGGTGGTTCTGGCCGACGATAATCTACGGCTTTCTCCTGTTAAACACAAAATGATCACGTAGTTTCCATTACCAGTACCCTGGAATATAACATCAACCTTGTGTCGGTCTTGTAAGGAAAATAACATTAACATAATTAAAATTACCTATTACAATATCAATTCTGATTTCAGTGACCCTATCATACAAGAAAAAATGTTTTGCCATCCCACTTTATCATATAACCTTAATATTCATCACCTGAGATATCTACCAAATGACTAGGGTTAGTATGGAAGTACCTCAAGGGCTAACTCACCGGAGTTATGGTGTCATCATACAAGACATTTTCATCCTGGTCTGAGAACAGTCTCATTTCGCTGTTCGTGCTGTCCAGACTACTCTCCCTCGACATCATGCGTGGTCGCCCAAGTCGTTCTCCACGGTTAATGCTGCCTTGTCGAGATGGTATCCCTGAGTCGCTCATGCTGTCACCACCTCCGCTCCCACCAGCACCTCCGGTACCACCACTAGCTCCGCCGCCTCCCCCTCCTCCTCCTTGCCCATCTGTGATGGGGAGAATCAGGCCTTGCTGATCCCTCCTGATTCCACGCTCCCTATCAGTCAGCTGAGGAGAGGAGTAGTGAAAAGGCGACCCTCGCTTGAGCTTCGTCCGTGGGTAGGTTACCGGTTCCTGTCCGTCATATCGTAGAGGATCCTTGGGGGAGTTGTCCGCCTCGTACGCCGCCTTGAGGGTCTCCAGGCTGTGGCTTGCCGAGATCACGGGTTCGCTCGTCGTCGATGTGCTGGTGCTCCAGTCCGTTTGTCGCCTGGTCTTCATCTCCTCGAGTTTACGAGCGGATTCCTCCATCTGGCGACGCCTGCGGTCCAATTCCTGCCGAAACTGACGCTCCGTCTGCTCGCGAATTCGTTTCTCGATCAATTCACCTTCTTTGCTCAATCGCTCGACATCATCCTGGTCAGGTTTAAAAAGAAAACAGCCCGTGAAAGTACCTGGATATATTTTGCTTAGTGACAATAATGATAAAGATGTTGGAATATGTTAATTTCAATTCATTGACAAGCATTTATACACACCACTCAATAAAAAAAGGCGAGAGTATGAAATATTGCTAGCAGTATTATAATTTGTCCAGACCTGCCCACTGAGCTGCTTCAAAGTTTATATGGTTCTATTAATATTTATAAATCAAATAGATCTATCCACTTCTCAAAGAAGCAAGCCAAAGATTTCAGAGTGATGAGGAAAGAGGCTGATCAAATATGCGATATGTTATTTTGTCCTAATTACGCGATATGGTCAAACTGTATCTGTGTAAATGCATATGTATTTTCATATACTAGTATATATATAATGATTACAATATATATGTAATATTTATAATATATATGTATATATACATATTTATGTTTATATCATACATCATATATTATATATGAATTTATAGATATATGCTTTTCGAGAACTCTGAGGAAAGGGATGGCAATCAATTCTTGTTCGTAGACCGTCGTGCCTACATGAAAGGATAAAAATAATTCTGCCAAATATATTGCCCGTCTCACCGATGTTACTGGTGGTGATTCTCTGCTTTTCGTATGACCAGTAGACTTTTTGCTCTTCACCGAGGAATCGTACGAATGTGAACGTTTGTCGCTCATGCCATTACTACGGTGATCAGAGATGGTTTGGGGATGAAAATCGAATTCCGAATCCACGTCTTCCTTGATCGGGGAGAAGGCGGGTGCAACAGAATCCGTCGGTTGCCACCTGGCTTTTCGCCTCTGTGGTGACGCTTGCGGCGACGCGCGGACTGGAAGGCTGCCTCCAGACTTACCAGCCTTGGCACTCCCGGATGATTTACCTCCATTTGGCTCTTCCCTCTGGTCCCCTTCGTGTCGGTCGGGACTGAGTATAATAACTTGTGGATCCTGCGAAGACTGAATATGGTGGGGTGGTGAGTTGTCCAGCTGAGCCCTGCGATGGGCTGTCACCTGTTTGAGTTCCTCCTTCATTTTGTGTCGAACTGTCTTCAAACCATAATCGGGGATTTCAGAGGTGGTAAATTTCTCTTGCAAGGGCGTCTTTCTCCTCGTGTCTTTCCTGTTTTTCCGACTGTCCTCTTGTGAATCACTGTATCTCGATCGAACTTCTTTCTCAATGTGAGAGGTATTATACGCCTTGTAGTCTTTTCCCGTTGCTTCCGATATCTGTTTTTCAATTTCGCGAATGATATCCTCTTCTGACTTTGACAGTCTGATTTGATCTCCGGGCGAGAGATTCATTCCAGAAGGCAAGTCACTGGTCTCGATTTCATGGATTCGATCTGAGCTGATGGAGAGCTTCCCTGTTGGAAAGGGGTTGTGCAGTCCGTACATGGGATGAAGTAAGGCAGCCAACTCCTCGGTTTCTCTATCCTCGCTTGTTATGGTCACATCCGAGTCCGAGAGGCTGCCTTCCGTCACCCCGGCAACGCGGGCCTTGTGGTGTCTGTTGTAACGGCGGGAGAGCCTCTCCTTTCCTTCCTCGATTCGCTTGGTATCTGACGCCAATTTCCTCAGTTTTAGCAACGCCTCCCGCCGCTCCTTTTCCAGTTCCGCCGTCTTTCTGGCCAGGAGTTCCTTGACCTTCTGGACATCGACGCTCTTTTCTGAATCACGAAGAATTTCGTCTATGGTTGAGCCTAGATCAGACTTGATTGAGACGGTGACTGGTTGCACGTTTTTCGGAACAACAGGAAGTCGTCGTCGTACCTTAGCGGGTGTGCTACTCTCGCTGTCGCAACTCTCAGCGTCACTAGAAGAGGCCTGGTGTGACGAAAGAAGGGCAGATAATTATAATATAAGGTTAATTGCATGTTTTATAAGCAAGGAGAACTAAACATTGTTCATTGGAAAGAAAACGTGAAACCATCAAACGTTACAAAGATCTGTAATTCCGCAATCAATATGACAGAAACACATCTGAACATATTTTTATACATGAGTTGACATTTCAATAAAAACCAGTGGATAGTGCCGATGTTACATAATCTAGAGAAAATGGAGGAAACAGCTCGAAGGAATTCAACTCTGTTTAAGAATTTATCAACCTGAATGTATGCCAAATCTTAGGAACCGTGTCTATTAAAATGGTGCAAAATAAATTTCGCCAGTACTTTACAATCATTTATTTGATAAGACATATCAATTAATGTGAAAGATAATTTCGTCGTATGAGAGATTACCTTGAGATAATCTTTCCCTGTGAACTTGAGTGAAGCAAGTGAATCCATGTTCGTGCTCTGTGAAGCAGCATCCATTCTGCTTGGTCTTGGATTCCGCTTGGTCGATCCGGTCGGTTCTGGACTTGAGGAACCACTGGATGATGCATTTGTTGAAGCAACCATCTGCTTAGTTTCGTCAAAGTACAGATGCCTCTTGGAGCCAGCAACACTAAAGTCAGTATCGGTGGAATGAATGGATGACGTCGGAGATAGTTCGGGACTAGTACCAACGCCAATGCTTGTTGTGTGAACGGATTTTGTCGGGGAAGTTGAATTGGAATCAGGACTTTCGGTACCAGGTCCAACAGCTGCATCGATCAAGATTTTAGATGATGGTAGGGGTGGTTTACTAACAGGAGGGGGTGTCGTCTGAGTCCGACTTTCAACCACTGAATGCGTCTGTGCAGAGGAAGAGACCATTTGTCCACACGCTATCACGGTGCTCTCTGAGGCACTTGTGCTATCTTCAGGACTAATCGAGCTCCCCACTTCCAAATAGAGGCGCTCTTTGCTGGAGCTTTTTGCACTAGGAGGCGAGGGATCTTCAGATATAGAGTCTGGCCAAGAAATGTTTGCAAATTCCTCGAAACTAGAACCCATTTCTGTAAGTACTGAACGGTATTTGGTACGCCCCTCCGCTCCATCATCGGGGTCTGCTTCAACCTGTGAATGTTCCATAGGGAACATTGTTTCAGGGAAAGTACGTTTAGACATCCACTGTTTTGGTGTTAAAGGAGGAGAGAATTTTAAGCTGGGTGATATCGGACTTGTCCGTGGAGATGATATATCAAATCGCTTGTTAGGGCTTGTGATTCTCGGTCGTTCATAGGAGCGAGCATCTTTCGTTGGCGTTCTTGGGGATTCTAAAACACCGATGTTGTCAAGCTTCTGATTTGAAGTTAGATCAATATCAAGTGGGGGCCTTGCTGAAGACTGCTGCGAAAACTCCTTTTCTACAGTTGCTGCTACTGGTGCAATATGTTCACGTGTTAAAGCGGAAGACAGTGATTCAAATGTCTGATCTGTTGACAGGTCAGATGTGTCATCGGATGCCGAAGCATCCTGCAAATGCTGATCCTTGCGAGAAAGCCTTTGTTCGCTTTTTCCAGACGCAGTGTAGCGATCATCACTTGGTGACATGTAATCAGGGCTCTCTTGGGTATCCTCGGAAGTTTGTTCTTGAATAGTTGTGAGAATATTCACGCGATCTCGTTCCCTTTCCTCGCGACTTTCATATTCCTCAACCTCATCGTCGTCCTCTTCCAACTCTTCTTCTTCTTCTTCCTCGATGTAATAATCATCGACCTCCTCTTGTTCTTCCATGACTGTTGCAAGTCCTTCCTCTTTGATTCGATACGGGGAAAGGTGCTCCACTACTTCATGCTCAATACCGATGTCTTCCATTATCACGTCTTCCATGTAATCAGTGTAATCATCGCCGCTATCAAAACTCGAATACGAGCGATCTTCCGTCATGTAGTCCTGGTCTTCGTAGTATTCGCGGTTGATTTCGTCCTCCGAGTCGTCAGCAAGAGAAGTACACTCGGAAGACAGCTGGTCAAACGCAAGATCTACGGTGGGACTCTCCCCTTCGACATCATAAATGGGTGAAAGGGGCGTGTCTGACGATTTTTGACGTTTTCGTCGGGAATTACTATTCGCATGCTTCTGACCTATCACTGGAACTCTGCCTCCCAGCCCGACTTTCGTGAGATCTTCGACAGATATATATTTGGACTCTGCTCCCTCACTGGTCGGTGGCCAGAGAGGGGGAATGTCATTAAGGTTATCACCACCTATCGCCCCCAAATCTGTCAAACCGGGTAAATCTGATAGGTCTTCGGAAACCTGCTTCGGTCGATCTCCGAGGAGAGTCTTCCTAACTCTTCGAGACTGATCAGCTTTGATTTCACTGTCGCTTAAACTCTCATAGTCTGTTGGTGTAATATCCGGTCGTCTTCTAAGATTAAAATGGCTGTCATCCAGTGATCCTTGTCTTGGAGGTCTTTCTTCAGACTTTCCTCGTTTCAACCGCTCCATTTGTGACACTGCGGGGCCAATATTTCGCTCTTCTTTTTCCACTGCAATTGATTCTGCCATACTATCTGCCTCTATGTGATGCGGATTGTGCAAAGTGTAATCTATCTCGTCCTTCCTGGTAGACGTTGCATAAGGTTGTGACTCTATATGCTCCTCCGTTTTCATCGACACATGCTCAAAAATTGTCTCTGTCATATCACTTGACACCGGGCTTTCCTTTGCTGAAGTCAACACAAATGCAGCCACGGGACTGCCTCTGTCTGCTGTAAGAGTCAGAATGGGCCTGTGAATCTTGCTATTTTGCTCCTCTTCAAGCCGATGCGAGGGGCTCTTGTCCACTTTGTCCATCCCTGGAAGTCGAGATGGATTATCATCATGTTCTTTTATAGACGGAAATAGTTTCCTCTCTGGAGAAGCTTGCTCAGCCATTGCTAAAAGCTGCCGCATCATTTCTTCATCGTCAATACTTCCTTCTTCATGAGCCATGATAATTTCCTTTCTACTTGGGGATGAATATTTCCTTTCATGTGCTCTAATGTTTCCACTAGTTTTGCTCGAACGTTCGTCTAAGTCGTCCGCAGAAGGCTTCCGTGGTGCTGAGTGAGGATTACCTTTAGTCCTATCTGAGCTATCTTTAGTTGTAGCCACTGGAGTGAAACCTATGTCAGCACTTTGGTCACGAGCTGTCACTTCCGACCTCTTTGATGCTACTTGGAAGCTATGGAGGAGTTTATTTGTGAACCGTGGCTCAAACTGAAGGCTACATCAATGTCGGGTTGTTGCACGGACCCCATTTTCCTCTGTACTTCCCCCGTCTTTCTCGTCACTTCCCTGCCTCCCTGCGTTTCCATTCCTCGAGGATTTTGCATGCTAGGTTTGCTTTGCGAAGCCGGCGTGTCGGACTTTGACGAGTCGGTCAAAGTATATTTTTCCTTTTCAGCCGTCTCAATAGGCTGAAATTGCTGAGAGTTCTTCGAATCGTCTTCTTGACGATTCAAATAATGAATACTTGTCCTTTCTTGAACGCGAGGTTCTCTAGCTGCAGAATCTCGAAAACCATCTGAACTTGCCACATCTTTCACTAGGGATCTCTGACTGACAGGCGCCCCTTTTGTTGGTCCCTTTGTAACGGAATCTTGAAGGCGTTGGGAGTGACTACCAGGGCTAGGCTTTGACGCTGACTTCGAATCGTCTCCAGTCGACTTTTGCACCTGAAATCCTTCTGTCGGTTGGCTGACTACTACAGAGGAACCACTGGGGATGGGAGACGAGTGAGCCGATTCGGCGGAAGAAGGCGAAGAACGAGCGCCGTTTCTTTGGCTTTGTGAACCTGTGTTTAGTGAGAAAAATAATAATGAATAACATCTACATTGTCGTATAAACTGAGTCGCTATTTTAGCAGCAGGATAGCTACTATCTACCAAGCATAAGTATGCACTTGATGAACTGCAACTGTGGTTGCATGCAAAAGTAATTTGGTTGAAACGAAAAGTCAACTGCATTGTTTCGAAAAACTTTGCCTACGCTGTCCAAGCTACAGTTACAGTATATTTATGTACTGAATAGTCCTTTTAAATTCTTGATTTGCGTGGTGCAATATGCTAATATTATGTAAGGTGGGAAATCAGCAAAATCAAACGTATATTCATCTTGGGCTATGCATTAATGCAAAATAATGATAATGATAATAATAATAATAATAATAATAATAATAATAACAATAATCATAATTTCACAAACCTTTTTGAGGTGAGGACCTTCCCGACTCAATTGATGATACGGATGACTGCAGTCCATTACCTCCATGCGATTTGAGTGCTGAAGTAAAAATAAACAAGACAGAAACAAGAAAACAAGAAACATAAAGAAGAAAGTAACAAAGATGTGCTTTTCTGCCTTTTATATTGTATTCATATTAAATTTATAATATATCATATCATATTTCTGCAGTTCTAATGCAGTCATATCTGTCAGGATTCAATTCAATTCAATTCATTTTTTTTCATTCTTCTTTTTCCAACAACAAAACATAACACAGAATAAATCAGGAATTATGGCTCTGTAAACATATACATGTACTTCGACTTTGCAAAGGATAAATGATACAAATGTAGATATGCATGCATACTGGCAAAAATACAGAGTTATACTTCAGTTGAGAAAAAAAAAAGGAATTGAGAGGTCCACTAAAAAGCAAGCTTGTGTATTGTGAACCACTTAAAAAAAAAATCTTATGACAATAATTATTTGTAAGGGCTTGTCCTCAAACTTGACATCCAAGTACGTAGATCATGCCAGACCAACCTCTCAAAAAATAACTCGGCTTTTAAGAGGATTGTGATTTGCTTCCTTTTGACACAGTATAACAGCTCACACCTCTGGGGTCTCACTAAGACAATGATGTATTCAATACACAAAAGATACAGAAGCTCTTATGAAAAACAGTAAAGACATTGAACACTAGCCTCTACCAGTCCAGCATACTACAGAGCTCTGTGTCATGTTGAGTCTCGCGCTATCTAATCGAAATGAATATACAGCAGTGATACCAGTTACGTAAGACTAATTGATATAGCTGGTGCTTACAATGATTTAAAACGGAAATAGCAGCACCTAATCAGTGTGCAGAACTTAATTACGTCTTACCTATGAATTTTTGGTTCCTGTTTTGCTGTATTTTTATTGATATTTATTGTTGTCCCGGTGTTTTTTTTGTTGTTGTTGTTGCTTCCGGTTCCATGAAATGTTAAGATGGGGCCGAAATGTTATGCATAGGCCTACATTGCGTAATATGCGTACAATTCCAACGTAGGAACAAGTCCCGTGGATCTGATTTCCTCAGACTGTTCACTGTTTTTTTTTTTTGCATATTTTGAAGGCTTAAAAAGCATCCGTATATAGTATTATGACGTAAAATATGAGTGATGTGACAATGTGTACTTCAACATAATAGATCTGGCATGGGCACAGTAGTGGTGGCGGGTCAGTGAATGTAAGCTATTCTTTTTTGAGTGTCAGTGCATTTGCAAGCAAGATTAGTCATAACAGATGTCTGTACACATTATCAAGAGAGCTATTTATACTGTAGTAGTTTCAACTGGACACAAAATATGGCCCCTGTCTACATGGTCTACCACAAGTTACACGGCAAAACTTATAAGCCCATTGACGCCGGGACATGGTGGGCCCCAGGTACAAAGAAGTGCAGGACACAATTTGCGAATTTATTATGCAATAGGTTAGTGATCGAACGACGTTCATGTAACGACAGAACAGAATTTCATTATGCAGGCAGAGAAATGGTGACCCCCGCGTGGACCATTCAGATGAGTAAAACTACTGACCATCCAATCAGTATAGCCTGTGTCCACACGGGCGAAATGGCAGACCGCAGAGCACCTTACTCCTTCTTCCATTCCCTAGACCGATATTTACATTCATGGCACGCATCACGCGCAAACAATGCGTCAACGATATGGGAACGGGGGAGGAAAAGATGTGTATAATCGGTCAGGGGGGAGTTCCACTAGTCACCATTCGTAGCTCGCCCACTCCATGTCTGTATATGCGACTTTAAGTCTTACACTCTTACTTGTCAGGGGCTGCCCCACGCAATCAGCAAAAAGCTGATTTACTCCATCATCGATTGACCCGCTTTACAAAGATGTTATTTGCATACTATTATGAATTGTAGTAGCCTCAATCTAGGTCCAAATCCATCGACTCATACTTAAAGCGCAGTAATAGTGCTTCCTCGCACAGCAAAGGAGAAAAAAAAAATGTTTGTGCAAAGGAGAAAGAAAGTGGTGTTACCATAAATCTCACTCACCAATCTTAAAAGAATATGTTACAGGTAGGATGGGATTAGAATTCACGTCTGGAACATAGCGGATTTTGATCAGATTTGGCGCCAAAACAAAAAGCTTAGGGATTAGTGACAGGGCGATGCGCTGTACACTAAAGCATCAGGAGTTGCACCGTTTATCGAATACCGCATAAAAAATCCTGGGTAGATTTTTTTTTTTTCAAGCTATCGCACCCGCTTTGCCTGGGGCTGTTTATGGTAATTCAGCCCCGCCCGTTTAGGTACGTTCCGTATTGAAGGTTGCCATAGCATCGGGAGTTATATCACAGACAGCGAATATCTGCATAATTCTTACATGGGACGACATGCATTTATGTGCATGCGGGCATGATCTGTACAGCCATTAACAAAATCCACTCCTATATACGACTTTAGAACATCAGTTTTGGTATTTACGACATACGGAGTTGTTTTTGAAGATGATACCTTTTTTCAACGTAGCCCAAGATATTTTTTTTTCAAAGGAAGATCGTTGAAAGATAATCTATATCAAAGTCTCAATCTCCTCCTCCACCACACCACACAACCCACACACAAATGTAAAGGATTTTTTTTTCAGTTATCTCACCTAGATCCTATATTCGAAATAGTTATTCTCCTGTTAGATGCTGATGTGATACCTTGGGTGAGTTCAAAATCATAAGCTCAAAAGATGAGAAATAAACATGTTTTTTCTAGGCATGACCGCATGACAACACACAATGCCAAAAAAGTCATCGTCTTCTTGAAACTCTTCTTTTACACACCCGTTGGCGCTTGAAATATATCTAAATTCCAACTCATTCACTGTTATTCAAATCTATAATAAGTAGTGGAAAGTTACATTATTACCTGATGTTGTGTGTCACTGGCAAACGTGGAAGTAATATAAAATTTGCTTACTAGTCATATCGAATAAATTTTATTAGACTTTTTGTGATAACACGTGCTGTCAGTACCAATCAATATCCAAAGAGTTTTTAGAGACTATCCTGTAATAGAAATACTTCGATGAGAATGCTGACTGCATGGCAAACGCTACTACAATGCATAGTGTTGCTGCCCAAAATGCAGTCATTATAAAAAGAAAAAGAAAAGGAAAATGGGGAATACTGTAATTAGGAGCATAGTTTGCAGTGAAATATTCCATTGAGATTACAGATTCTTTTTTTTCCGAATGTGCCAGGAAATTTATTGGTTGCACCATTGGCATAAAAGGATATAACAACGATGACTTTGATAGCTGAAGGGTGCTGATTTATCCATAATTAATTTGGGCACTGTCGTAAGAAGATTAACTTCAGATATTGCATTGATGTGCAAACAACATTGTGCGGGGATCAAAGCACTCTGACTGTTTAAATGATATGGTTCATATAGATTTTAACAGGTGGTTGTGAATTGGTTGAATTCTGATTCAATTGATTTTGAGGAATAAAACATACACATAATCATGTGAGAAATTATTGTCATTATACCAATCAAAAGATGTTCAATTTTTCTTTTAAATATTCATAGTTTCCTACGAGAAGAAACACGTTTGATTCATTAAATTAGGCGCCTATATGTATAATCTAATCGAAGGATTATGGATCTACAAATTGGACCGAAGACATGTGCTCTGTGATTTACGTTTAATGTGTTCGTGGGATCGTTATGCTTTGTGCGTATGTACCAAAGCGATCTCTTTGGTATGTACACATGTGTGTCCGCGTACTCTGCTGAACTAAAAGTAAATACAATTAACTTGAAGTGAGTTGTAACAATACGCCATTTCACAATCAGCAATGGTCTGCAATGACCCCTTCACAAAACATGGATTGATGTTTTGATTAGAAGGGCAGCTAAAAATGGTAATCTGCATGTAAGTGTTGCATGTGTTAATTTGTTAGTATGTTAATCTACTTTTTGTTTTGGTTAAAAAGAATGTATTTGCGCGTACATTCCGATATGCATGTTATTAATTCATAGATTATGAATATATATTATATGACATAATCTTCACAAAGAACTACTTAAGTAGGACCTGCCTCAGTCAGAAGTCAATGTCAAGAGACATCTTTCTGCAGTTACCTTTATCTCTACACATACTCATATTGTAAATGTGAATTCACTTATTCAATAAAACTTAATACCATCAAACCCTTATAACAGTGGCGGTAATTTCATTTACGAGTTCGGGGGGGGGGGGGGAGGCGGAAAACAACGGCGAAAATACCCTCGCGCGCCAGAAAAATACAATAATGCAGGGGACAAAAAATATGTTCAATATGGGGGAGGGGGACGCAAGCGAGAGAGCGCAGCGACCGAACGAGGGGAGGGTGTGGGAGGGAGTATGCCCCTGCCCCATTAAGAAAAGAAAAAAAATATCCAGAGGCAATCTGAATGGTTAATGTTGTCTGTCTGGTACCTCGCTGTTGTTCCGCATGTGCGTTTTTTTTTATCATGTACTAAGTCTATGGAGGTGATCAAGGGGGGTGGGGGGTGGAAGGGGGTATCCCCTCCCGCGCGGGGGAGCTTTTGCATTTTTTGAATTGAAATTGTTGGAATGTTTGATAACTTTTAGATTTAAAAAAATATTTATTTCAATCACAAGTTCGCAGACACAAATTCCACCAATTAAAACGTGCTTACAAAATAGAAAAATAAGAATATTAGGCTGTTAAAATCGAGGGGGACACACATCCCCTCCCTTTACCGTCTTTGCTTGTAGCATGGGTTTTCGTAAACACCTTGGGAGAGTAGTCTCTCTCGCACGTGTTTACAGTCCTGAAGGGGTAAATATTCCTGGGTTAATGTCCAGAAAGGGTAATTGACCGGCGACAACGGTTATCAGAATAATCCGCCAGGGAAGTTGTTCAGGGATGACTGCACTAAAGTGCCATGACAACATCGTGATGCGAGAATCGCAACTATTACCATTAGTTTATTACCGTCCCCACCTAATGACCATTATTTGAGTAATCTCGGGATGGTTTGGTCATGCGTAATAATTTGTTATGGCGAACGATTTTACTGATGGCCTGTTTCATTTCGGTATGTTCACATCTTCACCGGATTTCTCTTTGTGTATGTGTGTTCTATTGGATGCATGTGTGTGTGTGTGTGTGTGTGTGTTTGTGTGTGAATGCAACAGGAAATGAGAGTCTCATGTCGTTGACACTGAAATTCATCACTCCAAACCATAAGAATAGGTAACACTTGATATTACACCGATTTTGTCTCTCTGATAAAGAGAATCGAGAACATTGAAGATTCGCAAACACCCAGAGGAACGGCAAGGGAAGGGTGTTTGCAAAGTTTCCACACTGAAGGAACTGTAGATGAAAGAATATTGAATTTTATAGTCTCTATATTCTAGAGAGCTGCAGATAAAGGATATTGTGTAGTTATGTCTACACTCAAGGCAGCTGCAGATAAAAGGTGTTTATGTAGTGTCTACACTCAAGGCAGCTGCAGATAAAGGGTGTTTATGTAGTGTCTACACTCAAGGCAGCTGCATGCAGATAAAGGGTGTTTGTGTAGTTTCCACGCTCAAGGCAGCTGCAGATAAAGGGTGTTTGTGTAGTCTCCACGCTCAAGGTTGCTGCAAGTAAAGGGTGTTTGTGCATTCTCTATATATACTCAAGGCTGCTGCAAGTAAAGGGTGTTTGTGTAGTGTCTGCACTCAAGGCGCTTGCAGATAAAGAGTGTTTGTGTAGTCTCTCTACTTAAAGGAGCAGATGGTTAGTGTTAAATTTGTGTGATCTCTATACTCAATGGACAATGGTGGAGTCGAAGAGGAAGGAACGATTGTACATACTTTGCTAAAGGTTACTTTAGAGGAACTTTAGAGAAACAGGTGTTTGCATATTACACGAAGTAGTCCATATACACGTGGTCTACAGAAAAGAAAACCGTGTGTTTGTGTCGTCTCTATACTCAAAAGAACTGCAGAGGAATTTGAGCTATGATTATGTGTAGTATATTTCTACTCAAGGGAATTGAAGCCGAAGGAGTGCTTCTGTAGGCTTTGATGCTCTCAGGAGTTGCAAAAATAAGGGATATATTTGTGCATTCTTTATACTGCACTGAGGGGAATTGCAGAGGAAAGGTGTTTACGTATAGTGTCCGTATTGAAGGGTGGGGCAATGGAAGGGTGTTTATTTAGTCTCTATACACGTGGGTACAGCGGAAGGGGTTGTGTTAAATTCATACCCACGGGAGCTGCAGAGGAAGAGGTGTATTTGCAATTTTTGTAATCAGGGGAGCTGTGAAGAAAATTGAGGGTGTTTTCGTGTTCTCTGTATTGAAGGGAGCGGTAAAGGAATTATGTTTATACGTGGTCTCTACACTCGCATACTTAAGCCCTATACTACAACAAAGGGGGTGTTTGTGTTGTAGTCATAGTCAAGGGAGCTGACGCAGAGGAAGAGATGTAGGCCTTTTCTGTAATTTCTGTACTCAGGGAAGCTGCAAAGGAAAGGGTTTTTGTAGCAATGTCTATACTCACGGGAGCTGCCTTCCGGTGATTGCTGCTGCTGACTGTGTGGATCAAGGCTACAGCTGGACGAAGAGCACACCTCGGTTAGAGGGTGATGTTGGAGCCCCCCGACGGGCGCTGAATGCTGCTCGCTGAGGCCTCGATGCAGTGTCGATCTTGGCTTTCTTCCATCCTCGTTCGCAGAGAATGACGCTCCCCTCTCGAGTTTCTTTCTCCTTTCTCGGCTCTGGAGAAGACATGGGAATACACAGACGAAAATTTTCTTTAGCAGTGTGCTCGATGTAGCTACAAACCAGTTCAGATTGCTGGTCTTTATATGGATGTACAGTCATACGTTTACGAGCGATTGACAGTTCAGAACGTACAGACTCGAAGCAAAATTTGTGTGGTCAATGCTTAAAATAGACCTACATTGTGTGAGTGCGCGTGTGTTAGTGTTTGTGTGTCTACTTGAGTATGTCTGTACATGCTTGAGGATGTGGGTACGTACATCTCTTTTCGGTGGAAGGCTAATTCGCGGAGAGACCGTCATCATTTCCATATTCACCACGTGTATTGTGCGTGGGAGCCACAAATGGCAGATGAAAAAACAAAGGCGCTATCAACACGCCGTTTATTTAGAAGGCGGTCCACCATTTGGGCCCTTTCCCTTTTTTATACAAATCACAGTAAAGGGAAAAGAGAAATGAAATTGACTGTATCTTCGATTGAGTACACACACACTCACACACAGGAGACATACAGACGATCATCAGCTAAGATTGATCATTATCTTGCGGTGTTGTTGTAGCATTTTACGTTGCGCCACGACCGCTTTAAACTGGAGTAATTGGATCGTGGCGTCATTGCTAGAAGGGCGGCGAGTAACGGATTGCTCTGGCTGTTAAAAGTGACAAACGGCAGGACCGCGTTCGAGTGCTGGAAAACACAGGGGTATACTACCACGTCGACAACGACCACTAAAAGGGTAGATCACATCAGAAACGAATCGAAAGGCTGATGGATGCTGTACTTTAAAGGACAGCCGAGGTTACACAACACGTCACAATAACTACCTCTCGGATGGAGGACAGGGATAAACAAACCACCAACCTGCAATTTGTCAGCTAGTATACTCTAATGGAAGATATAGAATTACGTGTCTCTAATCCAAAAAGGAAAATGCTCCGGAAACAGAAACGGAGGAAGGAGAGATGATTTAAAGATTAATGATCCTTGTTTTTTACCAGACACAATCTAGTCATATTTCATCCGCACATCATGACAGCTGGACGCAGCTATTTCATGAATACTAATAACAAGAAAAATGATACTGGTGGGCATTCATATCACGCCGTGTTTGTCACATTGCCACCCCAAGCACTGTCTGTGGAATGAGATGGATGTAAAGAAATACAATAAATACAATGAATCCCATCGGAATGAAGCGACGACGGAATTCATCGAGTTTGTTGAATGTCAAATAGCCATCCCGGTATGTCGTAGACGTTAATATAAAGCTACAGAATAATCAAAGTGTGGAACAAAGCATAATACACGTTTGAAACTTAACCATGAGTATAGTTTAAAGGAAAGTATTACAATGTACCGGGATCAACCAAGAGTTGATTTTAAGTTTGTCCACTTTGTAACTTCTATCTTGTTTCATTTTTTTTCATTGCTTGATTTGAAACAAAAACACCTGCAGAGATAAAAGAAAAACAAAATTTAAAAAACCCAAAGAGAAGGGACTAGAAAGTTCTATTTTAGGTAGAAATATCTACCAGCGCATTGTCGGTTGTACCTGTAAACCTTACTAGTGTGTCAATCGAATTTTCGTTCTTGATAGATCATGTCGGACGACTATTATAAAAGATATGCAAACCGCTATTAAAGGCTTCTGCATGTATCGCATAATAGCACAGACAAGAAGTTTTCGTTTCGCCTTTCTGCATCTTTCATGCCAACCGTATCATGTATATGCTGTGCTTTATAAGGCGTATGGCGAGGGTTTTGAATCAATGGAAAGTTCACTGGAAAATGTCAATCGGCCACGCTAATTTGCTGGATATCAATGGAGACGGGTGCTCTTTAGGGAGCAAAGCGTGTTCCGCATGGATAAATTGACTCGTGCAAGGTTGCGGCCTACGCACATCTAATATGGTACAAGTACAACTTGGGGTGCATTTTTACTACCTTGGCACTTGGCGCAGTATATAGGGATCCAAAGAAGATGTTGCAGGCAAAATACGAGATAAAACAAATTGTAAAAGGAGAAATTTGGCCAAAAAAAAGAAGAAGAAAAGGACACGAAAGTGGAGCCATTGGTTCAGTAATCCATGTAGCTCAGACATTACCTTCTTAACTATCACTTGCGCTTGGTGACAGTGAACACATGTTGAAGGAGAACTTATGTTATGAATGTTAAAGGCACTCTGCACATTGAATTAATTCAGGAGAAAATCTCGCTTAAAAACAGATTTATGGTGCCAGTGTAATTCGGTTTGGGTACTGTTTTTTATGGTAATTTCTAACTGGGGGCTTTAAGTTTGCCTAACAAAAGATAATTCATACACTGACATGGCAACGCCGGTCTCATTGTATAACTCATTGAAAGTGCTTTTGTTCTTCTTTGGAAGCCCCCCCCCCCTCCTCCCCCCCCACCCTCCCACCCCCACCACCACCACCAGTTATGGCCACCATAAGTTACACTGCTCTGAAGTCGGATTCATGTATAGCACACCACTGGTCATGTTCAGCTGGTTTACGGAAAGAAGGGGCAAAGTCCACAGGCGACCTTGAACGGACTGACTAATAAAGCAACTTAGGAAATCATGTCCACACATCGAGATGTCACAGTTTTATATGATAACTCACTAGCAGCTGCCCTTTATAGCTGTGTATATCCTATAATTACTTTGATTCAGAAGCAGAGCCTGGTATAGCGCACAAAGAATTCTATTCTATGCAGAAACACACCAATAAACATAAATACATGCATGAGTTTATATTAATAGAAACAAAGGTTCCGACTTTTCCTCTGTCAAAGGGCTAAAATAAAATTTACTCAGACTGACGCCCAGTTTCACAAAATAAAATGGTGGAGTCAAGGGAATTGACTATGGACCATGTAGAGTTCTCGCTTTATTATAATGCTGCGATGTTCAACAATGATTATTAAACGTGTCCAATAGGATCAAAATTGCAATATAAGGTGTGCAAAACCACGCCGAAAAATTGATTATAACAATTAAGTTATTTGCTTTATAATCATCATTGCAAATGCCGTTACATGATTATCATCATATCCAACATGAAGTAAGTGACGATCTCTGCACAAAATCTTAGTATAAATTCAGAAACTTTGAAATCTGATAGGGCGCTATGTAAAATACGAGGAAATTGTTTCAAACTGAGTAAACTGTATAAGCATGATTATGTAATACAGTTCACATTGTGTCTCTGAAATGCATACTCAAAACCAATTTAGGTTTTTAAACATCTTCAAGCCTCGTATCCTTAAAAATAAATTGTCATATATCCTTATATTTTAGGTCAATACAATCCTTTTTGTGTAACCAACATTTCAAATTTAAAGAAAAAAAATGTCGATCTCTGTTTATACTTATCACGTATGTGCGTGTTATGTGTGTGTGTGTGTGTGTGTGTATGTTTATTGTGGGCACAAAATATTGTAACTTCAAAATTTAAGTTGTTGTTGCTATGTTCAAATTCTCGTCGCAATGAGCACAAACAATGCTCATTCTGACTACAATGACTGTAATAACAATACAAAGGATATTATCTCGTTTTCTCTTTTGATAGCATAATACAAGGTATAATGTTGATTGGAGACAGTAGATCGGTTAGTAACGGTCCTCGTGTAATGTGATCGGCAATTATCAAAACGGCGGGGGAGGGATGGAGCACCAAGAGTCTGCTGTTCCATTTAAACAATCTCAGGCTATACCATAATACTTATATACATTATCAATTCTGTCAAAGATTAACTCTTTGACAAAGTCCGCTTCTTAAATGTCTTCCGAGCATGCTCTCCTTCAGTCATTAAAGTATACATGTGCCACATTGAGCAAGACGACAGTGTGCTCGGTATGAGCCGAAAATCGTGTCAGATGCCTCTTGACACCGGCGGAGATTAATTGATTCGCGCTGGGTTTTGCCATCACGACTGGAAATCAAACACCCCTACGGATACAGTTGACCGGCCCACGTCTGCCTTCGCATCGAATGATGGATACTGATAGCTAATGCCTGTGAAGAGGGAGCAATGCCCTCATCATGTAGAGCTGGAGGAGGGGGGGGGGGGGGGAGGAGGAGGGGGAGGGACGTTTATTATTGGCATTATCATTTTCACAGCTATGAGATACGAGCAGTCATCTGGTGTTAACGAGGAAAGTACGTATTTTATCAAAACAAGGGCATTACCGACAATGAATCACCGACTGTTACATGCAGTTTCGCCTCTATAGAGCTACAACACAATGCTATATCATTAACATTTTTCTCCATTTTACACAGAAAGCACATTGATAATTGTGGTTGCGCAGGTGTAAATGTTAGTTTTTTGAGAATGAGAGAAAAAGAATCTTTAAAAATCCGTCCAAGTTATATGTGAAATCTGTATGACCCTTCTATACCTATGCCCGTCATGCCATTTTAGAATAAGGGTGGTAACATTTTCCTACCAGAAACAAACAAAAATGATTGGATTTCCTCGGGGTCCGAATACATTGACTAGAAATCAACAGTATTGTTTTCCCCTCTGTTACGCAAAAGTTTCCAGTTCTATCATTCTGAGGGAAAGCCTGAATTGTACACCTCCACAATATACCAGCTTAATTAAAGGAATCGAATTTTCAGGGTCACAAACGGGACACACGAACTTCAAATTGTATTTGTTCATGGACATGAACCTCATCATTATGAGAGATCGCGAATGAGAATGAAAAGAGAAAGGCATTTAGGGATGAGAGAAGGGGGAAGAGAGGGGGAAGAGAGGAAGAGAGAGAGAGAAGGGGGAGATGAAGGAGGGCGGTATACATAAAAAGGCAATGTAGACCCAACAGTAACTGATTAGACGAATGATACCAAATGACCCTGCACCTTATTAGCATGCAAATGTACCCGCATTAGGTCCGTTGGGATACCCAGCAGATGATCTCATATACGACCGTTTCCATCATGATAACGACCCCCGATGTCATAAGCCAGAGGAGAAGCAGATCTACTATGTATAGAAATGATAAGTTCGTAAATCTCAGCAGGTAGATAAGCACTGACATATCTTTCGAAATGCTGCTTATTTCAACTTTACATCGGTGATGAACTTAATTCATATCCACCAGTATAATTATGCTACAACCAAAAGGTGAAACTACCCCTTCTATTAAGGGGTACCAGACTTACAAAGAAACCCGCATCAGGATTTTTAACGATGTGTCATCAATCCTTGAATATTATATTCTAGTTTATACTGGGAATGGGATGACACAGGGGAAATACAGAAATAACGGGTAATCTTATATGCGATCACAAGTTTTCGCGCGCTCATTGTAGTCTGAAGCATTCTTTTTTGCAAGTATAAAACATAACAAATGATAGAATATCATGGACAGGGAGCAGCGAAATAAATGAGGAATATGCAATCTGGAGAGTTGAAAGAGTATTGAAAGCAAAGCCTGGAAATAATTCCTAGAAAAATTCACGAGAAGGAGCACAAGTCTCATGACGATAATTATAATTTTGGATGTTTACGAAGCACGAACGGTGACAATATACCAGAAAATGGCGTGCACTGCTCCGCACTCGAAAAGAGGATGCAGTCAATTTGGCTAAATATTTGGTGTTTATTCCTTCTGTAGTCACAGTTTTATCGCTCCCAGCATTAAAGTTGCAGAATGCTGAAAAGATCGAGTAAGAAAACAGAGGTCTATAATCTTTCTCATCATGATACAACACTGAACACCGTCTCTGTATACCAAGAGATGCGAATTGCACTATCGAGCCACACATTTTCTTTTAATCTATTTATTTTTTTTTTTTTTGGTAAGACACCAGTGCGTGACATTGTTCAGAGAGGGTTGAAAGGAGATACAGGCAAGGAAAGAAAGGGGTAGAATTCTCTCCGTAAGAATGTTCAAGGAAATCTTTAAATTTCTAGAGTATCAGAGAAGGGGAAGAAGAAGACGACGAATTCAAGATGACGGAAAGAGAGAGACAGGAGACTGCCGATCCGTACTTCGGAAGCCATTTTAGTATCACGTGGTGCATCGGCCTCGCCGTATCGAATATCACCGCGATCTGGTCAAGTCGGCCAAAGCCGGATGCATGTTGATTGGACTGGGATAGAGTAATACGCTCCAAATATAGGAACGAACGTAATTTGTGAAAACAGCGTCTCAGGTTCTGGTGAGCTTTTAAAGTGTAGGAACGAAAATCAAACGTTATTTCCAATCGTCATGAAAGGAATAAGTGAGGCCATATAAAAAAAAAAAAAATTATGATCATGTATTGTTAGACGGAGTATTCATTTCAGTTTGTAATTCATAATTGTTGTTATTGCATTACTCGATATACTTCTCATCAGTCCCATTTACACTTTCTCATGAAAATAATAATTGCATATAAATAGACACAAAGTTTATGTTATTGCATGATGGATTATGAAAGATAACATCCTATATCAACAGTCATTTTTATAAGCGTATGAAAGGAAAAGTGGGTTGTAAGCAATAGGTTCGGGGTAGTCAATTTAGATGAAAACTCGAAATGTCGCTGTGGCGACTGGTATGTCTCCACCATAATGCATGGTTCTCCTATTAGGTCTATAGTACAATGTCTTGACGCTGTGTGATGACAGTTTCACATAATTGGCAAAATATCAAAATGACAGGTTTGGCAAAAATATGTTGAGTGGTAACTCTCTTTGAACTAGGTTTCATTGGATGAATGGTTATACTGTCGAAGAGAGCAGGTATTTGCTTGGGGATTTGAGGATTTTTACTGGACTTTTGACCCCTTTGTAAGTTTATGCAGTGAGCAATTTCCAAGGTATGGAGAAAAGTGTAATTTCAGTATTAAATAGTAAAATTTCAGCATTTAAACCTGGCCTTTGACCCTTGACCTCTGACCCTAATTCCCAAGAGAATCACTGTCAAGCAGAACATGCTGATTATGTAATAAGCTTTATGCTGAATACCATGAGCCACTTCCAAGATATAAAGGAACTTAAAGTGGAATTTAGCATTTTCACTTGACCTTTGACCTTTTACCTCGTTGCCCAAAATTCTCTCTAGAAAATCTTTATTGGGTAGTATAGGTATACGCTAAGTTTCAAGAAAATACTTTCAAGCATTGCATGTACATGGGGAAAATCGTGACATTTTGATGAGTTGACGTTGACCTTTGGCCTTTGACCTTGAGCATGTGCACCCAAAAGTTGATAGGCACAACTTAGCCCACTCATACATGCCAAGTTTCATTAGGATACCTCAAACGGTTTTTTTAGTTACGCTGTCCACAAAATTGATTACGGACGGAAGTACAGACGGATAGACGGAAAGACAGACGGACGGACGGACAACTCCAAAACATAATGCCTCCAGCGACACTTCGTGGCGGAGGCATTAAAAAAACAATGATGCATGAACATTCTCTGATACTATAGAAATCGTAGACCTGCCCCCAGATTTCATTTTGATTTCGCTAAAGATTAATCGTACATTTGCGTATATGGGTCACGTTCGTTTCAAGATGCACATAATGTAATTGTGCAGAACTATGAAGCAATATCTGGAAAGTGGATTTATTGGATAGACTTGAATAATATCTGAAAACTAAATCGATCAAGAAAGCTGGTAGTGTTCTCAATTCAATTTACATCTAATGTTTGTCGACGCATAATTCATATAATTACGCCAACACTTTGTTAGATTTTGCTTTTCCGTATTAAAACGAGAATGCATAAATAAAAGAGAACTGGACTGAACAAATCAGATCTCTCCCTGTGCTTTCCTTATCGTTTGAAAAGCATAGAGATGCAGGTGATATGATCTACACAATTGTAATTACTGATGATCAAATGATAAAGACACTATTCACTTTAATAGGCATGGATATTCAAAAGTGTACCGTAAGCTACCGCATCGCTGTTATAAACATCGTCTCTTTGAATATGTTTGTACGTCAATACATCTCAAATAGGGTGCATTATTATTCATCCACTTGTTTTTAGCAGTCGATTTCGATCATCATCTTATCTTGACTTATGGAGTAATTTCATGACATAATTCAATATAATCACCATGAAGAATGTGCTTATCTTACAGAGTGGCGTTTCTTATTCTGCGCTGTCTGTGTATATTCACAGAAAAAAATTTATGTATTGAAGACACGATATAGCAAAAAGTGCAATGACTCGACTCTCAAGAGCTGTAAATGCTGTTTGAAGGCTCTTACCATAATTTTTGGAAGGTATACAGAATTAAACGTGGGCATATATTATGTTGAACATCTAAAACGGCAACAAACGGTATCAACAACACCGTTGAAAAAAGATGGGAAATATGCGGAGAAAGTCCATGTGTAATCAGTATACTTTTTTTTGGGGGGGGGGGGTGAGCAAAAGGCAGCTTTTACGGGATGCGGATATAAGTTTTCTATCTTAAAGTGACGAGAATACCAGATTGGTGTTAAAGTGATGTAGGTCTATTCATTCTGGGCTTAAAATAAACAGGTATCGGTTGTACACATCTCTGAAGTGACTCCAAGCTGGGCAAGTCTTCAAGTTACGTAATGACGACTTATGAAATAGTTGTATTACAGCTAGGAAAATCATGGTCACGTTGTTGCTGTTGTTTACCAATTTCATGTATCGCATGGAAACTAGAAAACACAGAAGTTTTTAACAACAACAAAAATTACCAACCCGGATGTAGTGGAGATAAAATTTGATCCACAGCTCTGATCCTTAATACCACAAACCCCTTTCCAGTGAACTGTTATGATGGACTATAGATGGCAAGTACGGGAGGATTACACTGTCGTTTTTACGTGATAATCGCCGAGGACTGATGCCATGGTTTCAGCATTTCATCATCTTCAAACAGAGCGACTTTTACCTCTTTCCATCTCTTATTCCCCCATGGTTATACTTATGTAGACCTATCATCTCTATGGGCCTTAAATCAATCGATAGATAAAAATGAGAATATTCACATGCAATTTTTCACTCCATTTCAGTCTGCTACGCATTTGTGCATATCTTTTTAAGCGATAGATCGACCTTTTGGTTTATCTCGTAACATCTCTTTATTCATAATCATATCTGTCTTTACCCATCCATGTACGGTATATATATCAATCGTACTCCAGATTATTATGTGCATCTCCCACCCCCATCCCACTCCCTCCCTCTCTTTTGCTCTCTGTGAATTCATAAACCTACCTCGCTTTTATCTCTTACATGTATTTTCATCTCTCAATTATCATACCCCACAAAACAGGCCCCCCATGCAAAGCGAGAGCTGTGACTTCCACTAGACTTCTGCAAGGAAACTCATTCTCCATCGTGAATGAATTGACGGCTACTGAGGCGCCAGCGTGGCGTCAATGCGACAGACAGTATATAAATGTGATTTTTAACCCCCTCTATATTTCATCTCGCCCAAAATGTCGACCGTATATGGAGATCATAATAGAATCATACATTATCCTTCCCTCTAGAGATGCCTATTTTCTAGGTAAACGATCGTTACAAAACCCAAGGAAGAAGCGAGCAATATGCCCCCGCCACATAATAATAATGTTGTAAGTGAGCCAATCGCTTGTATAATGATGCATCAATATGGGGTTTTTTCCCCCACATGGTGGTATACCATTTCTGTCTCGAGAAACGTCTCATCTCCCTTTATTTCAAAAGTGTGTACTATGTCACAAGGCGTGAGCACTGATCGTTAGCACCATCCCCAATACGTATTGATTAGTTTTGGTGTTTGAAAACACCATATACAACCTATACGACATGAAACCCGCGTCATTTGAACTGTGCACATTTTTTTTAGTATTTATAATTCCTTTTTCGAACCCACCCCCCCCCCCCAAAAAAAAAACCCTGTGAAATAGCAAGTCAAAAATAAATGCGTCATACAAGGCATGTCTTTTCATAACAATGACGACGGTATACTTGTGTGACGAATGTTAATAGATTCTGTTGTTTTCTGTTGCTTTACTTTAAAAAAAAATGTTTGAAAGTTTGAGATATGAGTTGTTTCTTTTTTGTGAAGTTGTTTGTGTCATGTTTCAAACAATGTTTTAGTATACGCAGTGGGCTGTGGGCAGTCTACATCTTACTTCGTCTACCATAAAAAAACAGCTATTCATCCCGCTAACCCACTGAGTACGGTTATACCCCGTGAGCTTTGTTAGAAAGCTATCCGTGAATTACCATATAGCAGAGTCGAAGGCTTAACCTTTATACTTCATTTATTACCCGAGAGGCTGACGTGCTCCAGTCACTATCAAGTGTTGCTGTTTTATTACTCATTTTATTTTTACCGACAGCATTATTGCCACTTCACTCTGCCGAGAAGAAACTACTATTTGCTGAAATACCTCTACAACCTCTACGACGCACGTACTAAAATCCGTCCTTTGTCACGTTTGGGAAAACTTCAAGTAACTCGTAAAAATACCATGACTCAATTGTGTATCATAGCTTTAGCAAGTGCTCAGTCGCCGCATGTATGAATCTGCTTTATTCTTGCATATTCCCCCAAATTAGGGTGGAAGCAACGGAAGACTCAGGCCAGATGGTCCGCTGGGAGCGCGGAAGAACGCCCGATCGAGCGAAGTTGTGTTCATCTGCGCGTCTCATCATGACGGACCAGCCGAGACACATTTCTTGGATTGAAGGGGACTGAAGGGGAACGTTGATTTATTACCTCATTGTTTATCAAAACACTTGATTTCTTTGACATAGTCTATACCACTGAGGAGAGTAGAGTCGAGATAGAATGTCTAATGAATATTCATGTGAATTTATAACGATCACGTCAGAGTGTAATAATGATATGGTACAGACCGATTTACTAGCATGGGTGAATGTCTATTAATTGACTTATCGTAATAACAAGTAACACTATTATCTTACTTGATAACTATATCCGTAATTCTTGTAACGAATTGCATGTTTAGCTCACAATGGTATCAACATTTTGATGGTCATCAAAAATGGTGACTTTGAAGATGTCTGATGATGCTGATGATTGCGATCATCATAACTACCTTCTTCATCATTATGGTTATCACTGTGTTGCGATCATCCACCATTCTTCTTTTCTTTTTCTTCTTATTGCTCTGTCTTCAATTTATTATCATTATTACTATTATTATTATTATTATCGTCATATCATCATTATTACACGTACTATGATAATTGCTATTGTTATCCTTATTATACTATAGGTTATCATCACTATTACTACCGCAATTCTTTTCGTCGAATTGTTTACAGGCTAATAATCATTTCATTTCATTTATTCCATATTTTGTCAACTAAAGAAACATCAAAATAATACCAGAAATTTGATAACCATCTACAACATATTGTACGTCTCTCAAGATCACCGCGGCAAACACGAAGCCATATTCCCTCACTAATCTTTCACTGACATACCCCTCGCATCGGCTCGGTGCAGATATGCCACCAGCAATGTCATATCCAATAATCAGCGAGGGGAAAGAAATCACTCCGTAATTACCCCCTTCGCGGCGCTTGGGTTATGCCGCCAATAAATTATACCCCACCGGTGGTGGTAGTTTGCATTTCTCGCGCGGTGCGTCTGCGTAAGGTCATCGTAAATATACAACTATGAATTATTATCTCGTAATTTAGAAATATATATTTAAAAAGACCAGCTTCTATTTCCTGTTTCTCTAGACCAAACAGATGTTGTAGATTTGCGATCAGGAAACAGCCCTATAAAACCCTGATTTTTTGGTGACCAGTTGCATATGCAGAGGATGAACATATTCATTTAGTGAAATCTGGACTACTTTTACGTTCGCATTCTGGATTTTCTCTGCATTAAATATTACTTTCTTTCATTTTCATGTGACATGCTTTGCAGTGCCTTAGCTATCACAACCCATTATAATTTTACTAAATTTTGTTAAACTTCACTAAATACAAACTTGACACTTTTAATAGGAGCACCGCTCTTTGGGGAGTTCTTCTTTGCTTCTTTCTTCAGTTTTTTATTATTGTTGTTTTGTTCTCATTGCCAAGGTTAGGGTCGGGAGGACTTGGTAACTCCAGCAAGACACAGAAACGCAGGACACAGCAGCTTACTAAAATAAAATAACATTTTGAAAACAATGTCGAGCAGATCAATACGTACTACCCAGAAGTTTGTCAAGAACATGAAGAGATCACAAACACGATGCTACATGTTTTATGCCATTTACTTCAAACTGACCACCTGCGTGAACGCGGCGCCGCAGTAGTGAATAAGAATCCCCAATGCGCCTATAATGAGCATCGGGTAAGATATCACTATTCGACAGATGAGCGCATTCTAAAAAGGGGGAACAAAGGGGACGAAGAAGACTCTGGAGGGACTAAAAGGGAGTACGGAAATAGAAATAAACGTATCAATTGCTGTGAATTTAAAGCGAGAAAATGACAGATCGATGTCTTTTCCCAGACATGGGGCGTCAAGTGGAGAGTTATCGCATTGGCGTCATTGGGCCAGCGAAGCGTGCCAATCACGTGACTGCTTGTAAGTCCACTTACTTTGCACAGCAGCTTTGCACGCCGCGGAGTTCGTTGCCACTGGTCCTCTCATTCCGCAGTGCGCACGCGTACGCACGCATTCCTCTGATGCTCTCTCGCCAAAACGCTCTCCGCACGCGCGCATGGGAATCCGGTGGCGCTGTGCATAGTCTCGTTTGATCATGCTTTGGCATTCGTTTAGCAGCCATCTTACAAGCAAGTCCTCCTCAAGATTGTGTTTTTCACGTGCTAAACGAAAATGACATATGGTACCATTGTAACTATCTAATAGCATAATGGTGGTTACAGTATGGTTAGTCAAACTCCATCTCCTATTTCATCATTATAAGAACCGCACCAATAATGAAAATGATTATCTCTCTTCTTCTTTTTTCGTGCCGGATAATGAATATAAGCTAAAACTTTAGCAAGTCAACGTTGACAATCATTATGTACTAGTACCCTTTAAATACGAGAAAGCAAAACTTTGCCGTATATTGTTCTTTGTCGATCCACTTCGCAACTAATCAAATCCTGTCGTCTTTTCTACACGTAATAAATCTTGAACAATAACGTGTGTTTCACTTTGCGAAAGCGCCCCTCCATAAATTTGAGGGGGAAAAAAACTATCGATGGTGTGGTTAACATTGGTGAACAGGACACCCATGGACACAATATTTCATATACCATGTTCCTTAGATTTTGTCCTACGCGTGTGTATATACTTTTATAGTCGGTAACTGGCAATGATGAAAGGCTGGCATGATGGCAGAGTCAGCTGTGAAAACAAAACAAAAACTCAAGATACTGTATAAGCATTTGACCCGTACCGTACAAAATTATGACATCCTTACTAACTTTGCAGTGAATCAAAAACGTTAACGTAGGCCTTAGATCAGACATGGTAACTGCGTTGTTCTCTACTCGAGCATTATTGATATGTGTTGATGTCTATGCAAATTTACTGGAAACATAATGATACTTCCACTACATCCAAATACACATGTCATTGCTCTCCTCGCATGAAAAAAAAAAAGACTGTAAGCATGAAAGAAAACTGAACACTGAACGATACATTGTATGGTAATACAATAAACGATGCACGTTAAAACTACCACATACGAATTTAAGATAATAACTCCAAGTGAAATGGAAAAACTTGTGTTCATTTTGTGTGCATTTCTTTCAGTTTGCGATTATTGTTTTGAAAGCGTGATAGATTGAAAGAAAACGTCTTGTCATGAAGAGGAATTAGGAGCAACTGGTAGGAACGAACTGCAAAATCCCTTCAGGTATGACATTATTGATAACCAAATATTCATATTTTCTTCCATGGGTCATTTCTGTTAATTTGTACCTGTCGAATACAAAAGATGGATGGTCTCTTTGAGACCAAAGTCACTTGAAAAAAAAAAGTCTTCTGTTCTTTTGGGGATGGTTTGCGTTGTTCACACACACAAGTTTTAGAAACTTTCCAAGTGGTATATCACCGTTAATAGTGAGCGTAGAATGTATGCACTTGACAGCATTACTTTGATCACAGCCTCTCCCTGGGTTCAGTTTTGCTTGAAGACAGTTGAGATGAAAGGAATTTATGTCTAAAATCATCCGTTCTATATATTTAAGACTGATTCCTTAATGGCATGGAAAGTTCACATAATGATTTTTGGTTTTTTTTTTCCGGGGGGGGGGGTGTATCTAGTGTGTTTCCCAATGGTAAATTCCTGACCTGTTAATTATTGTGGCGTATTTATGTACACAACATGATTACTCACTATCAAACAATATCCTAATCTACATCTTCAATACCATTTACGTCAAGTCTATCTACATCCAAGTGACTATCTATACATCACAGAGCACGAGCATACAAGACACAAAGCGAAATAACCGGAGCATTAGACACATTAATAGACACCTTTAGGCAACTTTCCACGTCTCAACCTATAGGCGAAAGCATTTCGAAAAATACCGAAGTAGATTCTGAAATGCCCATCACATATTACATTTTATAGGATCTGTTATCGAGGATCCCGTAGGCAATATCTTGTTTACTTTTTTTTTTCAAAGTGTCACCAAAAAGTCTCACCAAAAATGTGATCCTTTAATTCCAAGTCTCTATATCATCATAACTATTGCGGAGGTTTGCGTCCAGCGGTAGTCCAGTGATTTCACTTTTCTAAGATAACTATCCTTCATCTATTCATGTTGTCGTTTTTTTTTTGTTATTATTCCACAGAAATAAAACAAGAAACCAGGACTATACTACCATCTCCCCGACCAAAATTATATGCACTGATACATAATATACCTTTCCACTCTGATGCTAGAGGGTACAGTGTAAGATACTGCGTGAAGGAATAATAAATTTGTTTAACAAGAGGTAACAATGAAAAAAAAAAAACCTTCAGTCCTGTTCGTAAGATAATTTCCTCCATGCCTTGGCCACTCCAGTGGCAACAACTTTCCGTTGTGCCGTCGTCATTTTATTGATAGCTCGCAGACGGCCATCTGCGGTGAAGTCCTCGCTACGGGAGCCGACCATTTTAATCGAATTCACTCTCTCCACGCCCCGTCGAATCCAACTTCGAAATCATCTTATCACCCAACTGCGGTGACACCGACTCTCGAGGCACGGACTGTCTCTCGGACCAGGGCAGTTGCAACAACCAACCCCCCGTGCGGTCTTGACGTCGGGTAAATATTCATGATGATAAATTGATAATGATTAAAAAAAAGACATGCAGTGTCGTGCATAAAGAGTGAGACATACGTGCCACAGTGGACAGTGTAGTTTGGTTCGTTGTTCTTTTAAATAATATGAGTACTCGCAATCCAAAATAAGTTTACCAAAGATGATCTGAATTTTTACCAAATATTATACGTATTTCAACTTATCGAGTGATTGCTTGTAAATGCGAGGTTATGAGTAAATAATGTGAAAGAAAGGACCTAGTCTGAAATTGAAAGGTGTAAGTGCTGTGCATTGAATTTGAGAAGTTCGTATTGTCAGATCCATGCAACATGCTCTAGATATGGCTGTATTGAACTGAAATAAGGGGAACCATTGACCAAATATTTACAAAAAAAAAGGACATCGCTCACAATAAATCTAAAAATAAAAAAGACAGCGGAAGCAGACTTCAGAAAAAATACGATATAAAGACCTGCGAAACAGCTAAATTTGCTCAAGGACCATGCAGAATAGACCAGACTGCGTAATGTTTAAAGCATACTAAATTTGGCCGCAAGCAAGACTGACTGGTTACGTCCCATCTACACGAAACTGAAGGCATAGAGACAGAAGTTTAAAAAGCGTTTTAGTTCCGATTTCTCGAAATATAACAAGGCGACAAGCGATTTTAGCACGGCTTTGAAGACCAGTCAGAAACATGTTACAAAACTGAAAATGTAATAAAGAAAAACTGAACAGCCACATCGATACATCGCAAGTGCAAGACGCGAACTTTTCTCAAATTTCAATGCAACAGGACTTACGACGTTTATGACGAATGCGGCTTCGTCGAGGCTGTTTCTTCGTTTCCGTGCCGAGTGGCGTGTGATAAGCGGGGCCTGCCGCCAAATGCCCGATTGCGTTATAAACGAACGGCGCCGTTGACACAGGTTGCACAACCACTGTTCCCTCTGCATCCAAGCATTATGGCGGTGCCATGGTACGACAAACAAACCAAACATCGAACAGTATTTAAAAGCAGTTTGGGACATTCAATCAATGTGCATTGGCATCTACACTCTTTTATTGGTTGCTGGTTCTTTCTTCTTCTTTTCCATTCGACTGCAAGGCAAATAAAGCTTCCAAGGAAAAGAAGCGGCGTGAGTGTGGATAAAGGTGAATGTGAGATGCAATGATATTTTTATTCACTCAATTAAGAAAGCAGTCATCTTGGTAAGTGTGTACCTTAAAGAGTTTATAAAGTGTGTCGTCATATAAAGGACGGAAGCAACTCCTTTTTAAGTGCATGAAATTTTGACTGATTTCTTTGGTGAATGGCAGCGTTGATACAAAGCTGTTGAAACACAAACACACAAGACACAAACTGCAAAACTACAGCACACGTGAAAAGGTTGGTGCCGCTCAGATTCATATCATACCAAGGCTTTGGGCAATCATTTTTTCAAATCAAAGCGCAATTACACTTCCACAGTCAAGTTGATTCAAATGAATGGGAGTTTAAAATCAGACAAAGAAAGCGGATGGAATAGGGGAGATTGAGCAGAGTCGGACAGAAGAACCGGGACTAACGGATTTACAAAGTATCACATGTTGACGAAAGAGTATTTTGCTTCCAACACCTGCCCATATACAACTTAGATGAGTTGATAATGTCATGACCTCACAAGTATCCCACCAGCCTACTCAAAAGCCTTCACTGGATTTCCTTCTTCTTTAAGTGCAGGGGAAGATGATGTAAACCGTAAACAAAATAATACATGTATTTCTATCTGTCGTGTCAAATTATTGAACTGTTACAATGGCCTTGCAACAGTGACTGGTTTCAGTATATTCCAGACACTTTGCCAGAATAACTGAAGACATGATTTTGATAATGTTTTTGTAGAGAGTGATATCATATCATATGGAAACGTTGTGAGGTGATGACATCCTCGCCCTTATAACTTGCATAATGTGGACCAACATCGCTAATTGGTGAAAATATGTGATACTTTATAATCCCGCTACTTTTCATGTTCGATTTTGATGAAACTTTATAACAATACTCTTTGTTAGCTTTTGCTCGTTTTTAGAAAACATGGAATGGCGTTACACTCTAAGTGCAATTTTTGCCGAATAGCAGGTTATTGCGTCCCGGTGAGAAGAATGCAAATATGACAAAGTAGTTTGTAACAAGAGGGTACAATCTTGTTTTAAAAAAATGTTTCAAAACGACCAAATTCTTCAATCCAAGAGATCGGGTGACCATTGCCTTGCTGTGGTCTCCACTCATACCATGCATCACAGGTAGTGAAAGTGGATGTTGAAACATGCATCGATTAAGTAAAGGCATGTAGGGACTGCACGAACGTCTGTCAGTTCCTCGATGAACACCGACCGACGTGGTTGAGCGCCGTTCTGGACCACTAAAACAGGTGGCGCTCATCTTGACTGTCATCATTCCAAAGCCTAAGTAGTCTTAAAGGTAGAGTCTATATCATGGCATTATCTTTTGTTCAAGTTCTTCTCCGGCAGTGAATGCGTATTAAGCACTAACAATTTTTATCATATCCTGTACTCTAAGCACTGCTGATGACATTAAACCATCAACAAGCAATAGACTATAGAGAACGAAGCGAGCATTTCAAACGCATAATCTTTTGGAAGGCAATGGTTTCTCAGACAGTCGCCGCATTGTGACACTTAATCAAGGCTAATATACATGAATGGCTCACTATCGGTACAAGAAAGTTAATTTAAAAGATCACAGTTGACGTTCTTTCAACAGTCGTAAAAAGTGGATACATTATGATACGTGTACATGTATGAACTCAAAACAAACAATGTATAATTCAACATTTCAGAATCACTTCAATAATGAATATAATGTTATGCTCACTCTTTCGTCTTAAATTGATATTGCATTTTATTATTAAATTCGGTAGAAAGAGAATACACATGAAAAAAAAAATTGCACTTAAAGAATTTTGAATGATACTCAACTCCACCTTCCCTTTTTACATGCGACTCAATTTCCTTTTCGACGCGCTTCTATCACCCGAAGGTCGGCAATGACCAATGAAAAAACAGCGCCCTTCAGTTCAGCAGCTGTGCACGCATCTAAATCGAAGATACCTCCTGCGTGTGCTCGCACATTACGAGATCATCACGACCATCTTCTATTATACGTCTCATATCGGACAGGACGACGCAGCGGTTATACATCGCCTTGCCAGCTCATTGGAATTCACAGCCGCGACAAAGCTTGGAAGGGTTGACATCAATGTTTCATGACCATGACCTGTAAATATTGAATAGCTGCAGTGTGTCTGCCTCGATTGGACTGATGTGCGGCGTCGAAGAACATCGGACGAAGTCCAACTAGTGTAGACCTCGACTCAGCCTATGATAAGCACGATGATATATTATACTGTAGTCGAGACGTTGTTACCGTGGGGAAAAATCCCGAATATTTGGTTATGCAATACAACTAAGAGAAAATATGCTCAGTACGTCGTGATACGAACAACATTGATTGATAGCCCCCGGTTGATTGCTGATACGTGTGAATGCATAGTGCACGATTGCGAATGATATTACACTATTATTTTTAGGCACGACAAATTTATAATCAGCCAGGTGTACTTTTATTCTAACGAGGCCTATTCAAGGCCAAAGTAAAACGCAATTGCCCGTATGCATATTGATTATTTTGAGTGCATAATAGTGTAAAACAATGCGTGACATAGTAGTTCTATTTCATGTCTTTTTTACGATCATGCAAGAATCCATTGTCATAGCGCACGCCGGAACACCATTACAAGACGAGTGGCGGATCCAGAGGGGGGCGCAACCGGCGCACGCCCCCCCCCCCTTTATTTTTCGTTAAAAACAATAGAAATAAAAAGAAAAAATGAAATGAAACCCGGAAGTGGCACCAGAAATATTAGTTGCGCCCCCCCCCCCCCTTTACAGAATTCCTGGATCCGCCCCTGATTACAGCATTGACTATTGTTGATGTATTTATGTATGTGTGTATGTAAGGCTATGCAGTCTTGCATTCACGAATTAACATGTGGCTCCTTGTGCTTGATTTGTTCATGAAAGCTGCCAGGGTGAGTTGTCGGAATGTCGTCATCAAGAGACTCCAACACTGTAAATGCGAAACAAAGCGGCAATGTCATTCGCATTACGCTAAGCTTGTCACTGATGGTAATGACCTGTAACGTGCAACAGTAGGCGTCCGGCATTCCGGCGCTCTCATTATCTCATAAAAATATCCCGATGTCATAGCCTTCTTGAACCAAGGAAAGGAATAGAATGAGTGGGAAGAAGGAGTAGCCATGCGTGGCTTATCTGCCGTTGCCAGTCAGTATGGTATATTATGCACACTTGCTAGGCAAGGGACCGTGTGCATTTAACGTGATCGAGCCCTGAGTCAACAGACAAAAAATAAAATAAGGTCAAACAAGAAAGGACAGTGGTCTGTCTGCTCGCGAGCGTGCGTGCGTGCCCCGGGGACCGGCATTACTTAGGAGGAATATAATGCACAAGGGTTGGTTCGGAGCAATTCAATGTTCTGTCTCTTTCATTTAGTCACCATAAGGAAATATTTATGCTTGAGAGAACTGATAACTTGGCATACAGTGTCAAAAAGGGGAAGGGAAGGGGGGGGGGTAACGTTCTGATATGTATTCCTATAATAACATATTATTTACCTCGGGAATCTTGTAATTGCTTTTGAGAATCACCTCGAAGATCATATTTTGATATTTTACACATTGATACGTGGCAGTAATGATAACTTGACATGCTGAACTGAAACAATAATTGCCCGATTTCAAAGCGCACCCTGCTTCTCAACGGCATACTGTGTTACTATAGGTTTTGTGAGAGTGGTATATGAAATCTTAAATTTTGATAATGTGAAAATATATCATGACAGCTTTTTGTTCCCTATCTCACATTCTATTCGATCCCTCTTCTCCTCAATGAAAAAGACATATAATATGCCTTGAAATAGAATACTATTAGATCTATATCGTACAAGCAGACATGTTCACATACAAACCTAGCAATCTGACTGCAGAGTTTTACTATATATTTTACCAAAAGTTTGTTTTTATACAATCCATGTATGGTTTCAGACAAACTGCATGTGTTAAATATCAATAGAAATCTTCAGGGCAACATGGTTCCTTCAAAATCCCAGAGAATAATCATAAACATGCCACAACCACGACGAAAAAAAAGGAGGGGGAGAGAGAACGAAAACGAGGAAATCGGAACCAAAAGATAATAGTGCTCCAAGGGCAAAAATACAACCGAGATCACAGCAGTTAAAGGATCCTATAAGGGGGGGGGGGGGAGAAAGATGGCAGATGATAAAGGTGGGAAAATAGACTGAGAGCTCAAGAGGTGGATATGTCTGATATTGAATTAAAATAGAAATGCATTCTTTAGAAGAGAGAGAGAGAAGTCGTTGGATCCCAACTATTGCCCGCGTGTGCTGTAAAAAAAAAAGAAAGAAAGAAAGAAAGAAAGAGAAAGAAAATAACCCAAAACGAAATAAAGCGAAAGGTATAAGAACCCCCCTTCTCGTTTGGCTGGATAAATGACTGTATATTGTGGCACAGAAATTGGGGAGTAAATTCGAGAGGCAACCTTTTCAAGGATGAAAGATTGATTCTCTCCCGGCTTGCAGGTTTTTGCCTCCGGATGACGCTAAAGGATTCAAATCGAGTGTATGCAATTTCTAACTAAATTGGCTGCGATGATAACAACAATAAGATCCCCCAAACGGGATAAGGCGCAGTAAAAACAACGTATTTGAAAATCTCCCTCTTTTTCTCTCCGTCCGTCTCTCTAATTTCTCTCTCTTTCTGATTCTTCTTTTTTTCCTCTCTCTCCCTCCGTTTTTGTCCTGTTCCACGTCTACGAAATTTTGCAATGTCCTTAGAATGGACTAATTCTGATTTAAAGCAAATAGATATAAGATAAAGAATCATTCTGTCTCATCACAAGTTGGAACCTTGTTCCATGTTATTTCATAATATTCCTATTCCAACACATTCTAAACCATATCACATGAGCTCACTTGACGGTGTGAAATAAATTACTTTGCAATGATATTACTACGTTATTTTTGACTCCTATTTAAACAACAACAAAATAGTTGTAATTATCTCCAGGTGCACAGTCGTCACCAGCTAATTTGTGAAGGTTACAGATGACTCGAACTTGTAAATTGTTTGTAATGGGAAAGAGTTTGAAATTGAGCCATAGTGGTTGCAAGAAAATCTATACAGGTCATGATAATATCAAGAACAAAAAGGAATCAACAGTATACCGCACTGGTGGGGAAAAAAAACACATCAAAATGAAAGTTGAGTTAAAACACAATCATAAGATCATCTCATAGACAAGAGCTGAGGAGTGCTGAAAATTAGGGAAGCCATCTATAGTAGCATTTGCAAGTCTTGTGACAGATATTTAGCTGCCTTAGAAAATCTTTCCTTTCCAGTAGGTATACACACGCACACACACACACACACACACACACATATATACATATACATACAAATATATATATATATATATATATATATATATATATTTGTATTACAATGCGAGAGATCGATATATAATCATAAACACATATATATGCATAGTACTATCAAGAATTAGTATACGACGAGCTTGCTTCCAAAATGCGCTAAATCCAATTTTTATCAATGGATTTAGCGCCTTTTGGTTGAAGCTATTCATATATATATATACATTTATCTCCATCTATCTATCTATCTCTATTTATCTATCTATCTACCTATCTATCTATCTGTCTATCGATTTATCTATCTGCCTATCTATCTATCTATCGATCTATCTATCTAACTATCTATATATCTATCTATCTGTATCTATCTATCTATCTATCTATCTATCTGTCTATCTATCTATCTATCTATCTATCTATCTATCTATCTATCTATCTATATCTGTCTATCTATCTATCTATCTCTATCTATATATCTATCTCTTTCTCTCCCTCCCCTATGAACTGTGCCTGTGATGTTTAAAACATATTAAATGCCCACCGACGATGTCTTCATTCGCTTTGCCATGCGCACTCAGTTTCGATCACTTGGCATTCATGGCGCCGAGAAAAAGGACGCGCGCCATCAGCGCACAATAATTCAGCATCGGTAGTGAACTATTAACGCAGCTTTCCGCGGCGCGGTGTAATTTGACAACCAAGGTAAACACGGGCTGAATCCAGTCCTTTTTTTTGCGCCGGCGAAAATCAAGCAAAACGTAATTCAATTCAGTTTCGAGAATAGGTGAGTTATATTTACTTTGGCAACTCGCTTTTCCATACCCCAAGTGGACTTGACCTGTGACGTCACCACGGGGGGGGGGGGGGATTGTATTTGTGGAAGGAGAAACTTATTGGCAGATAGGTCACAAGAGTCTGGTTTGAATTTGTTAGACATATTGATTAATTTCTCCTATTTTCTTCGAACATGCACAATCGTTGGTTAACCAGTTTCTAATCGAAAATCTCGAAAGGTAGCGTTGTAATTATATGTATTGAGAGCATTGCTTTAATGAGCTTTCCATTCTTTTCTCTTTTGACGCCATTAGAGAAAAAAAAAAGGAGAGACAGCGGGAGAGAGTATTACCTGTTCAGAGGTGAGTGAGCTCCCGTGGTTCATTATATGTGCATGAACTACTTATCTGCAAACTGATTACTCGGGGTTTTTTACGTGATTAACGCGGACATGGAACACATTTGAGTAATTTGATCAGCGCGCTATATCGCATCTCAGCGGGAGGTCGTATATAGTTGCCTTCAAACCCCGTAACGAGCAATACTCGTCTCGAGCTGACACACGTCCAAGTGTGCAAGTGGTGATGGTGGTGGGGAGCGGTGGAGGGGGGGGGGGGGGGGGGTTGTCTACAGGGGCAGGCGCCGAGTCAGTATACACATCATGACATATCAATGCTAACGAGGTTGCACTATATCGCCGTCCCTGTGGACAAAAGTTCCCTCAACTATTCTGCTTTATTTATGTTATCCATCGCTTTTGAGTGCTGTCGTAACACCACCGCCATTATTTTATTTATGGAATCGTGCAGTCGGAAATGCAAATTCTACCGAAATTGCGTAGGGGAGGGGGGGGGGTGGGGGGCAAAAGGCTGATACCATGTTGCGCCAGCAAAAGTCTGAGAAAAAATGAAAAAGCACTTTGTCACTAAAAAATCAGAAATCAACATTGTGCTTCTAATATTATTAATTCACATCCTGACCGACATCAGGACAGTTAGCCGAGAGTGTGTGTATGTATGTATGTGTGTATGACGTGTGCGTGTGTCTGTGTCTGTGAAGGTCTCTGTGTGTGTTTTCTATTTTTTTATTTCATCGAGTTTCATCACCAAAACAAGCAAGCCTGTCGAATGGTAAGTGACTCATTTCCGGGTTGTCTTCTGAATCTGTGGTAGAACGTCGCAGGTCAGATTAAAGGAACAACAACAACAACAACAACAACGAACCCACCGTACTTGCTGGTTTGAAATCATTCAACTTGCAAATTTCTTTAAGGTTACTTTTTCAAGATAGAATTCCCGAGTTTTGTTTGTTAAAGGAACAGAATTTGTTTAGAATGACACAAAGGGTCATTAGATAAGACTCGAAATTGAAATTATCCGCACCAAAATGAAGAATATGAATATGGAACAAAATATTGGGTCAAACGTTCCAAATTAGAATAGCTATAGAGACCAACATTAGACATTTTATTGGCATTTTTGTTTTAATAACAACAACGTTTGAGCTGCTTTTTATATGACCTCAGTATTGCCTGGGGTGAATTATTTTTCAGTTGGGCCCGTTTGTATTTTTTTCATTAACAACAACAACATCAAACATACAAACAAAATCTATTCAAATCTTTTCCACGTTTTCTGCCAAACATGAACGTAACTTTTTTTTCTTTTGGTTAAGCTGTAATCGTACCTCAACGAAAAAGTCTTAGTAATGTCCAAAACTTACACGAACATAATTTCATCTATACGTACATGATTATTATACATTACATACACACATATACATATATGTATATAATTATATATATTATGTGTGTGAGTGTGCGTGTGTGTGTGTTTGTAATCCTTTATATATCACGTGTATTTACATAATTACATGCATAGCGCATACATGGCTTTCTCGTTACTGAATGAAAAGGTGTGATAGCAGGTTGTAACGAGTTATTGTAGCCAATGTACTCCGATATTTATAACGCGTCCAGCGGCCTTGTGTGCCGATCGGGCTTGGCCAGGATTCACCTGATAAATCAAGCGTTTTCTTGCCATCTCATTGTATAAGGAAATGGCGGCTGTGCGAGAGCGGGGACTTCGCGCGTCTTCGATGCTCCCCTGGCTCGCTTCGCAACGCAATGCCTCGACTGCCTCTTGTCATAAAAGAACGCCTTGCATGCCTCACTCATGCCTGATGCTGATGCTAATGCTTTTTTTTCTCTCTCTCTCTGCCATCCCCCAGGGTCCGCAAGTGGTCTGCTCCAAGCGAAAAAAAAAAGGTTGGGGCAACAAACCGTTCTAAGGGAAAACGTCAATTTGAAAAGTCACGCCGTCTTTGCAACGAACGAATCACATAAATCTCTACGGCTCTGAATGCCATGGCTCATGGGCGTGTTTGACATGGTCTGTATGCTCATGTGCGTTGCATGCATTCTATTATACACATTCTTTGCCCTTCTCTTCGACACACACAGACGCATACCTGGTGGGCCCTACTGTATTGTGTAGAGTGTACGAAAAAGCCTACCACCCCCCCCCCCCAAAAAAAAGCAAGATATATAGACAGAGATTTATAGATATATATGTGTGTGTGTGAATACATTTATGTGTGCGCATATACAGTAAACGGTGTATTGGATAGGACCCTAATAAGAGAGAGAAAATTTTGTGTGTTCTTTATTGTCCTTATGTTTTCACCTATTTTATATTACATTCAGTCCGTGCTTTACAGCTGATAATGCCTAGAACACATTTCTATACATTGTCTCATATATACATGTATATATATATATATATACATCTTGGAATTTTCCACGTGTTGGACTTCGAATGTTATTATATATATGTATATATATATATATATATATATATATATATATATATATATATACATATATTTAATGTTGATAGGATGATTTTACGGTTATTTCATCGGTCAGTAATTGATAGTGTGATGTTTTTCAGTTTTGTGGTTTGGTACGGTGGGTGCAGCTAGAAAAGAAGATTAAAAGAAATTACAGAAAATGCTGGCGAGATGACTGGTGATGGGTCAAATCAGACACATGAATGCAATAATAGGATTTCGAAATAAGTTTGGTAAATATTAGGAAATATCAATCACCCTTTTCATTAATGTTATACTTTAATGCGATCAGAAAAAAATGGTACAGGTCAATGAAAGCACGGACTTCACATTCCTTGATAACTCTTTTGTTCCGTTCTCGATTTCTAAATGCAATGAATTACATGTAATGAACAATAAACCTGTAACCATGTATTTCTTTTACTCTTTTTGAGTATATGATTTTATTGTATATTAAAAACTGCATAAAATTTTTATGTATGTATTTTTTATGTATGTATGTATGTATGTATGTATGTATGTATGCATCTATGCATGTAGATATCCCTGTTTGTATAAATGGCAAAAGAAAAAAAATGTTTTATTTTGGACAATAAAATGAAATGTGAATCCCAATCTGAATCTGAATGTATATATATATATATATATATATATATATATATATATAATATATATATATATATATATATATATATATATATATATATACAAGGCTCGAGATTAGCAGTGGCCCTTAGTCGCACAGTACGTGATATCTTTAAGCCCTTTATCACACCTGCCAATTTGCTCATAATAGTGTCATGCTTTATTGTATATTTTAATGTTTTATTACAGTATATCATTTCATTTTTTATACTTTCTATACTTCGGGCCACACACACATACCACATACAAAATTGTATTATTTTTGCCGCACGAACCTGCCACCAAAATCAAATTAAAAAAGAAATGAAAAAAAAATCATCGTTCATCGCACTGTTTGTGACTGTGCATAATGTACATGCAACAATCAGAGTTTTCGACAAAACAGACTTGAGAGAAAGAAGGAAATAAAGGGGGGGGGGGGGAATGTAGGCAGCTATACACAATAAAGAAGCGAACTTTAAATGGCAGGGCTTTCTTTATTCAATAATGCCGGAGACTGCCCCTGGTATATCAAGAGTTCCAGGGAGTTCTTGAATGCATCCGTATAGAGAAACTAGATTACGTCGAAGGGAGCTTCACCGTGCCATGTACTTAGTCGTCCAACTGAATACACAGTTAACTTCTACGACTTTTTTTTCTGCTGTTGTTTTTTTTAACAACCATGTCTTCACTCAATGCTGTCATTTTGATGCTTATAATTCATTCGCTTGTCTACGAGCGTTTCGAGTATGGCCGAGCATTTGGCAGTATGTGACATTAAAATGCAGCAATTTCACTATTTTTGTGTCTTTTACAAGCAGGAAATCAGGCATTTTAGGAAGATGAGGAAGCGAGGGAGGGGAATGGGTTTGGAAAAAGCGAACATTTTTTTTCTTTGTTTTTTGTTCAATCAGCATGGCAGGGTAACTTATAATCTAACGCTTGGCTTCCGACGGGAATCGTCAGATATTGCAGTTTATGTCGCCACGTTCCCCATCGCTTGGGCTGAGGAACCGGCGTAATTAATTGCCCAAATGGCGCATATGAGAGTTATCTTCGGTAGATATGGATAAATCAGTGGCTGCCTCGGATATCGTGCATATTGCTGCTGAAAATAAGCAAACATTGCATCAAACGAAAGGTAGAATTTTTCCTTTCTATATCTCTGTAAGCAGGTCTACTCGGATAGAGATGACTTGAGGAAGTTTTTGTTATTGTCTTTTTCGTAGTTGTTGCTGTAGTAGTTGAGATGTTTTAGTGAGTTAGCTTTTTTTTTATCGACACGTTAGCCAGTTATGAAAAAAACTACACTATTCCAAACACGTTCAAAACCGTTCAGTCGTAGGTACTTTGTAACAATCTATTGAAATTGAAATTGAAAGCTATTGTACATGAAAGCATGTACAAGGTCCTAATCCAACAGAATTTCCGGGTAAGCATGTTTATTTGTTTATTACAGTTCAGCACAATCAGCAGAAACAATTGGTATCTTTTCACCTTTCGATAACAGGACCAACTTGTTCTTAGTCAGATGAAAGCACTTGATGTTTCCATCAGCTTGCTGTAGTTATACAGCCCCCAAACCACTCTCTGGGACTACGTTAAAGATGGTGTAGACCGAGACCAGGCAAGCCAAAAATTTACTTCTAGTTTAACAATTTGAAGTTTACAAGCTACACGAATAATGCTAGATGTTTACTTCCCAAGTGCTAAAAGAGATACAGTTCTGGCCCCAGAAGGTCTGATGGATAGCGAAAATGGGCAGATTAAAGTGGATTTCGAGCACCCTTAGTTAATTCATACAAGACCATCCTTATACTGTCGATTTGATTTTGAATGGTCCAAATTCAGATGAAATAAATTCGCAGGTGTCTCCTTTTCCCCCTTAAATTTAGAGCGCATTTTGACCATGACATCGAACAGACCAATAATCACTGCTTTTAGATTATGACTGGGACACATTTTGTCCCGAATGCTTCGCTCTTTAAGTTGAAGATTTTTCGAGGGATTATTTTTCTTCCTCATAAGGTTAAGTGGGTCTCCGGCTGACATACAGCGTCGTGGTTCACACCCACGCCAGAATACTCTAAAGCAGATCCTTTTTAGCAAACCCAGCTGAGTAGCAAATCGTGCCGTGTCCATTACCGCAACCCTTCCCTTAAAACGCTGCTTGCCAAATATCCAATTTTGACGACCTCGGAACTCCTGAATCCAATATGGCATCATCTCGTTTGGCACATGATGGGTTAAGGGGAAGACGTAACTAGATAATATATGATTGCAGTTTGAGATGGATAGATAGAAGGAGAGAATGAGAGAAGGGGCGGATGGAAAAGGAGGCTGATGGAACGGACGTGGGGGCAGAGCAAGACAACGTGACAATTAAAGTGATTCAGTATTCGTCACCCAGAATACACCAGGAATCGCTAGGCATAAAAAGGTGCTTTGTTGAGCGAAACGAGGTGTGACCTTCTGCCCCGATGCAAGTGCAGTATTCTCTATATACAACCTCCCTCGAATGACATGTAGAGATGTGTATATTATGATCACGATTCCATCAAATTACGCGCATGGGCAGTGTCACTTTCACTTTTTTCATCAACAAGTCTGGCATCGGTACATTATTAGAGCAAGTGACACCGGGATAGTAATGTAAATTGCTATTTGATGACTAAATTTCAGCCTGAGGTTGCATTACGTTTATACGCCACAAAAACTTTAGGTCACAATCGTAATCTATTATAACTATCTACATCGTTAGTCGCTCTGACACATTTCTTCTCTCTCTCTCTCTCTCTCTTTCTCTCTCCCTCCCTTTCTTTCTGTATTATACATTATTACTTTATTACTGGATGATTTGTGTCTGTGTGTGTACATAACATGCATAAAATTTTAAAAAGCATAAAAAGTATGTATATTATATGTGTGGACGCGTACGATTTGAGCGTATATATTTCCGAATGTATGTATGGCTGCCGTGTGTTTGAATGAATTTGTGTCTAGGCTTCTATATTGCTAATAATGTTCACCTATATAATAAAATGTAGGACACGAATCCCATAATTTTAATCAAGATCCTGTTGTAGGCCCCTGCAATGTAATGTATATGTTATGTATGTATGTATGTATGTTATTTGTGTGCGTGTGTGTGTGTGTGTGTGCGTACAGTAATTCATCAAACCTGTCAAAATATGAACCTTTTAGTGCAACAACAAAAAATCATACCATCTCTTTTGAACTCATAGCAATTCTTCGCTTCCTGCCGTCACAAGCCCGTACCGTGCTAATGGGTGCCCACCACCTGTGTGCTAATCAACGGTGATAAGGCGAGGATTTTCATCCGTAAAAGGAGCATACAGTCCTCGCTCCATGGCCCATGCATGTGTAATGTAAGATCTTTAAATATGAAGTGGCGAGCTGCAAGAAGTGTGCATGCAAGGACGTCTAGAAAAGTCGGAAGAAAAGTGACATACAATTCTCATGTGGTAAATCTAATCTCATGTCAAAGCCTAATCCTTGACTTGACGATTTCAACATTTTTATGTCTTATTGACAGCTGAAAAACCTTTAAAAAAGCCTGAAGCGAGTAATGAAAATATGAGCAAGAAAGTTATCAAGAACTGCTGTTGTAACATATAACTGCTTGTAAATTTAGCAATAGATGGATACATGCCATGCTGAAATTCAGAAACTACTTTCGTAGCCCATAAGCTGGAATCATTCACAGCTTTTCCAGCAAAGGAGGATGCTCACAATAATTATTGCAACAAAGATAGTCCCCCACTCTTCGTCACGTTTTAATGGGTCGTTCGTTAACTTGAACTGAGCTCTCTTTGTTTACAATTTGTATCATCCCTATACTGTTGCTTTGTTTTTATTCAGCAGTGTTAGGGGAAAACACACACCTGAAAACAACAAATAGACTCAAAGATATATAGATCTTTATTCCTCTCATGGCAACGAAGAGAATACTTCCAATGTCAACAATTTATCAGGAACATTCTCTTGAAAACAGCAAGAATATGCTTGCCGAAATGTAGGGAGTGGGGAGGCCTTTTTAAGGGCCACATATACATACCCAAGAAAGAATACGTGGTGCACCGTGAACCCTTCTACTATACTAAGGGAACATTTCGATGTAAACATTTCGATGTAACCATTGCTGTAATCACAAACTTTACCACTATATTGTTTATCAACAAGGCCGTACTCATCATTTCGTTGGTTAAAGTATAATGCATTCATGCACATAACTCTGTGAAAAACATGGGTGGCGAATACAAGTGCTATTTATCAGACTAGAAATAAAAGCGTACTTAATACTTGAAATAAATTATTGCACCAACTCACTACCTTATGTCTTACTATGATATATGGGTTTCAACAGTACGATCTGCTGGGGGGTGGGGGGGGGGGGGGGAGGTTCCTCCTTCCATATACTAATTTATGCAAGTCAATCAAGTAACCTGCGGTGTGTCTACTGCTTTCACGGATCTCACTGGGACATTGATTCTGGGTTTAAAAAAGACATGATCAAATACGCATGCAGAACTAATAACTTTTTGCTGATTGCAAAATTGCACGACTTTAGCGTCTGATAGAAACAGAATACGCGTAATTAGCTCAAGCGTCCACTCAATGCGATAAACAAATACGCTCATCAGCTTAACGCTTTGTCCGCCATCTATTGCTATCCATTCTTCTAATGGACATGGCGCCTTGGCACAAAAAGGTTGGGGAGAGGGAGGTAGTTGTGAAAGCAGTAATCATTAAGAACGATGCGTAGTTTAGCATGCAGGATACCGCAATCATATACTAGCGCAATTGTTGAAGTTCATTCATTTAATTAATTCATTCATTTTCCATATCCAACAGATTCATAGAAATATGAGATTTCACAGAAAATTTGTGCATAGATTTTATTAGAACACACAATAAACGAAATTTCTTCAGTATGGAATTAAAAAGGAAGGTAAAAAACATTTTATGAGTATGTGAAAATGCTGTAAAAGTTGCGATTGGATTTAGCCACTGTCCGGGGAATTAAATCCACAGCCCACTATCTATGGGGCACAGTAATCCCAGTTTCTCTCCGCGAAAGTCACGAAAGCCACCTTAACGGGGCAGAAATTGTTTCGACGTACTTTTCATATACGAAGCACATCATTACCAGTCATGGGATCCTTGACGGACGCTGCGCATGCGCGTTTTACAAATGGGTTTGGGAAAACGCCCTTTCCTTGGCGCGTCTGGGTACAAAGGGCTTTTCAAACGCAGACTCTTGTACTGGTGATGAATAGGCTATAACTATACAGGTGGTATCATAATAATAGCACTTTCTTGTATGACCATTTTATGATAGTCGTGTGTATAGGCCTATAGATGTTGTTTGTTAGTGTTTTGTTTTGTTTTGTTTTTGGTCGTTACTGTTAGCACGATTTGTGCTCGTATATCGTAAAGGAGTGTTTCCAAAGGTATTCATGAATATTTATGGGCGCTTCTGTTGGAGTCGGATGATGAAAGTACTTTGCAATTCCTTGTTAAAGCCTGAACCTGATCTACTTTGCGTTCACTTGTGAGTTTACCTAGGAAATCCAGGGCTTAAATTGACTTTTGGCCTCCAATGAAAAATCTTCGTTCTCATAAATCATGAATGTAAGATATAGATTCATTGCTGTCATATCTCATTTTGATGAGCTAAACATTAACATTTAGAATCGTAGCAAATAAATTGTGAGGATGTGAATAGTAGTTACAATAATAATGATAATAATAATAATAATAACAAATTCTTATATAGCCCATTTCAGATTTGAAAAGAATTTCAGTGCGCTTTACAAACAAATTATACCATAATACAAAATGTAACAACAAAAATTGCAATTTACCAAAGAACGATAAGTATGAATGAGAACAATTCAATGAGAAAACGCCTCTAGATATCTGTGGCAGGTGAATTAAAGGACGAGTTCACCTTCATATACATGTTCATGTGGATTGAGTGAATGCAGCAATATTATTAGCAGAACACATCAGTGAAAGTTAGAGACAAATCTGACAATATGTTCAGAAGTTATGAATTTTCAAAGTTTCTACAGTTCTACGCAGTCACGGCTCGATGAGAAGACTATACAATACGGGTTATGATGTCACATGCGTAGAACATTATAAGGAAAATGTAGAAAGAATTTTTTTAAATAGTTTTCTGCCTAAAAAAAGGACACATTCCTTCAATTTGTTTACTGACGAATGTTAAGGGTAATATCATTTCCCCTGTCACCTGAAAATGGCAAGTTAGGTGTTCTTTTATGCGAGAAAAGTAAAATATCGTGATTTTTCTGTGGTATTTCTTCATATCGTTCTACACGTGTGACATTACAAACTGCAGTAGTCTCCTCATCCAGCGATGGCGGCGCTGAAACTTAAAAAATTCATAATCTTTGAACGGATTGTCCGATTTTCTTCGAACTTTTACTCATGTGTTCTACTAATATTGCTGCATTCACTCAATTCACAAGCAGTATGAAGATAAACTTTTCCTTTAAACATCCAATTTACAATGGCTTGATACATGGCAATGCGGGTGGTGGAGATACACAACAATTAATCTTGTTGTCTTCCCCATTGCCTGTGAAGATTACGGCATTTGAAAAGAACTAGCGGATCTGCAGCGTAGGGGGTATAATACAAGCTATTGTCTATATCAAGTCCGGTTATATTATGCTGTACTGCGCGGCGTAATAAATTCCGATTGTGAAATAGAGGAAAGTAATATAATATAACATGACTCTGAATTCGAATGAGAGATAGGGAGAGAGATAAAATGTCCCATCCCGTTTGGATCACTTCATGCATTCGAGTAAGTCTCAGGCAGAAGCAAGGAGAGACAAATCTTACACGAGGTATGTTGGTAAAGGGAAGAAAGAGAGAGAAAAGAGCGGGAAACAAGCTGGAGAGGGGTGGGGTGAATGTTGCATGTTAGCAGACGAGAGACAACGACGCTAGGAAGAAAGCAGCCTGGTGCATGAGGAGAAAGTGATGGACGACGGCGTGAATTGGGAGGAAAAAAGAGGCCAATTTCGAAGACAAAACAAACATGTGGTTCTCCGTCACGTCGACAAGGAGAATGCATCTGCTCACGAGAGCGGAAGAGACAGCACGGGGGATCTCCGTATGGCTGCATGCTCACTTGCTTTCCTTTCCCAAGGTCCTTGCACTAGACTTGCGAGTCAGCCCCCATCCACACACAGATACAGACGCACAAACACACATACACAGACACACACACACACACGCACACACCCACACCCTAACAAACACGCGCTTTCACATACACACACATAAAAAACCACATCAAAATACACACATGAATCACATAAACATGATTACACATAGAAGACACAAACACACACATGTAAATTCACTCGCCATTCACTCTCACATACATTAGTACACACATGCATATTTATGCACACACACACACAAAATGGACATCAATAGACACACATGTTTACACACAACACATACAAACGCACACACATGCATACACAGGTCGATGATTACCTTATCCATAATGGTCACTTTTCCTCAAAACAGCAAAAACATGGTCAACTCCAGAAATAACATACATAACTGTTTGATGTATTAAAGCAGTCATAGATGCAGTAAAATCAATGGGGGAGAATGCAATAAACGTACATTTCATTGTCTCTGCGTGTAAGTGTCCTGTGATGTGCTCTTACATGCAATGTGTTATGATGTGAGTGTGTATGATTACAGTATTTAAGTAGTTTGTCATTTTTGTGAACATAGTGAATATAAACCCTTCACAGTATCCTGGTAATATGCTATACTCAGCTGTTCGTGTCAGAGGATCCAAAGTTCAATGGACCTAGACAATTTATTTCACTTCATGTTTCCACACAATAAACACGAAAGATGTTTACGACTACTGACTAGTCTGCGCAAAACAAACACATGAAATTTAAGAGGAAAGATATGCTGCTCGTATCTAATAATGAGCATTCTCTATCGGGTGAATAGTGTACATAACTAGAATGTGATGATTACCACAGACAACGAAATAAAAAACGACTGGAAAGAGAAATTCGAAGAAAAGCTCGTCTAGTGTTTACAGCGAGGAAATCGTGCTTCCGCCTCTTTATAACCGCAAGCTTTCCCTCCGTATGCATACAAAAAGGAGGAAAAAACAAAAACCTTCAGGATTCGACGCATTTTACAATGAAGCTCGCGATCAGTGAACCTGAATTGAGAGGTTTCCGGGGTTTGTTTTTCAACCCGAGTTGAGCCAGGTTTTAGTGTTACCATGGTTACAAAAGTTGCCTTTTCGAACAGTTTGAAACATTGATCGCAGCTAATGAAAACAAGGAGCAATGCTATAGTCACTGATCTCTTCGTAAAGCCTGAACAACTTGCACAGACACATAATAAAGCAGCTTATAGTATTTTTGTTAAGGTGGTAAACCGTGTATACACATATTGGCTTGTTCTTTAAAGTGATATTCTCAAGCGTTCATATCGTCTATGGTGTGAATAAAGAAGTTAAGACATTAACTGCAAAGACACTTAAAGAATAAATTTTGATAAATCCTTTTGAGTCAAGAAGACATATCCAGAGTGACGAGTTTCCGATCTACCAACTAATTGCAATGCAAAATTCACCGCACACCCTTTCACTCCCTCGAATGGCAATATTATCTCTCGTTGCTGAGAACCGGCGACCCATTTCGCCTTCCCCCATCGCCGAATCGCTCGCTGCTTACCATTAATCTTATCTGATCTCTGATTTTCAGTCGTCTTTCTCATCTCAGTCCCGTGTGCATGCAGGGCGGCAAATTTGGTTCCCCGTCTCTCGCGGCCATATTTTTTTTTCTTGAGGGCCTTAAAAAACAAATCAATGTTGTGGCACCATTTCGAATGGTCATCCGTAATGTGTGTTTTTTTTTAACCCCCCACATCGATGGCAAACAAGCTCCTGAATATGCGTTTGTTGATTAAAGGGTCATTATGTATTTGTGTGTTTTTTTATCCTTTAGCATAATTTGCTATTATAATTTTACTCATTCTATTAACTGGAAGGGTGCTAATCCTCTCTGCAAGATGAAGAGGTCATAATAATGCTAATTCTCACGTATAACTACAGTCTGCAAGGAACTCTGGAACCACAGACTTTACAACACATGGAATAATCTTTTAGAAGAGCAGTTGAAAACGGCCCAGCAGAAAGTGGTAATTTACATGTAAATACTGCATGAAAGTCTTTTGTTAATTTGGTTGAAAAGAATGCACTTTCACCTGTACATTTCTAAATGCACCGAGTTTCATAACAAATGAATATTTCATAACATAGCTTTGATGAAGACTTTTCAAGGTTTTAGATATCTCAGTTACAAGTCAATTTCAAGGGAAGGTCTGCAATAACCTTAATCTATGCATGCTCAAATTTCAACAAAACTTTAAAATGGTTTATAATGAGCAATGTGTCCGACAATAATCCGAGAGATGAATAGAGCCGGACAGATTTGGAGAATTACCGCTATAGCAAGCTTTATCAGGGAAGGAGAAATACTATTATCGAAGAACATAAGTATACTCAGTATACAAAATATGCACAGGACAGAGTGGATCGGTGAGAATTGGATGCGCGAGTTTAACTTTGGAACTGTTTAAACCCACGAGTGTAGCGAGTGGGTTTTAGACAGTTTCAAAGTTAAACGAGAGCATCCAATTCTCACTGATCCACGAAATAGGCCTGTACATCATTTGTGTTATAAAATGGGCCTGTAAATTCATGAAATACAACCATTTTCCCCATCATGCATCCGGTACACCTATACAACACTGTACAAGACTTGAGCCATGCGTTCGGATTTTACCGGACGCATGGCTCAGTGTGGATCAGTAAAAATCAATGCATGACAATGAGCAATCAGATTTCAGAGATTCTAAAGCCCATTTTATGATATAAGTTGCTTCATTGCAAGAAAGAAAAAAAAAGATGAGGGAATGTTAAACTTTAAAAGACAGTTCTACGCAAATTTGCTACGAAAGATAATGATTCAGATCGAATCTGCGAACAGCCGAATTTTCCAAGGCAGATTTCATGGGTTATGCAAATATTAAGAAAGCTATAAAGTGGGCGTAGATTTGTATTTGCCTTACAAACGCAGAGTCGAGATTTCGATCTACATACAGAGAGGTTTACCTTTTGCACAGTCACTTAATCCCCACCCTCCCTCCCAAAAAAAAAAAAATATGTTAAGCTTCTTTCATTTTGTTTAGGGTTACAGAATTAAATAAAAATTAGTATTTGAAGAGCACTGTATAACTGGGAGATCAAAACGGAGTGTTTAATCGAATCACGAGAGCAAATTCATATTTGACAGCAATTTTAAGGAGTGCATAATATAGAATGAAGCAAACGAAATCAAAAAGATGAAACAAAACAAAGCCAAGTCTTGTGTAAGTGAACAAATTATATGTTAGGTTGAATCGAAAGTTTGCAAACATGAATTATTGCTCATATTTGAAATTATGAAAATATATTCCTGTGACATTGGTACTGGTATTGATACACAGGATTATCGTTCTGAAGTATACAATTCGAACATTTTAAGAACGTATTCCACTAGAGACATCATTTCATCTATAACATCTCTTTGACCTTACTCCTCCCTAAGCAATGAAGAACACTACCTTTAATGTTGCAATCATACATCATAACACAGTGTCTAACTTCATGATGTGACAAAAGATTCAAATAATAGCATGTCGCATATTACTGAATATGCTTGCAGAAATATTCAACATCTTTAATAAATCTCTCAGCAACAGACGATGATGAAGATTCTGATGAAGATTTTGGTGGGGTTTATACTGAAGTTAGATAGACATCGTCAAAATAATGTTCTGCGGCCAACTCTTATGGACATCGATTTATGACTTTTATTTGTTGCAACTTCATACTATCAGACACGTGAAATATCAAAGCACTGATGGTGTGCACTGTCTACGTTATGAAACCGATCGAAGCTGTCACTGTTTGGTCTCGTGATACGTGGCGAGCGCAATGCCATTAACAACATACATATTTTGAATCCCATAATGAAACCAATGCACTCCTGTATTATAGCTCCGCGCACAATGTTACAGCGCACACTACTTCACTGGGCGAAAGATAACAATATTTGAGGGGGTGATAAACATTGGGTTCGTGTACATTCCTTGCTCACCACGCGCTAGACTGTATATGGAAGATAGATCGAAACTCATTTACGGGAAAAGCTCGCAGGACCGTCCCAGCACGCTCTGATGCCGGCATCAATTCGCTTCATCTTGATATTAATCCGCAGTATTTCATGCACTGAGCACCGAAGCACAGCACCATGATCCGCTTCCTGCTAATGAATGCAATCTCCCTTACCTGCCCCACCCCACCTCTCTCCCTCTCTTTAAGTACCTGTCTATCTATTGCTCTCTCTTTCTTATGTACGTATGTTTTACCAATTGCATTTGATCTCAACTCGCACACGCCCATTCGTGCAACCAATTAAATGACATGCCAAAGTACTACATGACTCTGGGATGTCCACAATGCGTACAATTTCCGAGGTATGTATAATGTCTACTCAGATGCATATACCAGTAATTGGCCGCTGGCAGCTCTTATATCCTCCCCCCCCCCCCCCATATCAATGATACATGATCACACACACACACACACACATATATATATATATATATATATATATATATATATATATATATATATATATACATAAATGAATATATATATATAGAGAGAGAAAAAAAATACATATACATGTATTAATATAGATCAATGATTTATATAGAGGAGCACCGTTTCTGTCTTTTGTAAATATCCATGAATAGAAATATTGGTACTTACATGAGCCGCACAAGATAAGTGACAGTCAACCCTATATGGATATAATATTATGTAACTGGTTACTCGTTTATCTACATGTCGACAAATTTATCTACCGCCTATTTATTTCATTTAGTTACCTATTTCTATTATTCATACTTGGTAGGAATGAATGCGCTCTGTCACGGGGCCATTCAATCGTAGGCCTACGCAATCATATACAATAATGTGCCATTAACACATGATAAATGATTAAATCTTATGCTATGTATAAATCAATTTCCATTAAATATTCGGCGCCTATATCCACATTTCAAAATCACCCATCCCCCCCCAAAAAAAAAAAAAATTCTCAGATATTAGGAGTAATGAACATACATTAATCATATGTAATTTGTACTTTCTGTAGTATAGTTTTCTAGTGTTTTGTGTTACATTAATGTAGGTATTTTAGCTGTAATTCTTGGGATCAGCCATAGAGAGACCAACGATCTATGTTGATCCCCCACAAACTGAAATAACGGTTCTCCTGTAATGTTTTGTCTCTTGTCAAATTGTTATACAAGTTGTACATTTTTCCTGTATTGTTCCAATGTTCTATGTATAGTTCTTGTATTCTTTGCAAATGCTTTTTATCAGGACGTGGAAATCAATATAATGAAATGAAAGGAAAGGAAATGAAAATAATTCGGACAAAATTTGGCAAAAATGTAAGTCATATAGTCCTAATGAATAATCCATGTAGATAAGGGTGCACTTGAAACCCTTTATGCCCACCCAGAACAGAAACTACTTTGTTATATCTGTTTTGAAATTCCCCTTTACCTCTCTGGCTCGCTCAGCCTGAAAGATAAAACCTTCACATTCTCAGTTTATGCTCTCATTTTTTTCATGAAATTAAAAAAAAAAATCCACTCTGTTCATAACGCGATTTTTAATAACAAGGTGAAATTCCTTCAGAGAGGAGAATATACCCTTTAGCCAGAGAGGGATAGAGTGAGAGAGTGAGATAGAGAGAAATATATCAAGACTCTTGATCTATTCTCTGTGGGAGGTCAATATTATGACAATGTTGCAGGGCCAAGGCTCCCGTGGTCACTTCTTCATAGAGACCACGAAATTTGTGTACCGAGCCGACGGAGTAAAAATGTCAAGGATAACCGGTGCAGTGTTGTATATTTCATAGCACGGACGAACGCCCTTCGAGTCAATAAACTTTCCAACATATTACGTTTTCAGTTTGTGAAAGTAATACTCCATATTGACTGATAATAACATAAGAGACTGATTTCATCGGTTGTATATCGATCACCCCTGCCATTGTTTGAGATGGGTTTATGACAAGCCATGTCAGGTGAGGTCATTATTAATTAGCTGAAACAACAACACCAAAAATATCAGCGTTTCCTGATGAGTGACAATATCTAATTCGCTCTAATGTACGGCCGTGCAATCATCACTTAAGAATTTATTACGTAAAAGTGTATGATCTCGACTGCACTCTATTTACTGATTTATGATAATAATGCCCTACCAAGTAACACACATATAGAATACCACGACAACTGAAAATGTACTTCGACCGCGTAAACATTATCAACATGCACCAGTAGATTGTAATAATACATTAGTATACAACATTTATTTCCCCTCTATGATTTCAAAGTCTTATATGGCACAACCGGCAACATAACAAAAACAAAGAGTCGAAAATGTTGTAGAGCATGGTTTGTCAATACAATGTATTTGGAACGAGCTTCTTTCAAAATACACATGACTCTACCCTTTCGTCCTCTCGAAAGCACATCTTCCTAACCTAACACCCAACCTTGGTATAATCAAATTAGTTCTCGTGTCCTGGGTCATGAATTAGCAACGATAATGACATACGATTTTGATACAGGGGAAATTAGTGTCTGAGCATATATTACACACACCGCTGTTTTTGCATTGGGTGACGATCATTCCCAAACACCATTTCCTTTTCGTTTGTTAGTTCGTTGATAATGGCGTCTCTGTTCGTCATGGGCCGTACGGGCCCAAAATTGTGAGAGTTTAGTCAATATACCAATTTGCAAGAAAGTATAGGGCCTATATGGATATTGTAGCCGTGAGATCTAGAAAAGAGTTATTCAAATCATTTATTTCTAAGGAGTTCATCTCTATACTTAAAAACTATGCTTGCATCGTATGAGGTTTAGGGGCACTGTGGCATAGTGGATAAGACTCTTAACTTTAAATCGAAGGTTCCGAGTTCGAATCCCGTCAAAGGCTTAAGTCCTAGGACAAAATGTTTGTACCGCCCTATGGGTCTTTCGACCGAGGTGTATAACGAGTGCTTGACAACGCTAGAGTAAAAATAATAGCAGGGGCCCTCTGGTAGAGCAGTGGCAACACTGAAGAGACTACCCTGGACAGAGGGGACAATATCATGAATGTTGTTGTCATTATCGCCGCTATTATTCTATTATCATTATCATTATCATTATTATTATCATTATCATTATCATTATTATTATCATCATCATTATTATTATCATTATCATTATAATCATTGTCATTATTATCACTATCTTTATAATCATTGTCATTATTACTATCATCTATGCTCATATTAAAGCGACGGTATAGTATTGGTTGAGATGGGGATTCAGGTTTTAAGTTATTAGATGAACCACTTATGTGAAATATTAAAGAGCATACTATTTTAAGAGGAATTAAAAATTCATTTGATGAAAATCGGTTTTGAAATGGCTGAGATATCGAAAAACAAAGCAAAACAAAGTTGTCCTAATAAAAGGTGAGTCCCACCTTTTATTAGGACCCCTTTGTTTTGTCATCAAATTCTCAAATTCTTGTATGCTCTTTAATACTTCATATAAGTGATGGTTTCTAAATATCTCCCAAAGTTAAAACCTGAATTCCGATCCCTACCAAAACTATACCATCCCTTTGATATCATAATAGTCTCGAGGAAGTCTTGAACAAGCTTTCTGTTTGTCACGAAATAATCCTTGCTATAAAAAGGCGCAATATTTGAATGTTGTGTTATTTGCGAGTATCGTATACACTCTACCGGAGTTATGACCTGCAACAGTGAACGCGCGTTTCATCCGCAGAGTTCACATAACATGGTCTAATTCTTGACATCCTGCTCAGCAGACGGCAAAGAACTTTGACCTTATCATCACTTATTTGCCACCAGGGAACATTCTTATGCTTTGTAATATCTCCCCAACATGCGTACATGCACGGGGATTCCATTTAAGACCCGCCACTGAGAGAAACTCATGCCGTTATTTCATCAAAAAGACGAGGAGGACAAAATATTTAAAAAAAAACAAGAAAAAACAAGAAAAAGAAGATGGGCAAAAACGGATTCGAGTCTGCTGAGACTAAGACTAGGCAGTGTGTTTTGACATGCTAAAATTCAGTTTCCCGCTGAAGAGTGATAGGATTTCACTATAATGATATGCTGCTCCATGGATTCGTTGATGCCATGCAACAGCCCAATAAGTTTGATTAGGACAGAAATGATTTATGCATGTACTATCAGCAGTAGATGTTGATGTACTGTGCAAACCGATAGCTTCCTCTACTTCCATTATGAAGCCTTTCGAAGGGTTCAACATAATCATGCGAGATGATCATTTCCATGTGCATCTCAAGAGTGTGATTTTCTGGGTTTTTTTAAATATTATGCTGAACGTCTAGTGAACCCTGCATGATTTCGTTTGTGCTCCTGTTGCATATTCTCAGTAGTTAATAGGCTCTTTTCACTACAACACAGCTACTGTACAACAGACTTGATATTGTGTGTATTATCTTATTATCTTATTAGAACTGAATGTTCTAATGTTCTATCGTTTAGTTGATGATTCAAGACATTTGAAATTGCATTTGACTCTGCTTTTTTTTGGGGGGGGGGGAGATTTGGTTCTATTTTGGTTATTAGATGAAAATAATTTCACAGAGAATTTGGAAAGTTTCCATCGTAAGAGCAACTCGTGCAATATTAATATGATAGATATACGCCTAGTTTTATTTTCCTTCACGTTTAGAATATTCACGCAGTGTGAACACAATTAAAAATTTTAGAAATTTAAACGTTCACATTTCTTAAATAATTGGCCATCTTTCTATATGTTTCAAGCACAATATTACGAAATACATATACGTGTACATGCGTATGCACGCATAGACACAAACCCACACACGCACACCACACACATACACATATACGTGTGCCAGTATATATGTATGTATGTATAAAGGACTAACATGACTAAGGGGACAAAAGTATAATTCATGAACGTTCTGATATGTATAATGTTCTGTATAACTGGAGTGTATGCATCTCTTTTCTCACCAGGCTGTATTTTGATACAAAGGCCTATATGTTCCGCACATACGCGAAACTGAGGGTGTTTTTTCCCCCGTGGTGCACGGAGTAATCACGTCCCGTCTAGCTGACTGGCTCGCAGGCAGGCCGGTCACTCTGGTGACACGCTCGATGCGGGTATTGATTTTTTTTTCTTCCTTTTTCTACTTTATCACGTTCCAGTTCGGTTCGTGACGCTAATTCACAGACGGCATCGTGGGAAATGGATATTAAAGGGGGTATAGTCAGGGGAAAAGAATGAGACCCATCGGGGTGAGTGAGTGCATATTGATGACGATGCATTTTGTTATTGTTGTCGTTGTTCCTTGAATTATGCAGCAGGTGCCCCCTAGTGTGAATGAGTAATTTGCGCCTGAACGCGTGAAGGAAAAAAGAAGTTTACAAACGAAAGAGAGAACTGAGGGAGGAAACAAGTTTCAGTGCAGAGAGAAAAACAATCATTGCATAATCAGATATGACGATAACAAACACATTAGTTTTACTTCAGTGAGTACAAAACGATCAACGACCAGTGGCTTAAAAAAGGAGAATATTATACAGTTTGAATCAACGAATATACAATTACATCGCAGGCATGACATACAATTATTTCGCGTTCAGAATAGTACATCATTACCACGCTGTGTAAGAAGGATACTGGTGGAGGAGGGGAGATTTGGTAAATATGTATACGACGGATTTTCATGTCTCACGACGATTTCTAAAAATTGCTTGTCATCTATTGATTTTTAAAAATTACATTTTGTGACTATAACGAATCAATATCTTGTACGTGTACATAAAGTGTATGGGCGTGTGAGTGCTGCGTGCGCATGCGCAAAGATAGATGTAATATAGTGGGCATGACTCTAGTTCAGTGGTGTGCATGCGTGTGTTGGTGTCATCGTGTAAAATGTGGGTGCGGGATGTGCGTGAATGCTTTTGGTGTGTGTATGGTGTCTGGAAGATGAAAAGGGGAAAGGAAGAAGGAAAGAGGAAAGACAGAAAGGAAGAAAAAGTACGGTGTGTCTTTGTGTCTCTGCAGCGTGTGCTCTTGTGTGTGTGTATCTATGTCTGTATATCTGCTCTGGTGTATATTTAGGTGTGCACAACAATGATAACAGTCCAAAAGATAGTTGTGTGACAGGAGGAAGAAAGGCGTATGAGACAAGCAGAAATGCTCCTCTGGCCGGGCAGGTGCCGCTCAATACCTCGTGCCAGTGTTATCATAACTGCCTCAGGACCCTATAAGTACATTGTGACTGCGATGAACACCGACAAAGTGTACCCTTTGATCCAATCATCGACAAGTTCCTTGACGTTGTTTGTATTTCTGTTACGTTTGCTAACCCTCCCCGTTTGACTGGTTCTACCGATTTGGCTGAAGAGTGACGAAAGGGTGAATCCCATCAGGTGAAAAAAGACAGGTCTTTACCCACATACACGGCAGACAGATTTCAATAAAGTAACAGGGAGAACGGCGATATTTCGTAGGTTTTAGCAGGACTTTCACGAAACCAGAAACCCAGAATCAACCCGAATTACTGGGCTTTAAACTGATCGCAGAAGCCGCACAAGGACAGTTTCGTGATGCCACGATATTTTGTGGTCGATACTGTTGCCGAGGGGTGCACAGGCCCAAACCGCCAATATCGGCAAACCGCCCACACATTCAGTGTTCATAAATATCAATGGTGTCTTCTTCGGTTGGCATGTGTTGTGATCAGATCTTTGGTTAAAAACTCTATAGAGGTTGTTTTGTTGTGGCTTTTTTTTTTTTTTGGTGACAAAAATAGACAAATTTAGGTTACTTTCATCGCAAAAAATCGTCTTTCCGTCACTCGACAGTGAAGATTTTGGCACACTGTTTTGATTTTCCTATTCTCAAAAGGTGATTGATATAGGCCTATCAGCTCACAAGGCTCTCATAACAAAGGCTCTGCCTAACAGTGTCCCCTTTCTCGCTGCGCTACCAATGCAATGTGAGTCCTCAATTTTCGGGCAAATTTATGAGTTTTCTTGGACTGTAAAAGTAATGTCAACGTAACCTGACATAAATGATAGAATTGACATTTTCCTCTTTTTGAAAGAGAGAGAGAAAGGTATGTGACATTTTCTTTTTGTGTCAGTTTAGTGTGTGTCAATATAATCCCTACATCCAGACGAGATGGTGCAGTTTCCTATTTTATCAATGGCGTTCCATGATGGCACAGCAACTTTAATGTTGTCCGTCTTCTCTAGGTTATCCCTGTCTCTATGGTTGATCCCCCGCTTGGTCGTGGAGAGACCTCCCACAAGCCTTCATTGCCTGTAATTTGATTATTGTCAAAGCCTGTTTAGACAGACGGGTGAGAGATAGAATTTTGCCACCGTGTCACCGAGTCGAGGGGTAATTGGTGCAATGGTGTTGGATTAATTGCCATCAAGTTGGGTTTTTTTCTGTTTCAATCACTTGTCTTTAGTGTGTACTTCTAAAGCATTTATAGGGAACCCCGAACGCGACACTCCGAATGTGAATACAAATTAAACCTATTGATATCTGGATCCCGAGTCCATCCGAACAGTCCCATTGTTATAAAATGTACCTGATGGAAATAATAAAATGTTTCTGATTACACCCAGTCCCCTTGCAATCATTGTCTGAGTTATAGTTTAGAGAATGTACATACTTCGCTGGAGTATTTTGGGGGTTCTTTCGCAATTCTGTTTATCAATTTTTGAAAGTCTGTCACTATACCTGGTTATAAACCCAAGAATACTCAGTATTGGCTTTAAGGCCTTTATGGTTGTTATCTTAATTGGGTTACAACTGTAGGAATGAAAGCATCATCTCTGCCCCGTTTGATTTGTGAAATTCAATTGTTTGTTTTTGTTTTTTGCTTTTTCATTGCATTTGTTTAAAGATTGTTTCTGCATTTTTCCTAGGCCAACATGAAAACAGAACACTTTCTAACATAATGGAAAAACGTATATTATCCAACTATGATCCAATAAAAGCAACGTTCAGCAAACAACCTCCCCCCCCAAAAAAAAAAAAAACACCAACCCCCCCCCCCCAAAAAAAAAGACACCCATGCAGTTTTCATCAACGACCCCAGCACTTGGCAGACATTCAGTTGATGCCGAGCAGACGTTGATAAAGTATAAGTATCAGCAACAATGATAATCTAAATTTGTAACTGAAATAATGAGGACATCAGTTGTAAACATAGGGCCTAATATTATTACATATAAGTGAGTATATCAACATTGTAATGATAATTATGATGTCAATTGAAACGAGGCGAAAGTATATCAAAATCAGTTATTGATGATTAGAAATCACAAAAAATCGCATAATACTTTAGTAAATCATGTTTGAATCATCAATGAGAGTGGAACAAGAGTATTGAAGGCCGATTTTGGATCTCGATCTCGATCTCTCAAAAAAAGAAAGTTTACAGAATGCAATTTAAGGCAGTGCAAAGGGCGATAATGTTAATAAAGCACCGCACCATATGTCTTTGACAGTGTGATATACGTGTACATGTGATAGTTGACGTACTAACGGAACGTTTTCTTTATGCAACGGTTGGCTAGTACACCATCAGTGACTTGCCATTTAGTATGATCTTGATGAAGTTCCAGGATACGAAATATTGAGGTAGGCCTGTGTGGGTTATCTATACCACAAGCATACGAGTCATAAATACACATGCACGCAGACGAACACACAAAAGCGCGCTCACTCAACAACACACACCAGACAAACGTACACACACACACATCAGGTATCTAGACGGCATCGCGCTTTCTCGCCTAAAATCACGAAACCATGAAAGTGTCTGATGTGGAATGCACAGCTCGTACAACGCAAGGTGTTGGCTGATTATGCACCCACGAAAAATAGATGAACCGAGAGACAGAGTTATGATAATGAAGGAAAATGAGAAGAAGGAGGAAGAGGAGCAAGAATGAAATACATAATCTCCCGATCATACATTCTTAGTCCCTGTGTCATTGCTTTGTAAAGATCAGTGAAAAATATTTAGAGCGACACAAAAGATATGCCATGCCAATGACCAAGGTATATTGTTGTGGGGGAGACGAGTTCGATCCTGTCCACTATGTCTACACGGACAGTATTTCGACTAGAAGAACTAATTGGCTGATGCAATGGACAGGTCCTTCCTCTTATACACATTCCAAACGAGTGCAGCCTGTGTGCCTTTCTAATTAGCCCGTGACGATGCGGAGAGCACAGGATATAACGCTGAACAAATTACAAATACAAGTATGATTGTTATAATAACTATTATTTTGATTCTAAAGTTATGTATATAGATGTAGTATTTTGCGAGAAATCGATCTCGACCTGAACGCGCGCAGTGTCCCATGTAAACTTAGTGTATAATATGTGGAAGAAATTAGGTTTGAGACAGACGATGCTCTCAACGCTCCCTTTTATATGTTCATTTTGAACAGACATTGATGAAGATTTATACATTCTTCGAAACTTACATAATCTACCAAGCCATTTCTTATCTGTGTGTAGTGTGGGTGTGTGAGAGTGTGTGCGTGTTCGTGTGTGTGTGTGTGCGTGTGTGTGTGTGTGCGTGTGTGTGTGTGTGTGTGTGTGTGTGCGTGTGTGTGTGTGTGTGTGTGTGTGTGTGTGTGTGTGTGTGTGTGTGTGTGTGTGTGTCTATATGTAAGAGCCTGTGGTTGATTTGAATATCTTTTCACCACCTATTTATTAGATGAGCGGTTCCGTTATCCGACGTCGAGAGATCGATGCGAATGCGAGGGCTGAAAACATACAAACCGTCAGACCCAAAATGTTTCCGCCCGGAGTCAGCGAAGGCTAAACAAATCCATTTGAACCGAGCATGCTCTCTTCCTCCGCATTAAGATTGAATGCAGACACCCGGTTCTTAAAGGGGACATTTTAAAGTGAAATAAAAGGCGAACAAACAAAAATAAACCCACTGAAAACGAAAAAGAATGATACAAACAATTTACACAAGGCATTGTTTGAAATAAACTAGATACTCGGGTATGATAATTTGAAGGTTAGGGGACCTGAAAATCAGTATAAATGGGGTGCTGAGCATTTTAATTTTGAAGCACTATATACGCTAAAGAAGTTTCTCTGCATGCTATAGTATTATGTACGTTAATATTGCTCTCTATCGCTTCGACGTTGTTCATTGGGTGCGTGTTTGTCTTGTTTAAGAAAGATTCTCCAGTAATGAAATGGCGATAGATTTCTCATGATAATATGTCCAACTTTGCTTAGATTTTATCACAAAGTATTGGTTTTACGTCAGTGCTGTTCAATTATCAAAAACAATTTTCTCCAGTGGGAACTGACCGCTGAACAAAGAAAAAAAGTATCTACCAGCTGCACCGAGCGTGATTTTGAGTGATTAAGAGCATCCTCTACTATCATTTTGGCCTCATTTGAAATCAAGTTTGTTTTTCTCTCAAATAGACATATAGTTGTACTCATTCAGAGGGAAATGGGGAAAGCGGAAAAAATCGTCTGGCCCCTACATTTCAATCAGTATATGGCTCATCAAGATAAAGCTTGCAATTCAATTAGTCGCCGGTTTTTTAAATTGGCATGTTTTCTTTCCTTTCTGTTGTCGAATAACACTGATGGCTAGAATGTTTTTGACATCTTAATGGGCGTTGCTGGGGAGACTGTAACGACAGCTACTTAAGCGGAGTAGATTGATCATGAGTCCGAGGATTCGTTTTACAAACATTTGCAAATTGTCATCAACATCCATTTTAAGATTTAAAAAAAAAACGAGGTATGATGCTATGTACTTTCTAAATAAAAATGTGTTCGCTTAATTTCATTCTATTCACTAGAGTCTGCAAACATATTGCGTCATTCATGTATACAGTGAGAACATAACAGATTCGATATGTGAGCGTTTTGATTTTCAGTCTCTCAAAGTATGTAGAGCTAATCTATTTTGTGTGTGTGTGTGTGTGCATTATCCACTAAAAGAAAAAAGCTTGGTAAACAAGTGCCAGAATGGTGACATCACTATCTCATCTAATTTACATAATGTTATGTTGTTGATTCGTGAAAACGTGCGAAACTGTATATAAACCGAAACTTGTACTAGTTGCTTGATTGATTTCACTTTTATCATTATAGGTCAAAATCGTAGACGGCTTTTTCACTTTAAGTCAACATCAAAACTTTTGGAAGTCTGTTCATTCGCGTTAATGCAACGTTTTCATTATCACAATGTGAGATTAAAAAACCTCTTATATAATATTATCTCAACATCAAGATGGGATTATGCATGGGTTTGTGGATTTCCTACACAGACCAAAGTGAGCCATATTTCTGCACTCGAGACGAGAAATAGTTTTAATGGTAACCGACACCATACATTCTTAATGATGACTAGTGTCCCAAACTGTTGTCTGATCAGATCTGACACACACACACACACACACACACACACACACACACACACACACACACACACACACACACACACACACACACACACACGAGATTTTAGAAATTCAAGATACTGAATGATTACCGAATCAAGATATCGTTTATGTGATATATCCAGATATTGTACGATAAACCTGTTCTGACTAAGCTTCTCTTGACCGCTTAATTGTAGCTTCGAGATGATTCATTTCGAGCTGTACAGTATTTTACCAAGTCTCCTCCCCAGATATGGAGGAATAAACGAGAATGCCACCTTTATATTACTGCTCAATATTTATACGCCAATATCAAGCAACAACAGTATAGTTAGAATGGCACAAACTACTATTTTATCGCCCACGCTATAGAGACAAATGGGGGAGGGGGTAGGAAGAGGGAGAGGAGGGGAAGGAAACTGAAATACTCGATTGACGCCAAAAAATCTGCCGCCATGTCCAGCGAGTAAACAAATCCCGGAGAATGTCTCCGACCGGGGAAACTGACCCTCGAGCATCTAGTCGAGGGGCATTGTCAAGGCGGTGCAAGGATGTCATTGCATTGACAAACAGCTTTTTTTTTTCTTCTTTTCTTTTCTGCTAACTTTCCCAGCTACGCAGACACTTCCTGATGGATAACAGGCGTGAAAGGGAATGCCAGAAAGGATACTGGAGTTATTGACTTCGCACGTGACCTACAAGTCTAAATTGAGCATGGCAACATGCCCAACATTAACGGGGGAGTTTCCGTGCGACATACGTTTAGATTTAACAGGTGACTGAAACAAGTACACAAAAACCTTTAAGCAACAATGTTACAGAAATGGGGGGGGGGGGATAACGTTTCTTGTCAACATGTTTTTTGGAACACATAAACACAGCCGTAAAGGTGAATGTTATTGACCAGAAACCACCACAGTGTTCATTCAAAATATCTAGCAGCCGTGTTAACACTTCTCCGACAATCAAAGCAAAAATAAACTGCAAACCGTTTTTCGCATGAAGTCATTTCAGGCGAAGAATTAAGGACGAAAACATTGTATCGTCTAACAATTTCTACCGCACCCCAATGACGTAAGCAGCATTAAAAAAACCTCAACACTGCATTGAAAGTATGCAACATTTGAAGTCTTTTATAATCCGATATTATGAAAATCCATAGAGAAGTTTAATTACAACACATATTTCATCTCTCGGAGTCCTCAGAGTGTAATAAACGACTAGCCATTGCTTCTAAAGTGGCAGAATACGTCGATTGTCTTTTCGCGGTCATGTTCATAATCTCTATACATTGCTTGAAGCAGCTATTCCAGAAAATAAAACCGCAATAAATTGATATTCATCTAGAAAGCATTGCGTTCAATAATATCCTGGAGCACTGAATGACAGCTACAACATGAATTGGAATATGTAATGGAAAATTGCGTTATCTTCATTTTTTTTTAACGCACTTGGTTTCGATTTGGTATCTTGAGACATTTTGATAAAGATCCTTTGAAAGCATGTTGTCTTTTAAATAAATGTGACGTGTGTTATAACCACAATAGTTCTTAATAACCTGTTATTGTTTTTTTTTTAATCCCTCCCTTGATCATCTATACAATCAAGTCTTTACATTGCACATGAATTCATCTAACTTTTCTTTGGATATTTCGTTATCTCCGAAACACGATTGCGTCAAGCATTTTTCCTTGTTCTGTCACTCTATAGGACTGGCCGTAAGTATAATCTTAGAAGTGCCACCGAATCAAGCTTGTGAAATTTGCCGCCTTGATCTTGTCAGCATAAATTTAAAGGGATCGTATAGTTTTGGTTGAGACCTAATTTCAGGTTTCTAACATTCTTTGGTGAGATAATGAGAAACCTCTTATGAAATATGAAAGAGCATGTAATTCCACGAGGAATTCAACGTTTATTTGATGAAAATTGGTTTTGAAATGGCTGAGATATCCAAAACAGAGCAATTCTTATAAGTGTGGGACCCACACTTTATTACGATCGCTTTGTTTTACTTTGTTTTTGGATGTTTCAGTCATTCCAAACCTGATTTTCATCGAATGAACTTTGAATTCCTCTTAAAATGGTATCCTCTGTACTATTTCATAAGTGTTTTCTTGGTATCTCGAAAAAAAAGTTAAAAGCTCAATTCTTATCTCCACCAATACTGTACCATCCCTTTAAGTTGATGTTGAAGGGTCAATTTTTGTATAACACGTGTGCTGATTAGTACATATAAACTGTTCGTCACAGTAGCTGCATCTTGTTCTTATGCAGCTGTTTTTGTTCCATTCTGAATTATAAATTCACTCTTGTCAATTGCTTTTATCATGATCAGTTGAGCAAACTTCTTGTTTTTCATAGAAGACAGACTATTCTGCAACAATAATGTGTTTCTAAATTTACTCCTAATATGATATTCATAACTCATAACAGAAACGAAAGATTGGTACAAAGAGAGTTCTGACCATTATCACGGAGGGAGAAGGTCAGGAAACCAAAAACACGTCCAAACAGAAAGAGCGCAAAAGAATCAAGTTCCATCATGACTCTACGGTGACTACTTAGAGGAGCGACTGTCAAATTCACGTACGAACGTTATTTATAATAGGTATATAGATTTATAGATAAATCATATCGGGAAGTTTTCAAGTGCATTCAACTTCATTGGTATGGTTTCTATGCCTTTCTTTAGGAGCATGATATTCTTGAAATCAAATTCAACCTATCAAAATGTTGTTAGGTGAACGTCGATCGACTCACAAATTATTTTTATCATGACCAAAGAAAATATGATAAGAATGAAATGCTACATAAAACTACCTATTCTAGGCGGGTGAGCTCACATCCACCCACACACACACACACCCACACACGCACTCACACACAAACACACACACACACACACACACAGAGGAGATACTCAGTATTCCTCCCCTCGTCGCCATAAGCGATCGTGTGTGGAGAAACAAGTGGCGACCGCGAATATCTTCATGGGTTGCCCTGGTGATGTGCATGCTGTGAATGACGGTTGCCGTTTGATACCTCCATGCACATCAGATAGCCGCTTCCTATGTCCCCTTTTTAAAACCGACTGCATTATCATGGCAGTGCTGGAGAGGTTGTTTGAATCTTTCAGCTGTTAGATTGCCGAGCCTCGAATCTCGGATTACCCCGGCACAGACTGACACGGATTCTGCAACCAGCTCCCATGGCCTTTTGGTCGAACAAGTTCGTGGTAACTTTATCCCGACTATCTACAGCGCCTTGCGGGGCTTTTTTGCCTGTATTATCTCTTTCTCACCAGGCCATAATGGTTGGATATTGATTGTCAGTCGCAAAACCTTGGAAGCTTTACTTCAAGGTGATCGTCGTGCAACCTTTTTGTGCTGAACTGGAAATAAGATCTAGAAAACACAATTGCCAATGCCATGTCGCTGGTTGATCAGAGTTGTTTGTTTCGACGTGTGTTGAACGTTTACCATGAAAAGCAACATAATCTTGTCGTACGAGTATGCATGAAATTACATTCTCATGATTCTAATATTCCTTTCAAACGCTTCGAACGGAACGGATAATGTCACCTAATTTCACGGACACATTACTTACTTTTTACCCATTATTTCTAAATGTTTCGCGGCAGCTTTATCGTCATGGTCCTATTAGCAACATTTTATCTTTGTTCCCTCTTTCCATATTGGCCTCTTTTGCTCAGTCCTCCTTGACTTTGCTTACGAGGCATGTATACGCTTACTTGGCCTTGGAAGAGAAGAGTGCTTAATGCGGTCACGTCTTCATTTACATTCATATACTTCTGACGTGTTAAGGTTTTAAGCAAGATTATAAAGTGTATCAATCATGTCGTTCAGAATCGCTCTTTTTGGTCCCAGTGTGTCTGTGTTTCAAGGAGAGCAAACTTACAATTTCAGTATTGATATTGGCGTCATGGAGCTTGCAACGGTCTTCTTCACTATAGCATGACATGCAGACTAACATTGTTTGTTCATTTCCATCTGAGAAGATGGCTGGATAGCCCATATTCAGCTTTGCTAAGCTGGTCTTCCATGGGGTCCAGTTGGATGTCAGGTGGGACCACTTCACCGGGTTAAACACCCTGCTCTTTGCGATTAATGAATGAAGCGGGATCTTTTACGTGCATGAGTTGTGACTCTCATACACGGGACCTCCATTTTATGTCCTATCCGAGGGACAGAGTGTTTTGCCTCTTGCTAGAGGGGACGGTATGAGGGGACACACAACATTGCTCAGTCCAGACTCGGGTTCGAACCCGGGTCCTTAGGATCGTGAGGCAGACGCGTTACCGATAGAGCCAACTCGTTGTTGTTTTTCTTTTTTGTATGGTTCCATGCATTGATATCCCTTCGAAAAGGTGTCTCAACGCTGTTAGATTGCAAATCACAAGTCAGCTGAGAAAGATTTGGTCGCCTGCCAGACAGAAGGACCCAAAGGTTTGCGCGCTCAAAACCAAAACCAAACAAAATAAAATAAAAAATCACAAAATATGATAATTACATCATATGAAAGAGCTTTCAAAACTCTGTCGAATAACGTTACAAAAAAAATCGACTTTGTTTCGAAATTTCATGGTAGGGTCATTCTAATGGGCAGGTAACATTTTGATTGGATCAGAAAAACAAGCGTATAACTTCTCTCGCAGAGATGTCGTCTTATACATAATTATAATGTGGCATTGTCTCCTTATCCCGTATTTTCAAAACTTTCAGAGCAAACAAAAAGGCGCCGCCATTGTTGAAATTAAGGAGCATAACAACATTGTTTTACAGTCTGCTTGTCTATTCACGAACCATAGCTTTTGCCTGATGAGCCTGTGTCAGTGTCTGTATCATTAGCATGCAAGACATGTGCCAAGGTCATTAGCTCTTTATCCGGTGTTTGATGGATGACTGAGGTACGCCGGCTGCTGCACGGAGTCTCGTGCAGTGGGGGTGATGTGTCGATGTCATTAAGCAACTCGAAGCAGATCCCCATGTCACGCCTTGCCGTACGAGACACTGTAACCGGTACATGTACGGTCTGCCACACGTACAGGATGGGCCCTATATTATACTTGCAAAGAAAAGCTGCATGCTTGCGGCGAAGAATAAGACATAGGTGAGTAGTATAGGTATTGAAATTATCATATAGCTCGATAGGTGTACAGGTAGAGACAGACAGTCGGGTAAACGGATCTAACCACAGATGGCCGATAGAAGATGCAGATAACACAGTAGAGGTAAAAGAAGGCAGAAATATTAAACGAATCTACATTCTCAGAGCTGGGAAAATGGCAAATAAATAAAATAATATGATTGGCATGTAGTCACTGGCTGACTGATTTATATTGATTTGATTGATTGGTTGATTTTACTTGTCTGTATACCCACACATGGATATTATGCAATGTTGCAATTTTCTCATTGTTTTTTGTTGCATGTAATCATGCCGAAAATTATTATCGAAGGTAATTACGATAATAATGATAGAATCGATGATAAAAATAACAATCATAATACCAATACAAATAAGAATAGATTTATAAGGGCTCATATACGTAAGTGTGGGATACTTAGGGAATTAAAGAGGACTTTTCTATTTTGGGAAGACGTCGCTGTTCATTTTGTAGGAGAGTGAGCTATCTGCACAGTTAAAAATTAATTTAGAATTAACATAGTTATTATTGGAGATGACATAACTTGCCTTCGTTCCATGACTGGCAGTATAAGACAGCCTAACATAACTGCTGAAATTATTTTGACCAAAAGAAAAAAAAACCCAATATTTATATTACACTTATTTGTCCCGTGATAACTAATAAAGGTAATCATTAGATATCATTTTGGGGCATCATGGTGTTCCCCGCAGTTATGAAATTAAATTAAAGTGCCTTGTGTCGCGTCCCGAGTCCATTTCATTCGCAAGATTGTCGTTTGTGAGTGTTCATCGACTAAGATGTTTTTAGCTAGCTCGGAAAAGGGTGGTGGAAGGTTGGGGGTATTTCTGCATAATAGACAGTGATTCCCTTTGGTTTTCTGATTATGTCAAAGTACGCAACCTATACATGCTTTGTAAAAAATGGTCATGCTATTATTATCGTCACGGTAATATTGATTGCCACATTTACGTTTGTGCTCATACGCAACGCCACACAGTTATCTCAAGCGAAGTTAAAAAGTTATGTGATATATCAGCCACATAATGCTCGTTCTTTATGTACTGTACATTCTACAAATGTTTGTACGGTCAGTCACGTTCAAAAGATTTTTTTTCAATAGATTCGACTCAGGCCTATACAGTGTGCTTTTTATCCTTCGCCTGGGTACATGCACGATGACATGATGATTACTTTTTATATCAATTATTTTCTCTGTCGCCTCAATTGCTGAGGAGACAACAGAAAACGCCCTCATAATCTACCATAAATCACGAAATGTAGATTCCTATCAATTTGATGAGTGTGTCGCCATGACAACGTCGCTACAAGCATTATCATCATTACTTGTCGGCAACTACATTATGCAGTATTAACATCCTTAGAGCAGAAATTGTGGCAATATTTCCTTTGATTATTATATTTGTGTGCCAAAGACCGCAATGTACATGTGTGTGTATATGCGTACACACACTTTCATTATCAATGCATAGTAGTTTCTCTTCCCCCCTCTCTCTCTATCTCTCTATCTTTGAGTAATATCTATCTCTCTCTTTCTCTTGCTTGCTATTGAGGTGTTAAGAAGTTGAGCTGAGTTTTGGAGACGATAATCAACGTGGGTCCTATCTCCGCTTTGTTCACTCGAGACGTCCTTGATACATATTGTACGAGGATAAAGTTCGTGTGTCCCTTTTGCATCCCTGAAATTTAGATTCCTTTCATAAGTTGGTATATATTGCGGAGGTATAGGGTATAGGTAATGCAAACTCATAATAGTAAAACTGGAAGCTTCTTTACGATGGGAGGGAGGACAAATAATATAGATATATAGTGAATTAATTCAGACACAGAAAAATTCCAATCGTTATTCTCGGTACGGGGGGGGGGGGGAGCGTATATTCTTTAGTGACAATGCCTTAGTTTTTTTTATATTTTCATAAAAAAAAAAAATCCAAGGTGTATTACAGTGAGATTTCAGACACGATATTTGGTGACATTATTCTTCGACCACGCAACTTTTCGTGGCATTTGCAAGAGGGATATACAACCTTTAAGGTAAAGTCATCGCGCGAGCAACATACATATCACCGTCAGCTTCGTAATACACTGACATTCAGTTCAGTAAGTTCGGCAAGCATGCTGCAACTGCTTGCATGTATACACGGGGTCCTGTTTGTGCATTAAAAAGTGTGCGCATGTGCGGACGTCGAGGCGAGGTTGGTGTTTCCTGAGATGAAAGAATGAGGCGCTACATGAGGACACAAGTAGCCTCAAGGCGAACAAACAGGTCGTGGGTTTTAGTCTTCATTCCTCCTCCTCCTCCTCCTCCTCAGATCCTCCTCCTCCTTCTCATCCTTTCTCATTCTCGCTCTAACTCTTCTCGTCTAAGATAAAATTTCCACTTCTCCAATATGCTGAGACTCTGTTAGTTTGTGTGTGACATTAAGACCTTGCACACTGACCTTTAAAAACGATTAGCATGTGTGTGTAGCAAGAAACTTGTTGATGGTTTTTGCCCTTAAATCTCATAGTTTAACGGCGAAGCTCTACATCAGCTCCATGGTTTAAGGTAAAGAGGCTTGGAAATCCCCCATTATTGTGATAGCGCTATCATCACTGCAGGCAGCTGCAATGAATGAATGTCATGGAGTTCTGCAGCAATGACAAGGTAGAATTGTAGAAGACACACTCATAATGTTACTCTAGCTGTTAAATGCGGCGTTCGCATACAGTACTTGTGAGATCAAAGATAACTGTCCAGCCCACAAATAGTCATATTTCAGAGGCTCCTATTCGCTGTACGTGTTGTCCTAGAAAATCTCTGATAATGTCACCGCTTAATAGGCTCATGGATATCGTGGACCGCAAAGTCGATACCACCAACGCCGATGAATTATGAATGAAACGAAACCAAATCAACAAGTCACTTATCATAATGATGGGTAACTTCGGTAATGGCATGAACAATTTTTGTTTACAGAAAGAGAACTAAAAAATAACAGCTGTCATTTTCAAACGCCAAAAGATGTTATTCTTAACGCCCTAAAAGCTTACTTTAACGTGTGTGTTTTTTTTTTCGTTTTCCCCTTATAATAAATTATAACTGGCCAATAAATAGTACCAAGTATAAAGGACACATTAATCCCGGGTACTCCGAAAGAAAACCAATTTAGCAACATCACAAAAAGGACACAGCCGTTACAGATGGATCCGACCAAGGTTTTGCTGGATTATTACTGTTCACAATGGAAAATCTATCATTGATTTGGTATAAACGAGACCTATTTCAAGACAAAACATCCAGTGTTTTTTACTATCATTGAAAATTGAAGGAATAGGCCTGATGTCACGAATCCATAGGACAGGGATCGACCGCACAGACATTATCTTTGTTATCTGAACGTCAGCAGTGAAAGAACACAGAAATGGGTATATGGGAAGATCTAACCAAAGTTATGAACAAACAAGTTATGAATAAACGGACAAACACGTAATCGGCGATGTTCTGATGTATTTTTTTTCTTTTGCCAGGGCAGTTGTAAGAGCGTATGCGACATGTCGTTTTCTTTACGCCTGCGCTTGATGGTGCCAACTGGAGTAGTTTTACATAAAAGATATGTCACCTACTTGTATACAACCAGCGGGGACAATCGTACACGCGAAAGTCACAAACAACACGGCATGACACCCATCCCCCTTCCTCCCCCAATGGGACCAAACACACACACACACACACACACACACACACACACACACACACACACACGCATATTCACACACATACAAAGGGATGAAAAGGTCAAAGTGATGAAATCTCACCTGTGAAGCGATACTCGGTGTATAGAAACCACACTGGAGGCACACGGGTCTTTCGCAGTCCTGGCACTCCAAACCTTCCTGCGCCGAGCCGGGGATGGCCGATTCGTCCAGTTCCGTCCGGTTGCAGACGGGGCACAGATTCTTCGGGGCGCCGTCGGCTGTGCTGGATGCGTCCGAGGCACGCCTCTTGATATCTTTGGTATATTTCGTGAACTCGTCCTCAAGAATTCTGGAGAAAGAGAAGGGGAAAAAACATCATCCACATAGAGTATACCAGAATGCTGAAGTAGCAGTTAAAGCTGTGCTTTTAGTGCCTTATACTGTAATGCCATACATGGTAAAATCTTAATGGCCATCTCTGCTGAGGTGTGTTCCTGCACCATCTGTGACGAAGCAGGTGCTTTGGTGTCAAGCTTGAAATCAATAACACCATGTGAAATTTTGCAGATACTGCTGTCAACAAGGACGGAGTGGAATGATGTCAACAAAATAATAATTGAAACACGTCATTAATTATCATGCATGTTTGAGAGGTGCGAAACATTCCATCGACATGAGGAATGGGGAATTTATGATTTTGTTTACTTTCTCGGAGAATTCATTAAAGTACTCGGAATTGATTTCTATACGAATCTTCACCAATGGCGGGTCTGATGGCTATCTACCCGTACATCTCTAACACTGGTATACTCTCAGCGTTCGAATCATAAATTACCAGTCCACCACATACCGGTGATATGACATACCGAAGCGGCGTCTCTTGTAATGAATCAAATATACTGTGACAAATCGTGTTGTAAAATGTTGTGCATGTGCACTGAGATATTCCACAGTTCCTTTACAGAGTAAACACACACTGCAGCTGCCTACAGACACAAACACGCGCACACATTTTACATAATGTATATATATATATATATATATATACAGTTGTATATATAAGATACATATAAATATACATATATATATATGTATATATATGTGTGTATATATATATGTATATATATAAGATACATATACATATATATATATATATATGTATATATATATATATATATATATATATATATATATATATATATATATATAAGATACATATACACATGGATATATGCATAGGATACCTATAATGCACATGGCCATTACCCTGTGGGTGAGGATGCAGATATTAAAGCAAGCACGAGTCTCGGGGGGGGGGGGGAAAAGTGCTGAGTTATATGACACATAACTTTTTTTATGGTCCATGTGTGCTAAAAGCGATGCAATAACAACCTGTATCGTCTGCGTTAGATATGAAATCTTTACCTACGCTGGTTTACGGTGTCGTCTGCAGTAATAAAAAGACAGCATAGACTCGGCAGGTATTCTCCTCTCATGCAGCACGATTTAGCTCCCAAAACTATACCGGGTGGTCTGTTCTTCGCGTTCTCCTACCACGCTGTCAGCCGAATGGGTCCACCTCGAATCAAATTATTCCCAATGAAGTGAAACGCAGTTCCTAGTGATTACAGGGCTTCGTCCACCACACGTTGGACTTGCCACTAGCTCTATATGGCTGCAAGCATGCATGATCATAATATACCGTTCCTGTGGTGTTATATCATGCCGAGCAAAGTGAATCTGTGCGAGGTAGCATTTTGGTACCGTGTCTGCGCGGTAATTCGGTCCTGTCGTCTGCAGAAGCCATCTAGGCTTGCCGTCCTGTAATTTATATAAGAGGGCGTTGATTGCGCCGACGGTGAAACTCCATACCTCGAACATGAGAGATACACATACCAGTACTTAATAAAGAAAGCCAAATGACTCTCCTCTCTCCTTCTCTCCCCCTCTCTATCTCTCCTTCCCTTTCACCCCTCTTTCTGCCTCTTTCTTGCCTGGCTTCTTCTCGGTCATATTATATGCATGTTCAAGACTGGAGTGTGTCGTTTACATCTTTGGGAAAGGTGACGAATTTCGAGGGGACTGGAGAGCACGATTCTGTCGTAAAGTTAACGTTAAATGGTATAGGGAAAGAGATCGGTTCATGCAGAATGCGTAATGGTGCCCTGAATAATGCATGGAAGTGCCCTAAAGGGTGCCAGAATGGTTGGTTGGGGATCTCCGGTATAGTCTGCGGTGAGGCAGACCGCCACCAGAAGGTATACCTCTCCTCACGTGGATACGCACTCGACCTCGACGAAGTTGGTGTAGACGCCACACTGCATGTGTCTAGGAAGAGCTCATAACCTCACATAGCCATAGCATGTTTATGCTTATTATTGTTTCATCGAATATATGCAAAGCAGTATAGTAAACGCGATTGATGCAAACTTTACTTCTTCATTCGTGAAGGACATTCGTGAAGGACATGTTTATACGTTCGTGAAGAAGGACATGTTTATACGTTCAAAACATATATTTTTGGGTTGTTATTAATTGCAAGTCAAAAAGTCATATTGGTGCATCCGCGAATAACAGCAACGCCTTTAATGATGGCCTAGCTATGTATAGGTGACTACATACCTCTCTTTAACCCTGTCAGTCTCATCATCCCTAAATGCCATTGTGACTGTGTCGTAAGCAAGTCAACGGTGGTGCCAACATAGTTAAGGGACTTCCTAGATTTCCGTTTATGAAGAGCAATGACAAAAACGTCTTACGCTAGCTGAAATTATACAGACTTGGGGTGCAAATTCACCTTGACGTCAATGAATATCGGACTAACAAATGATAGAATTCCAATCAAAAGCGCGTTTACAGTATGATTTCTGGCATATTATGACGGAAAAGTGATATAGCAGACGCATTCACATCTATGCATAGATTACATGATGTGATGACGTCATCAACTCAAAAGCCTCCTATCGCTTTGTGTACAGAAATATCACACAAATTCATGTTTTTGCCTCCAATCCTTCCAAAAATCACCACTGTTAGGTTGTTACGACACAGCAAATTGCAAAAAAAACAAAACACCCAACATCTTTAGTGAATCGGTCTTGTATGTTTGTAGGTCAAGTCGCGAGTAATGTTGTGAAATCATAGTATGAATTGATCACCTATTCAACATCAACTAATTCGTATAATGATTGTGGTAACTATATATACTAATGATAAACTGTTTCGTAAAAACGTCGGACCTCTAAAATTCCATTTCCTTCTTATTTATCACCCGGATCTATATAACGTAACTTTACATCCTTCTAATTCTGACTTAACACTGTACATTAAAATGCACCTCAAAGATGATGAAATGAATGAATGACCGAAATGGATCTCAAATGACTAGATTTCAAATCGATGTTTGCATGAGTTCTGTTTTTAAATGTGAATTCACTGGGGAGAAAATTTGACATTCTGTGCATTACATATGTTCTAGAATAAAGAGCTACCAGAGCTTGCAGATCATTAAACAAAACAAAAAACCACAAACAAAAACGCACAAGTAAATGAAAAAAAAATGTAGGGAAATATGAGATTGTAGAAATAATGGAGGGTTCGAAATGAGGTACTTGATCGTGTTAAGAATATATAAATTCAATTCAATGAATTTTTGCTTCGAGATGTTTTTAATGCAACTGATTGTGACTGATTATGGCTATTATATATCCTGCTAAAACACTGATTAATCGGCGATTATTTACGCCGATGTACAGGGCAATTTGTCAATCAATGACATTATACAATGAATAATTTGTTTTAAAAAAACATGTATTTTTTTCTTTTTTGGATGAAAAAACAACAGCCCTAGATAGCAGCTCTTCGATTCTTATCCACAATGTGAAAGTTCCTTGTGCATTTCTACATGGCGGTGTCTTCTGATCTCAGGGCTTAGAGAAGTAGACTAGAAAATGGAGATGGAGGAGGGGGTTGGGGTGTTTGGTGTAAAGGGACCCTGAATATTATCTCACGAACGAGTATCGGAAGTGCACCCCCGATCAAAGACGGGAAGTGGCAAGCTGCAAAGATCGGTTCAAGCACACACTTCTCCCCCTTCCCCCGCTCCCCTCCAACACGTGGGGTGCAGTCACGAGCTTGGCCTCCGATGGGAGTTCTCTTTCACACGATGGAAGGTGCAAAGAAATACTTCATTGTCAGCTATTATTATACATACCATTACGCGGTATAGTAAGTCGTGACTACCGAGAGAGGTTTCAGTTTCATGGTTTGTATGTCCTCCTCAACAGCGGCCATTTTGGAAGACTTCTGATTCTATAAGCGGCGCTCGTCATGTAGTGCTCAGTTGTTTGTCTAGTTTTAAGAATTTCTAAATCGTAAACAGCGGTTAATATAACAACAGCCTAATTTCATCCATATTAAAATTCTAAGAGTCTAGAAGACGACGATATATGTTTTACACAGATGGATATATTTAGTATATCATTTTGGATATGGAAGACAAATGAAATGAAATGAAATGAAATGGAAACGAAATTAAATCATAACAGTAGACATAGCATTAATGGACACCTGCATTCATACCCTACCCAAATAATGTGAAAGCCCCCTGACCTTTAACAAACAAGCAAACAAACAAATAGAACTTATGGCTAAATGAGGATAGACAAATAAAGGGCGCATACTATATTTTCGTATGAAAACCAGGCATGAAAGGTTTAGAATAAGTGCAATTAACTTGTTTGATTCGAAATTTTTATGTCTGTGATAGAAACACAAATTATCACTTTAAATAACAACAATTTGTTGGCGCATCTGTTAGTTGGTGGAATGTGGGTTTCACAAGCGACAACTACTTCCTTAATCATAGTTGTCATTGATGATGATGTTATAATAATGATGATAATGATGATATAATAATAATAATAATAATAATAATAATAATAATAATAATGATAATGATAATGATAATAATAATAATCGTTATCAATATTACTGGGTTACTATCCGCATTGCTATCATCATTGTCCATTTTGCGGACTATAATGATTACCTTGCTTAACTTTCGCTTAACTTTCATCAAATAAAAGCGTAATCTGAGTTATGACAATGATACAGTGAAGATGACCACATCAAAATAACAATAGCACTTTCTTGACAGTAAGCATGGCAACAATAATAACAATCATCATGCATTTTACAGAGAAATGTGATGTAATTATCATCAAGACTAAAATGCTCGAGACACATAACTGTTAAATTGTATTGATGGATGTGCGCTCCCTAAATCAAAATGAAAATGCATAAAAAGAATAGAAGCATTTTTAAAGGACACCAGAAATTTACCCAATAGTAAATTATGAGCATATCCCACTCGTAAGTTTGCTTTGCTTTGGTACACTCTCAAAAGTGAAATGGTAAATCAACATTTTGAATATTGTCACTCCTTCAACCGTGTTAAAAATGTTAAATCCAACCCTCAAAATGTTTGATTTTCCATGTCTGAAATGGTAGTTCAAGTAGTGATAAATGAAACATTTTGTAGGAATGTCAACATTTAAAATGTTGATTAACCATTTCATTTTTTAGAGTATCTCGTAGTCCGTATAGTTCTTCCCTTAAAGCGTCTTTCTGTTCTTCATGATTATAATTTTTTCCCCTTGCAAATTTTCTTTCAAAAGGAAAAAAAATGATCGTGGGGCCTTTTCCCTCAAGGCACAAGTTAATGTAGACTCTCAATCATGACGATTACTAGATCAAATATGATCTGGCAAGCAGGTAATTGGTATCGTCAACACAGATGCACGAAGATCGTTCGCACAGGTCCTTTTGCGAAACCCTTTTTTTGCACGCGCGGATTGGCGTGGGATGTCGTGTGCACGGGTGTGCATAGTGCTGCGCGCGCGGAAAACGCTTATCAACCACGTGCTGAAGGTCCTTGTGCATCTGAAGACTGACCATGCGTTTAAACTCGCATACAGTATTTGTAACCGTCTGTAATTGCATTTAAGAGCTTACAACACTTCGTCATATACATTGATTTGATTTGAGTTTAAGTTTGGCCTTATTTTCTTCAACGTAATTGTATACAAAATCAAATTTCTTTTCAGCAATATAACATAAAACGTCAATAAACAACGTACACGATTCGAAGAAAGTAAATAAATCTATAAATGAATTACATTGAAAATATAATATATCACCAAATCAGCAAAAATTTATCTAAGAAATTATGCACTATAGAAGACCTGTCACTATATAAGCGGTTGCTTGAACACGTGGCAGCCCATTGGGAGCTGCCTTTCGCATGAAATTTTATTTCAAAAACTGCAAAATTACGGTGTGAGAGATGTATGTTTTAACTGGTTCAGATTATATCTATTCGGTATATACACTTAGAAAACAATTTGCTGTTTATGATTTCATTCAATTCTTCTTTAAAGAACACTGACTTCGGTGTTTATAAAGGATCCACCCTTGACCCTTCGTGGTTTTTAAACTCTTGCCACGAATTTCATCTTATTTTACATGTACTTGATACTTATAAGCTTCTAACCTCTCATATTTTGATTGAATTTTCATACAAAATAAAGTCTCTTTGAATTTAAGTAAAACACAAGGTGTACGATATTTCAAAAGGGGAGGTGTGCATTATACATTGTAATACTGATGATACGATTTTGAAAATTGGTTGAATACGTTTGAAATTTGATGAATTTGTAAATTGTTTAGGAATTGTATTAAATGGTAAGTTGAGTTGGAATGACCGTATTGATTCTGTTGTACAAGAATCTCTCGGTTTATTTGAATCCTAAATCGGCTGATATGATTTGCCTATTTATATTTTGCCAGCTCTTTATAATGGTCATGTTTCATCTGCTTTATCTTTCTGTAATTCTGTCTGGGGAAATACCTAATCTTGCCAAATTCAAAAGTTTTTCTTGTACTCCAAAAGAAAGCAATTCGAATATGCACAAAATAAGATTATAAGAATATTGACATCTTACTGTTTAAATCATTACACACCCACAAATTTCAAAACTTTAATGAAGTGAAAATAATGTTTTCCATGAAATGTTGTTACGCTCAAACTTTGTCACCTTATTCATATGTTTCCTTTAAATTCTGATGCACGTATAAACTATCATATGAGATCGTCTAATTATTTTATCAGTGTACTTGTTTAACTGACGCATCTAATTACCCATTACGTCATCTGTTCCCGCCTTTTGGAATATCTTAGATTTTAGTAAATTTCATACACAATCTGATAATATCAAAAAATACAATATAAAAAAGAAATGTTAATCAGTAGGTATTAAATTGATAAGGTTTTTCGTTGTTTGTATTATGAATATGAGTCATTCTCTTGTATTTGTATTCTTGGTAATTATGGTTAAAGTAAGTTGGCTTTTACGCACAGGTACCATTCTCTGATCATTTACACACACAGAACTTTGATAATGAAATTATGTTCTCTATTAATGTACCTATATAGCTTGTATGTTTTTCTATACTTTATTCTTTTTTCATAATCTTGATTTGTTCCTTCAATGCTTTCACTGTTTAATATATAAATTTTGATAAAAGCTCATATTTACGTATTGTATTTCATGTATAAATTGGAAATTAAAGTTGAATTGAAATGAGTATTTGCCCAATGCCACTGATAGTCAACAGAAGCCTAGATATTAATGAAGTATTCTGTGTATTGAGAGAACGAAACCAACTTATCAAGAACATTATCATATAACGTGGTTGCAATCACAATTTTATAACGAAATATGTCACGATATAAAAACCATCATGAAATTGTGACATTTCAGCTGCAGTCTTAACATGATATCCACGTCATACATGATTACAATCATAACTTTAACATCACACTATTCGATGTATGTGAATGTCGCGTAATTTTGGTCTAAATAAACACAACTCAAATAGACCTTTTGCACCCACTGAAGTAAACTATGATTCTCAAGTGTGAAATCTAATGTAGCGATCTTTGAACAAGAACGCTTAAAACTGCTTTATAACTTTGGTACAAAAGTTAAACGTTTTTTTGTTTTTTTTTCAAATGCCATTTTGTGTTTATAGTGCATCTTCTCCCTGATATTTGCGGTTTATATCAATAACATGACAAACTGTTAGATATTCATTCATTCATTCATTCACTCATTTTTTTTTCCATTTGCAACAGAAACCTTTTAGTATTTTACAGAAATGGAACACATAAATTACATCACAATACATAATAAAACATAGGTTTACAGAATCTAAGTATGGGGAAATGCTGGAAATGGGGAGGAATGCTAAAAAGCAGTGCTTGTAGGGTGCATTCCTCCTACACGTAATAGGACAAATTAATCATAGTATGATCAGATGACTTATATACTGTTATACATTAAAAAAAAACGGGATCTAATAACAAAAGAAACTAAGATACGGAAACCTGCTAACCCGAACAAACACCCTGGACAAATCCCTACACGTATAAGTATTCAACGTCAGACCAAACAAAAAGGAACATTATTTGTGACCACTCCGGCTTGATTTTATTTCATTTAACATTAAATTACAACCTATGCTGAAAGAAAACAATTTACATTCGTCCTCATACAAATGTTACACTAGCATGCATATTTCAATGGGAATGACGTAATAGACTGCCATCATTGTAAGCTGAATTAAACTCGGAACTCAGCCATCACGAATATTTCAGAAAGGAATAAAAAGGCGTGAAGTTATTGTACATTGCAATATCACTGTATATACTTGTGCATAACGTGTGCTTGCGCGTTGTCTTCAGAAGATGTGAAGTCATGTTCAAGATGTATGGGCTATACTATGTATATAGTGTAAAGATATAAAAATTCGTGATAAAGACATAAACAGAGCCAATTTATGAAAAATAATCTAAGAGCGAGTAAAATGATTATAAACACAAATTTAATGTTGGAGACTTTGCATAAACTTTGGTCTAATGTAATCGGCTTTGGAAAAAAAATCATTAATGTTTTAATCACTTGTGAAGTGAAGTGATTGTACATTGCAATATCACTGTATATACTTGTGCATAACGTGTGCTTGCGCGTTGTCTTCAGAAGATGTGAAGTCATGTTCAAGATGTATGAGTTGTACTATGTATATAGTGTAAAGATATAAAAATTCGTGATAAAGACATAAACAGAGCCAATTTATGAAAAATAATCTAAGAGCGAGTAAAATGATTATAAACACATATTTAATGTTGGAGACTTTGCATAAACTTTGGTCTAATATAATCGGCTTTGGAAAAAAAAAATTAATGTTTTAATCACCTGTGAAATCAAATTGCATTTTTCCTAACACGCCAAGCACTACAGTTCAGGGTCGTATTAGCTATTCAAACGCATCCATGATAAACATTATATATATATATATATATATATATATATATATATATATATGTGTGTGTGTGTGTGTGTGTGTGTGTTTATATACTCACAAACACACATGTATGCACGTATATAATCACATATACTATGCAGAGAAGCGCAAATACGTATCGATGGGGCACAAGGCCATTAATGTAAGTGGGACAAAAATCGATGCAGCACGCTCCTTCCGTTTCAGATGTGCATGGCCGCAGGAAGGGACTCCGAGGTTGCAGAGGGGAGCATCTGTATGACACACAGCACAATCGAGCGTTGACTGTTTGTTCAAGGACTTGCTCGATTTAGCATTATGATGAACTCTAAAGATAGAATGTGTCATCAAACTCCTTTTAGCTATATATTTGTAGTCATAAACACAATGACAGCATGAGGACTGTCAACTCAAGCGAACTAATAGCAGTATTCGTTTTGGCAGTGCCTATATGTATTGGTTGCGTGATGAAGTAACAACTGGAAGAGAGGTACATAGCGAAGATGCATCTTCATCGAGAGAAGACGATAACTGTTCTGAGTTTGTCCAAGGAAGGACATCAACGCAGTGTTTATCACCTAGCTGCTAAACATCCCGTAAATCTCACGCTTTATTGGGATGCCCCGAACGCCAGCCTGTGCGTGTTCGATTAGGTGCGTGGCGAAGAGAGAACCATGCAGAGACATAATTCGCTTAGGAGATTGGATCCGCCCGTCCCGCCATTTTCTGTTTAGCTAACTATGATTTAGACCCCATAGCAGTGCCGTATAAACACATTCCCCGAGGAAAAAGGGGAGGGCATGGCTCAGAGATAAAGATAACAGGAAACATCAGGGGCGAAATCGCTTTAATTTTCCTTGCATCCCTTGTGTGGTACCTAGTGGAGCGCTAGAATAAATTGCATTCTCTTTTTCTCGTTTCTCTCTCTCTCCCTCTCTTTAAAATACCAGCGCGGTTGTCAGTGAAGCGGAGAGTTTAAATTAGTTCATCTCTCCTGTTTTGATGACCTCGACGCTATTCTTGGCTACAGAAGTCAGGAAAATTGCCTTCATCTCTTTCTCCTCCTCCTTTCTCTCAATCTTTCCCTCTCACCCATTCTTCATCTCAAAGCTCAGTCCCCGCTGGGAGATTGGAGAGCATGGTCCCAGCACTACAATGAAACGATGCTCGTTTAGAAGGGGGTAGACAATAAAATCACGCAGAAGTATACCCTCCATCTCGATGAAGATGTATTCCCGTAAGTAATTACTGTTTGAAAACACCAAGAGGTGATTGCAATAATGATAGCACTGTACTAATAATTCTGCTTCGCTTTGTACCTTATTATCAATGCGCTCACTTTGACACCCATGACACTACGTGAATAAGCATGTCTGCGGATGTTCCTTGAGGATGGTGATTGATTAGCTAAGTTATATTTGTTTCAATTCCATGGATAGTACAAGGGATGGTATCTACTGGGTGAGGTGCATATTTTGGGTATGATTTTCACACTGTAACATTTTTGTGCGCTGTGTGTACGTGTTTCTCTATCTCTGTCAGTCATTAAATTTCAGATCACTAACAACTCAAATAACAAATCACTAGTAAATCCATACTACAATATCTCCCAATGCCGACTTTATAGGATACTTGATTCTGTTTATCTGTAGATGAGACAATTTTATCCGCTGTCTTTCTATAGTATCTATAATGCCATGAACTGCATGGCATGTGCCATGACAGTAATAAATCACCCAAGTCTGTGTGTGCTGTTGTAGTTGTTGTTGTTGCTGTTGTAGTTGTTGTTGTTTTTGGTTTCGATTGTAGAAAAATGAAAACAAATCGAGCGAGATTTACTTGAGTAGGTGTATATGCGCCTATAGGAATGAGTATGATCGTGCTTTTGAGGGTGTGTGCGCGCATGCACTTGTGAGTTTGCCTGATGACGGCACAATAACACATTATATTTTGAATCGGTCGTTAAAGTATTATGACGTCACTCACATTATTCAAATTCAATGTGGTGAGGGGATGCTCGACGTTTGTTATTCAGCCATTGAAAGCATACTAATTAGAAAGTATTGAAAGTCATTATCATGATACAGATTGTGATTTCCTTCTCACCCGTTTCACAAAAACAGGAAGGTATCGGTCTGGTTCCTCGAGTAAGATTCCCTTTTTAATACTTTTTGTCAAGCAGGAATTGCGAAGGACACTAAAAAAGAAAAACTTCCCCATATACACTGCAGCACGAGTGTCAGCCTCGTAAATAATGGCACGCATGCAGTTGTCGTACATAGATGTGACGTTATGTGTACGGAATCATGTTATTTGTCAGTGTTTGTAAGATCAACAGAACTGGTACTAAGGCCATGCCCCCACCTCAGAAGGCGCACGAATAATGTGGAAACACCAACAATCTTGACGAACAATCAGACTAACCATGGAAAGGTATTCGCCTTATCTCCAAACAGGTCGCTCTTCTTCGAAAACATTTTAAATTCTTAGAACAAATCACACCATCAGTAGCTCGTAGAAGCTCGTAGCTACTCGTAGCGTTCACAGCCCATTGTATATCCTGGCATCAAATATCCAGCGTGACATTCATGTTGAAGTAATATTCTTACCCACACTTTGACATGCAAGATATTTCAGTGCAGTCACTCGACGGTGTTGAGTCCATACTGAGTGACATTTGAAGTGGCGAATTTCTCGGGCGTCGAGGCAGGGTTTTCCACGCTCTGCCCACTTTGACCCATAATGCACCACGCGTGCCAGGCCAGTCTCGCTCGATCGATGGCAGAATATTCATCCCCGCAGATTCCGAAATCAATATGTTTTCTACATTTACTAGTGAGAGTCACACACAACCCATCTCCGGCTGCAAGCAAACGCACACACATACCCGTAACCACACAAATACACCTACACACAATCATGATACACACCCATGAAAGGACGAGACGAGAATAATTAGTAGGTTTTCTCTGAGAGAATCCCTATGCGTGAAAAGTAGGCGTATTACTCACGAGAAATATTGTTTGCCAAAGCCACCTGCTCAATACAGATCACGCTTCGACCAATCCCCTATCATCGCATGGAGATGAAGGCTAATTCTATCAGATATCGACCCGAGTCTGCCAACATCATGATATTAACTCCCCTCTCGAGCGTACTGTAAGATTGACTCGACCCTCCACATCCCTCCCCACCCACATCAAGTATTTCTCAAGTATATTATGTTTTGTGAATCGAAAAGATGAGTACGGTGTTATCGCTGATTATGCTGAAGTCAGTAACTCCTGAATTCATAACTAGAAGTTCAGTATCAATAGTTCAACAAGGTCAGTCAAACATTCCATCAAGTTTTAATGGTAAAATTATGATTTGCTAAGCTCATGAATTCTGAAAAGAATGACGTCACCAGCAATTTCATCCATGGTTACGAGAATGGAGTGCTTGTTAATTGGTACGCTGCTGTAAGTCGACTTTCACCATTATCGACCAGATGCACTTTGTTACAAGCCATAAAATCAATTTTATAAAACGCCAGTGCGATTCAATCATATCCACCAGTTGTTTATTCCGGAAAATAGTGCTACGGTTAAGTTTCAGTAGTTACCTTATTAAAACAAGTAATCAGATGGTCATACAGTTTTTAGGAGATAGAATTCAACATTACAAGTAATCTTAGTCGTTCAATCTGGAATCACACTCTGCATGCTGAACTTGCGTTTTATCTCTGTGAGAGCTATACAGTGGGATAATCATAATATAATAATTGTAATAATGACATGACGACGACAACAACAACAATAATGATAATGATAACAATGATAGTAATAGTAATATTTGTAGGGCCTAATAATAATAATAATAAGACGACAATACAAATAACAGCAACAAAAAATAATGATAATAACAGTATGCTCTTCTTTACCCAGATCTGTGTTGACAGTGTTCTACCAGAGGGCCCTGCCATTTTTAGTACTCTATATCGCTGTCAGGTACCTATTTTTACACCTGGGTCGAGAGGGGCATTGTGAGTACAAACATCTTGTCCGAAATCGTTAGCACTGATACAGCACTTAGTTCATGAATGGGAGGGTCCTGAGTTCGACTCCAACCCCCTTCGTACAATCTCAGACAACTGAGATGCCCCACTTAACTCGCTACTAGGGACCCGAGTTCGATCCCAACCCGCTGCGTACATTCTTGGACAAATGAGATGCCCAACTTGATTCACTAGGAGGGTCCTGAGTTTGATTCCAATCCACTGCGTACAACCTTGGACAACTGAGATGACTTGACTCACATGGGAGGGTCCCGACTCCATACCGCTGCGATCTTGGACACTGAGATGCCCGACTTGACTCACTAGTAGGGTCCTGAGTTCGACTCCAAACCCGCTGCGTACAATCTTGGACAACTGAGATGCCCTACTTGAATCACTGGAGGGTCGTGAGTTCGACTCCAACCCGATGCGTACATCCTTGGACAACTGAGATGCCCAACTTGACTCACTGGGAGGGTCCTGAGTTCGACTCCATCCCGCTGCGTACAATCTTGGACAACTGAGATGCTCGACTTGACTCACTAGTGGTAAGTAGGGTCCAGAGTGCGACTCCAACCCGCTGCGTACATTCTTGGACAACTGACATGCCCAACTTGACTCACTAGTAGGGTCCTGAATTCGACTCCATATAACCCGCTGCGTACATTCTTGGACAAATGAGAATGCCGACTTGACTCACTGGGAGGGTCCTGAGTTCGACTCCATCCAGCTGCGTACATCCTTGGACAACTGAGATGCCCGACTTGACTCACTAGGAGGGTCCCGAGTTCAACTCCATCCCGATGCGTAAAATCTTGGACAACTGAGATGCCCTACTTGACCCACTAAGAGGGTCCCGAGTTCGACTCCAACTCAATGTGTACAATCTTGGACAACTGAGATGCCCCACTTGACTCACTAGGAGGGTCCAGAGTTCGACTCCAACCAGCTGCCTACTTTCTTGGACAACTGAGACGCCCAACTTGACTCACTGGGAGGATCCCTAGTTCGACTCCACCCCCCTGCGTAAAATCTTGGACAACTGAGATGCCCCACTTGACTCACTAGGAGGGTCCAGAGTTCGACTCTTACCCGCTGCGAACGATCTTGGACAACTGAGATGCCCTATTCGACTCACTAGGAGGGTCCCGAGTTCGACTCCAACCCGCCGGGTACAATCTTGGACAACTGGGATGCCCGACTTGACTCACTATGGGACCCGAGTTCAACTCTAACCCCCTGCACACAATCTTGAACAACTAATGCCCCCCACTGGGAGGGTCCCGAGTTCGACACCCCGCTGCAATCTTGGACAACTGAGATGCCTTATTTGACTCACTGTGAGGGTCCCAAGTTCGACTCCAACTCGCTGCCTATACACATACATTCTTGCACAACTGAGATACCCTACTTGACTCACTAGGAAAGGTCCCAAGTGCGACTCCAACAAGCTGGCTACATTCTTGGACAAGTGAGATGCACTTCTTATGACTTACTGGGAGGGTCCCGACTTCGACTCCACCCCGCTGCGTAAAATCTTGGACAACTGAGATGCTTTACTTGACTCACTGAGAGGGTCCCGAATTCAACTCCAACTCACTGTGTACAATCTTGGACAACTGAGATGCTCTTCTCGACTCACTGGAGGGTCCCGAGTTCGACTCCAACCTGCTGCGTAAAATCTTGGACAACTGATATGCCCTTCTTGACTCTTGACTCAGCTTAAAAAATGGGTTCCTGGAAAAACTGCTGTAGGAATTTTGACAGAAAGAGCATGCTATATAGTGTTGAAGACGTTGCCTTACATGTATATAGTCCCTGATACTTTCAATACGGGCTGAATTATTTTTCTTATCATTGTTGTTATACCTATCTTATCATTTCTCATCTTTATCATTATAATATTATATAACATCAAATGAGGGGAATCACTAAGAAGTTAAACCGGGGAATCATCTTTTCCACGTGAATTCAGAGGCTGAATGAATGAATTCAGTCTTTTCAGACGATAAAGATTTAAGGTTTTATGATTAAGGATTTTGAAAAGAACAGAGGGACGAAGAGGAGGAAGAGTTAAGAAGAAAGAGATCAACGTGGCTAAAACAAAACCAACCTCCCCCCCCCCCAAAAAAAAAAAACCCCAACCAAACAAACAAACAAACAACAACAAACAAACAGAGAGCAAGAGAGGGGAAACATAGTCGTGGAAGATAAAGACGAAAAGTGAGAAGCGAACATATAGATATCGGAGATGAAGAAAAGACTAAGAGGGAGAGAATGAAATGGGTAGAGAAAATGTTTGCTATCAGCAATATCATTTCGTAAAGGCAAGTTTCCAAAGTGATGTGAAATAGTCAGTCGTGTGTGTAGATTACTTTGATTGTTATAATCAGCACGCAATTATAGTCTACAAAAAATAAGAAGCAATCTAAGAAAACTCCCATATCGAACTATTCTCCGGTAATCTTTGTGTTTGATTTAGAGTCAAAACGCTCGTCATCGCGATTCATTCACCTTGGGCGGTGAGATTGCTGTGCGGTGTGCGAATTTCGTTCATTACGGGTTTAAATAACAAGACCTTGGCCGCTCAACAGTGAGTCATACCGAATGCATAAGATATGAATGGCTGATCATTAAAGGTGAAACATTAGCCGGCTCTAAAGAGTGCCTTTACACGGGCAGTGTGCCTCATCATGTTTTTCGCACGTGCATGCTCTCTTCGTTTAGGAAAAAAAAAAAACAAACTTAGACGATTCATTTAAAAGGCATTATCAAACATGCAGAATATCTGGTTAAAGTAGGGACCTGCATTCTATACATAAAATGTCACTTGTACATCATGACACTATGGAGTTGTGAAAGTCATAGAGCTTTCATTTTGGTGAGCAAATTCATCGCATGACGAATGAGCATCAATTTCCCAGCGCGTGTTTTTGGTATAACAACATGTTGAGATGGATGTCTATATGTAACAAACATGGCGCACATGAAGATAATGCATGTAGCTTCCCCTGAAGTCAGGAATTTATTTGCAAACGATTTCAAAGAGACACTGTATATACCTGTTACATTGCTTCAGTGCAGAAACTCAGTGCCAACTCTATAGTAGACGTTATGTTATTTGTTTTTTGTATAATATGTGTGGGGTTTTTTTTCTTGGGGGTGTTCTTTCTGCATTGAATATATCGATGTCATGCAAGATAACTAAGACCAGTGGTAAGAGTATCATGGAATGTTGAATCAGTTTGACATTTACAGCAAGCGAATGACTGGCTACATTATAGATGGAAGGGTGAAACAAAAACGATAAATGCAATGTTAATGGAAATATTGTCATGAATTCCGGGGCCTGGAGGTTCTCATTTAACTGAGTTTTGTTAATGTTACTGTGATTTCAACTTATCTACAAAGCCAAAGGGGATTTTTTCTGTTTATTTTCCCCCGAAACCAACTTTAAGGAAGGGAGATTTAAGCTGGACTCATTTGCCATTCGCCGGCCCCCATCTATGGGTGATCCATTAAGAGGTACTTGTGACAAATTCACCCATTACCGTTTAAAAACTCCCCTGGCTGAGATGCTAAAATGCGTCCACTCGAAAGAAGAGCGTGAGCATGGGGAGTGCTGATAAAAGTCGGTTTTAGCATTTTGTCCTCCTTCCTCCCCATTCTCTCTCTCTCTCTCTCTCTCTTTCTCTCTTCCCCTTGCATACCCCATCTCTCCATCTTCAATCCATCACTCCACCCCAACCATTTTCCTCTCTCTCATCAACCCATTCAATCTCTTCTCTATCCTTCTTGCTCTTCTTCCGCCATCATCCTTGAGGTATAATCTTCTTAACAACTTGATGTTGACCTTCCCTTTTTAATCTTTGATGATAATGTTACACCATCTTATGCAGATATAAGAGCCAAAGATTTGAACAAGGTCCCTATTTTGAGGTACAAGTGACATTTCATTGCCACTTGTACTTACGATGAGAGGAGGAGACTTTAATGTTGTGCCTCGGTTGACTGAGAAAGAGAGAAAACACCCCACGTTCAATGACCGAATTCTCTTGAAAAATCATCTGTGACACAGTTTTCGTCGTGTGCGAGATCATGACTTGTTCATCAATTCTGCATTGTATACGATTCCTTCTAAAAAAATTTAAGAAACACCACATTTACATATAAAATCTATTCTGTAATACCTTTCATGCGCACTAAGATCTAGTCAGATTAGATTAGTTGGCCACGGCTCAGCAATGAGAATGATTAAGGAGTCCTGCCAAATCTCTTAATCTTCTGTGATTAATGTGTCTGACCTGAAAGTCACGTTTATATATTTCTCTTCCAAGCGTCTCAAAAACGACCATGATTGGATGAAGATGGTGTCTTTCACACTCAAAAAACTCCTGTTACGCGTCAATATGCATTTTCTGTCAGAGTCAACCACAACGTTAGACAAATTGTGAACAGGTACCTGTTCGGGGGCGTGGCTTATCTGTCAAATATATTGTTGTTAATTCAGGACACGAGAAAGCCCGTGTGCTAGGTGTCCCTTCGTCAATTAGGCCTCTACAGATTTGAACAGCTGCAAGCAGGTGACAAAATTATTGTGTGGGGCGTGGTAGGATTGCAGAAATCACGACATTGTATACTATCAGGTACACTGAACCGATCGGTTTTATATTTTGATTACGTGTATACTTATATAAAAAGTATATATGATTATATATACATACATATATATATATATATATATATATATATAACAATTCAATATATCTCTATGAAATATAATCATATAGAAACCATTCGTTTTTGTAAAGTGCCAACTGTGACCATGATAAATACCCTACTTTAAGGTATAGATCAAAACAAAATGTAATCATCACGGGGAAAATTTCTACTGTAAATATATATATCACTCAGGCGTAGAATTTAAAGCCACACCATAGCAACTCATGTATGCCCATTAATCATATTCATAACAAGTCAGCTTGTGGTATCAACTATAGACGGAGATGTTAATGTTTGTCTGCATCAAGGGCCACTTCTGACAGAAGATCGTTCACACACACACACACAGCACACACACGCTTGGACTCGAACAAAAGTAGTGTATAAAGCACGACAGATTCACTCTTACAGAGAATGCCATTGGTTGTACATAGATGATGCAATGATCGGTATCGATAAAAAAACAATCTAAGAAAAACAAAAACACGATGACGCCAGTTCCAGTAGAAAGGTCCTAAAATGTCAGTGCTCGTTATCCAGTGTTTTGACATTGCCGCCCTTTTCATTCTCTACGTATTTTTTTCGCTAATCATGAGCACTATAATAGAATGATGACACAATTTTTGTTTCGCACTGTCACTGCGTGTAACCATAGCGTTGTCTCGGGGATTTAACTCTCGATGACGCGCTACTACAAACTGTCATTGGCCTGTTGGTCTTACATTAATGAATCTTCGTCAATCCAAATTCGACACAATCCATGTTCATCTTTTGGTGACTCATACGCATTGATACTGGCCATGGCACCCCAACTCACGCGTCCATGAACATCATGATATGACTCCATGAATAAATTGTCGTTGTATTGAGCATCGAAAACAAAACAAAACACAAGCCTCGACTTATTTGATTTTGCATCATATAATTATGTTCCCAGGGTATGTCATTAACAAGGTCTACAAAGAAAAATACAGAACGAAGCATAAAAAGGTAATTTCATTGTTACATGGCAACTAATTGTCCCAGCTCATATCTACACAGTTTGATAAGAAAAACATGATAGCCCAATTAGGACCAGAAAAGGGCGTGATAGCTGCTGAACGTCAAATTGCTGCTTGACATGCCACTTAAAACCAATAAAAAAGAATGCATTATCAAAACTAATTAAAACTAAATAGATATAATCTTTGCCAAGAAAAACACGTAGGAATATAGTAGTGATATAATATATTATAAAGATACGAATATCAACACTTTGTGATAAACATCACTGCACTGACAAAGAGCCTGAGATAAAGAAACTCACGTCCCCTTTGACGCGACAAAAAACATTATACATCAACCGTGGATCGCGACAACGCTAGATTTCGCATCAATCAATGGCAGACGGTTATGATATCATGCCTTTCCGTTCTAGTGCTTGTTTGTAATGAATGATTCATGACTAAGTGTTTGTTTACGGTTCAGAAGCAACTATAAAAAAACCCTAAAAGATTCACAATGATATTGACTGGAACATTCAGCCAGCGGGAATGATAAAGATAAGAATTCAACAGTCATATAAAAGAACATTTACAGCAACATAGCATCATAAAAACAAGCAGCCGATTGAAAAGATAATGACAAAGTGATACACTAAGACAACATGATAACCACCATACTGGAATTTTGATGTGCTAAACCTACTGTTTTTATAACCACAACAGCATTACTCTCTTTGCTGTTGACTGATAGCAACAGGTAGAGATTTTGTGTGGCAAAGAATACGTTGCAGCGAACAATATGTCACCTGCCGTCGTGGTTTTTGTAATTTTGTTACATCGAGAAAGTTTGTTCAATTGATATCCATTGTGTTAATGGTGGTGACCATCATACTCTTTTACTATTCCGTGTGGGCGAAAGTGAACTTAAGAAAAGATTTCGGGACCATTTACCTCACTCGCTCTTCATCTTTATCCTGAAGATCCTTTGCTCGGCTCAGAACAGCTAGGATATGGGCCCTCTCTTCTTCAGTCAAATGACTCAAATCGGCTTCCGGTGGTCCATCGTCCTCCATAACATTGCCTGGAGCAGGTGCTGCCCACGGCGCAGGCTTAGTCCTAGAACCGGCGTCGCCTGACCTAGAACTCGCGCCACCTCCTCTGGCGTGGGGAGGTTGGGGGGCGTGTGCCCTTGTTTCGCCCCGACCTCTGCCTCGCCCTGGTATCACAAACGCTGGTCCCGCCGACGCTGGTGGTGGTGGTGTGGGGACCGCAACCGTTGACCCACCGACAGTTGGTCCCACCCATCGCCCCATTGAATCGCCACCACCTCTGCCTATAGTACCACCACGACCACCGCGACCAACACCTGCTCCCGGTCCACCTCTACCACTTACCACATTTCCACCCATCTGATTTCCGCCGCCACCACCACCACCACCACCTCTTCCATGGCCTGGTACTGGCCCTCTTCCAACGCTAGCACCTCCATACCCTCCTCTTGCTGCGCCAGCATTTTCTCCCCGTCCTCTTCCTGCAATCATATCTTCTGTAACTTCCCTCCCTCTGTCATATGGAATTGGGGTAGGTCCTACCCCGTTTTCGCTCATTTCATTCCCCATGGTTTGCTTAATCGGCGATCCCTTTCAAAAGGAATGTGAAGCAGCTATTCGCAACATAGGTAGTGCGTCAGCAAGTGAAAACGGGGTACTAATGCCAATGTATTCCACAACATTTTGCACCCATGGCGGAATTAATCCATCAATCCAATGGAAGCATCGGTGGGATGTAGCGATTTCCTACGAAGTTGCTACTTCGTAGTATGGGCGTTTGTCTACGGGAGACGGTGAAGTAGTACTATTATCCATGCGAATACGTTGCTTACAGGGCTGCACACAGCACGCCAGGAATGGGCAAGCAGGCTTGACTTTCGCTGTGTGTGTGTTGTGTGTGTCCGTGTGTGTACGGATCTTGCTCTCTCTCTCTCTCTCTAGCTTTATCTCTCCCTTTTTTCTGAGTTAAGTTACAGTGTGTGTTTCGTGCATCGTTCTCTGTGTGCTCTGTGTTTGTGAGCTCGGCTAGTGACCACACTGAGCACGCTTCACGCACACACACATGCATGCACACACACGCATACACACAGACTGCACACACACACATGATCATCAAACGACAGTCAGCATTCACCTGACACGCAGCGCTCAAAAACGCCAATTTACCCAGTGGTGGGTATCTGTGTTGGCCGGTCTTTGGCGTACGATGGAACCGTGCAAAATGCTGTAACCTTACCACGAGATGCGAGGCAGGAGACGTCTCTGGTTGCACAGCATTTTCATTCTTCAGTCCTTCCAGCATACACGGAACATCGATATTATAATAGCACTGACCGCCGAGTCTGACCTCTACACCTCTACAACGCCGATGCTTCTCCCACGAATCTGTTGGAAAGAGGATCGGTTCAGGAATCCGTATAGCAAATGCATGGACTCCTGCGATTTCGGCCTCGTGATTTTCTTCCCGTAAATCTCACGCCCAAGTGCCCCTCATGTTGCAAGTAGTCTGAGAATTCTGTAGTAGACAATTCTTGCGAGCTTCTCGCTTGAAGGCATCATATATGATTTGAGTGCATTTACTCTTTAGTTGACGACTGAGATATAAAAACGCTCATACTTTCTCGAAACTCAAAATGTAAAGCATATAAATGTGGCACGAAATCAGGGATAAGTGTTATACCCCCGTGAAACTTATTGAGCAAAAGAATAAAATCACATTTAAAGAGAAAAACAATGAAAGAGAGAAAAATGCAGAACAGTTTAATTTGATCTCAAGTTTGCATTCTCTGGTTTCTAGGAGATGAAAGCTATAACATACGAACTTGGATAAGCAGATATTGTAGAATGTTGTGACCTTGTTTATCATGTTTAACAAGTCTTTTCAATAAAGATTTTAAATTTTCAGTAAGCTCTATATCCACAGTAAGATATCCACTGATTTAGTATTGACTATAAATCAGCTATTTCGACAGTAGGCCCTACACCATTGGCGAAACCTAACGACGAGTTAGTTCAATGGACAAAATGGCGGAAGAGAGTTCTTTATAGTTATAGAGGTAATCTGCACACCTGGATAGTAATTGAACAGGATTACGGAGACATTTTGTATAGACAGAAATATTAACAATAATGATACACATATTCAAATTCTATTCTGCGTTGCCGTTGAAAAGATGATGTTTTAAGCACAAAACAATGTTAAAATGGGGGGGGGGGGAGAGAAGAGAAGAAAGAGAGAAATTGGATATTCGATGTGATACACCACACGTAAATGGCTTTCAGTTTTTTTCGTTGGGAAATGGAAAACGCCATTATGTGATTTCATACTATTATGGCTTTCAGTTTTTATTCGTTGGGAAATGGAAAACGCCCTCTGTCGGGACTTTCGACCGATTGGTCTCACACCTGCAAAAACAATGAACCTTTTGCCCCTCAGCAAATTGTCAACAAATCGTTAAGATGTTCGTGATGACTAACAACATGCCTTTATACGAACACTTTCTTCAGCATCATCTTGTCTCCCTCCAGTGAAAACATTAAGTCAGTCGTTAGAATTCACACCTGCATAGGCCCTACAATGATTGTATTCATGACAGACATTATCCGATGTGGAGCGGCGTTGTTTAAAGGAGGTATACATAACTAAGTACTGTATAATAATGCACAGATGGCAAAGTGAAAATGATTCCTACTTCAATGGAAAATTGTTGTGATGTGATCACGTACATACGCATACACTTTATACACTCTTTGACATGTTTAAAATACAGCAATATGACATCAGTGATTGATAACACCATACAGCACCAGCATATTAATTTACTGAAAATGTATCATGATTGATGGAGACATCAGCGTTGTGACCAATATGTTTAAAGGCGGTGAGCTGGCTCAGTCGGTAGCGCGTCTGTCTCACGATCCTAAGGACCCGGGTTCGAACCCGAGTCTGGACTGAGCAATGTTGTGTGTAATCATACCGTCCCCTCTAACGTCAGCAAAAGAGGCAAAACACTCTGTCCCTCGGATAGGACATAAAATGTATGAGAGTCACAACTCATGCACGTAAAAGATCCCGCTTCATTCATTCATCGCAAAGAGCATGAGGTGTTAACCCGGTGAAGTGGTCCCACCTCACATCCAACTGGACCCCATGGAAGACCAGCTTAGTGTAGCTGAATATGGGTTATCCAGCCATCTTCTCAAATGGAAATGAACAAACAAACAAAACAAACAAGTATATTCTACAAAAATAAGAACAGTAAATCCATGTCATACACCAATGTCTGCTTTTGGCCGTCTTTGCATAATATTCATGGGCTTCAGTAGATATTTGTTCGTCTTCTCCTAGTTTATGTGAACAAGTTCACATGAGGGCGGCTACTTCCAAGAAATAATGTATATACCAGTCTTTTTGATAGTGATTATACAGGAAGAAACAATACCATGATTATTATGAAAATGAACGAGAATGAAAATCGATTCCCACATATACATTCTAAGTGCCATATATGTCTCCACTCTAACAAGTTACACTGATAAAATCCCCATGACCATACAAAAACTTGTAATATTGATTCTTATGTTATTCTTATGTGACAGACTAGTTTTTTTTATTTAAGGACTTTCTTTCCTGTACCCAGTGGCGGATCCAGCGAGGGAGCGCATTGGGAGCGCGCCGTCTCTTTATTTGTTGTTAAAACAAAAGAAATGAAAAGAAAAAATTAAATGAAACCTGGAAGTAGCACCAGAAATATAATTGTTTGCGCCCCCCCCCCCCCTTACAGAATTCCTGGATCCGCCCCTGTGAAGCTGTACACTTTTTTCAACGATAACAGTGAACAATGACGAACAACGATTCAATTTCAGTCCTGAATTTATGGGAGAAATATTATTCAGCAATCTTTATTGTTGTTATTATTTAAAATGGCGACATCCTAGCTTGTCTAATCGTTGTCATCCAACGAACCACGAGTCGTAGACGGCCCACGAGCTTGACAATGAAAAAAAGTCCGTGAGTCATACAGGCTACGAGTCATACAGCCCATGAGCTCGACACTATCAAAGTCTAAAAAGGCCCAACAGCTCGACAATAGGCAAACAAGGCCCATGAGCCCGATATGCACTGAGCATAAGCTCCATGAGTCCGACAATAGGCAAACAAGGGCCAAGATACCGACACTGTATATTAACTCCCGTGATATAATGTCGGTTTTATGACTATAGTGTGTCGGACTCATGGGCCTCTTGACTAGTGTCGAGCTGGTGGGCCTTGTTCGCTTAGTTTCTAGCTCGTGGGTTGTATCACTAGTGGGTTGTATAACTCGTGTGCTGTATGACTCGTTGGCTGTACATGAGTCATGTGTGTGGGACTCGAGATGTGCACAATAGTAATCGGGTGCACGTCATGTCTATTCGACACCCACGAATCATACAGTCCAAGAGTCATACAGTCAAAGAGTCATACAGACCATGAACTATGCTGTCCACGAGTTATACAGGCCACGAGTCATATACAGCCCATGAGTTCGACACTAAGCAAACAAGGCCCACGAGACCGACACATTTTTGTTGTAATGTCAAATTCGTGGGCTGTTTTAACGTAGTGTAGAACTCATGTGCTGTATGACTCATGGACCTTTTTTCAACGTCGAACTCATGGGCTGTCGAACTCGAAGGATGACCCTGTGTTATCGTATCTGTGAGCTCCTCGTGTTACAATAAAATCTTTCCAAACATTGTCAGCGAAACCTGTGTTCCAAAACACCCATAAAATACGCACCAACACACAAAGATTGTTAATTTTTGCACTTGTCTATCATCTTATTATCGCCGTCATCTTTGTCATCATCGTCTTCTACGTCATCCTATTATCATCGTCGTCGTACCATTTTCATTTATTGTCCTCCAATGATAAGGGGATCACTATAACATGATAATTATGTTAGTCTTTTTCATATCTGTACGTAGAACTTTTTTTTCTGCAAACGTCATGTACGAGTCATTCAATTCACCCACTCCTAAAGAAAGCATTGCCTTCAAAACTAACAACCATTTTAGAAGAAAAACAACTCTTTTTCAAGTTGGCAACTCACTCATTCCTATATTACAAAGGTTTGACATAATTCGATGACCAAATAAGTAAGTTCATTGAAGTCTTTTCAGTGGTTCTGTATTTTCATTGATATTTTCATTTGACAGTTTTGCAGTGATTTTTAAGTAAAAAATACTCTTGCGCCATTCGACTATATATGCGGCAACATCTCGGTGCGATTTAGTTTACACCATGCACACCTTCAAAACCAACATATCTTGAGCGCACCTTTATACTATACAGGAACAAGAAAGCTCGCTTGGTGAGTGTCCACCTTACTAAAAGCTTTACTTGTGCACGCTGGATCCCAGTATTGAATGTATCAAAGAAGAATGTATATATATATATATATATATCCTCTACTTTTTCTGATTTATATTAATGATATTATAAATTTATCCTCGTCTCTTAGTTTTATGCTTTTTGCTGATGATACAAATTTTTCTTATTCTCATAAAGTATTTGAAAGTCTTATTACTACTTTAAATTTAGACATTTGTTAAGTAAAGTATCCTAATGGTTTTTATGCAATAAACGTTCACTTAATATATCTCAGACACATTTTGTTAGATTTAACCTTCATAATTCTTTGAATATTAATTGTACTGATTATTGTATTTATATTGACGGACAGCCAATTGTTGAAAAGACCTCTACTAAATTCTTAGGTATTACCATTGATTCAAGTTTGTCTTGGAATGATCATTTATACAATCTTCATGCTTCAGTTTCTAGAGACATCGGAATTGTATACCACCTGAGAAACTTGGTTTCTCAGAAATCTTTGCTTATATTGTATAATGCTTTGATATTACCCTATTATTACGTACTGTAATATTGTGTGGGGAAATTGTGGTACAACTAAAACAAACTCAATATTACTTTGACAAAAACGAGCTATGCGGTTGATTACAAACTCCCACTACTTATCTCCCTCAGACCCGTTGTTCTCTCAATCAAAAACATTGAAGATTAATGAGATTCACACTTTCCAAACGGCAATTTTTATGCACAAATACACGTTCAACCAACTTCCCTCGGTGTTCAATGGTTTCCTAATTCCTACTTTCAATATTCATTCCTCCCCAACTCGCCGTTCATCTGATTAACATCTTAAAGACCCAAGAATTGTTTTAGCACAAAAATCCTTGAAACATCATGGCCCTGATGTTTGGAATTTTTACCCGATAACCTTGCAGATCTATTCATTTATTTAAAAGACAGCATAAAGATATGATGTTAACTCAATATGTATCTGAACATTAGAGCATGTTGCTATTTATCTGCTTTTTTTTTTCATTTCCATAGTTAAAGTAAGGGCTCCGGACTGAACGTATACAACAAACATGAACATTAACACATATTCACAACTCATTTCCACGCAAACACTTCACATCTTGCATAATGCACCGCAGCACTTTTTCCCCTCATTCTTCCCTCCCTTTCTCTTCATCGCCACTCAGTGAGTGGTGACTTATATGTTATATTCTTACAATGTTGTATTGACAGTCATATATGAGTCCATTGTCCTCGTCAAGCGTTTGCTTATGATGATGGTCTCCTGAATTTCTGTACATCAAGAATTGCCTAACTTGTCTTTGAGCAATAGATATACTGTAACCTATATTTGCATTAATGTATGCACAAAATAGTTTGTTTATTTTCATTTTGCATTGTGTCAGGGGAAAAGAGTTGAATATTTGAAATAATCATTTATTTGTTTTGACTGTCAGATTCAAATTATACTGTGCTCCATTGATTTGTTCAATTGACCTTGTATTTCATTTATTTGTGGAAAAGAAATTCAGAAATCAAATCAAATCAAATCAAATCAAATCAAATCAATAGTCAACTTGCATTGCTTCTTACTAATCTGGGAAAATGCGTAAATGCGAATATGAATGCATTATTTACCAAACTTATAATATGATTATTATTTGAAAAGGGGTGCTAAGCTTTTGTTCAGCACATCCGATATATTGCATGTCAGATATAGACAAAAACTCATCCCTCTTTGAATGTACTTGTCTACAATTTTTTTTTAATCATCTGAAGGTATAATGCAGATAAATTGAAATCACTATTTAATCGCGTCTTAAACCATTTTATTTACGCATTCGTGGCAAAGCACAGGAAAAAGCTAGAGGGAAAGTGGTTAAGTGTGGACAATGTACAGAACAAAAGTACTCTGTGAGACATTAGTGTAGTGTATATAATTCCCCATTTACTTTCAAAGGAATTAGCATTATGGTCATTTTCTGTGTTTTACAAGCCCAAGATTTCTAAAGAAAATGGTCAGGTTATTTGTCTGTTCAGATGCTATATCCCTGCACACTGCGTCCTATCAAGCAACGGAATATGGATATCACATGAAATGAACTGTTCACGTTAAAGGCAAAATTAATTATCACGAACCTGGATTTGTCAAAGTTGCGAACATAAATTATATCAGTTTCTGTCTGTGGATAACATCACATTTGAATCTTTAAAACGCATAAACAGGTTTGTAGAGAAAACACAACAACGAAAGAATACTATTTCCTTACTTGTATATTGTAGTAATCTCCCTTCAGTAGATGTCTTTTTATTAGGAATAAACCATCATTCATTGCCACGATTAGTTGAACTTTGCGAGCATCAACATTTCTGTCATCTTCACTTTTTGAAAAAAGTCAATATTTTCCTCCCAACATGGTTACATGTACATAAATTATATTCGCATGTTTTTGGAAAAGTTTCACGATGTCTGTTCCCTTTAATGATATTCTCAAAATAATGGCAAGGAATATGAGTAATCTTCAATCTTGCATTTTTCTTCTTTTTTTTCTCTCTCTCTCCTCGTATGGCTAGTTAGTCCTCTCGCGTTTCTTCCTCTCTTTCACTTTATAAAACTGCTGGTCGTTTGCGAGCTTCCAAATCTCATTAAGAGGACCATAACTGCAGGTATAATGCTCATTATGAGATGTATGATTCTGCAGTCAAAATGTCTGGCTGTATGAATAATTCTCTGTGTATAAGAACGCCGTCGGAGCGTGTTATTACGCCATCACCGGTGTATATATTCGCGCGTAAATCATGGCAACGTATAATCAGCCTCGCCAAAAGGTCGTATGACTTGCAAGCTATATTAACTCCCTGGTCCCAATGAATAAATCAAGGCATCTTAAATGAGAGCCTCGGATTCAAGTTGCTGCTCCGATGAATTTTCCTCCCGAGGGCCGCCAATTCACATCCGACTAATAAATGACTGCATGCAAATACTTGAGACATCAAGAGTTCTGCAGACATTGTGTCTGTATATAGGGTCCCGCGTATAGAGCTGGAGCAAAGTGATCGAAGTTTGCCAATCCATTTTTTATCAGGCACCATGCAGTAAGTGGGAATTCAAGTCAATGCTGACGTAAGTATCAACTTTGTGCCGCCCACACGCATGAAGTCTGCTACGGTGGTCTGTTTGGGGTCATCCTACGAGCCCGACACCCACGAGTCAACGGTCCGCGAGCTCGACATTGAAAAAGGGTCCTTGAGTCATACGGCCCTCGAGTCGTACAGCCCATGCATGAGCTCGACACTAGGCAAATAAGGCCCAAGTGTCCGACAGTAGGCAAACAAGGCCCACGAGTCCGATACTAGTGAAAAAAAGGCCCATGAGTCCGACACTACAGACAAACAAGGCCCAAGAGACCGACACTGCATGATGTAATGTCGGTCTCGTGGGCTTGTTTTTTTTATTTTTTTATTTTTTATTTTTTGGGGAGCGGGGGGGGGGGGTTTGCCTAGTGTCGGACATGTGGATGTTGTTGGCCTAACGTGTTGGATTTGTGGGCCTTGTTTTCTTAGTGTCGGACTCATGGGCCCTATTTGCCTATAGTATCAGTCTCATGGATTGCATTTGAACATTAGTGGGCTGTATTATGACTCGTGTTATGCCATGGGTGTCGACCTCGTGACGTGCACCCATCTGTTTTCCCCTTAAATTCATGCTTACAAACCTTTGACTTCATATAACTAGAAAGGCCCTTAATGTGATCTTGCCCCTGCTCCGGACAGAGGGACAGACTATAGAGAAAGGTGCTTCACATTCTTGACACTGACTGACACCTCAAACGAGTGCAAAAGAATGAATTTTCCCTGTGAGGTGCCCACATGGTACAAGCTCAGTCTTTTGAGTGGGTACCTCCACTTTTTTTTTTCTCAGAATGTATAAATATGTTTGTATGAAAAATGTCTCACTTTGTAATGACTACTGACAAATGTTATTCTTTGTTACCTCTGTATCATTCCTTCAAACGCATGTCGAATGTATACTTTTTGTACATTCTGTTGAAAGAAGTGAAAATAAAACCTTTGAATTGAATTGAATTGAATTGATACGTACTGAGAAAAAGTAAGGTGTTGATGATAACAAATTGATGACTGTAAATGACTACGATTTCATTTGAAATCAGCACGATTCTTTCTGACGAGACATTTTGCTAATATATTTCTCCGCTGAACAAAGACTATGATGATGACGATGGTGATGATGATGATGATGATGATGGACTCATCAATATTAGGGGGCTACTTCCGGGTTTCATGAGCGAACAAGGAAAAAAAAAAGCCCTTCTGCGCAATTTCTGGTGGCCACTTCCGGTAGAGAGGAAGTATAAAGGAAGACGCCACGGAATGAGATATCATCACAAAACGAAAATTTTGGACTCGATTAATTCATTGATCTGAAACGCGTTACATTTGGTATTAACCCTTTCGGTCCAACTATCCTCACGACTGCATGTCCCATCATGGAACAGCCCTCACTCGACAGAGACTGTGCCCGAGCGAAGGATCCTGTTATGCAATACCTGGGCGGCTGCGTTTCAAAGGGCAGTAAAGAAGAAGAACAACAACAGATGATAGATACACACCAAAACATACACACACGCGCACACGTAGTGAGTGTATGGGGAGTGTTCACTGATGATGAATGCACTTCGATGCACTGCACTAGCACCACTTGCAATCGAATTGAACGGAAGACAGGTTTATGTGGCCGCCGCATAACAATTCCGCGCCACCGATATTACCGGTATCAAGATCTATTTACGTATGAGTGACAGGTAGGACTCTATGACAGTTAATTTTCTCATGTCAGCATAGTAATGAGGTGCATCGTGTTCGTGAAGGTATACGTTATGGTAAAAATAAAAATGAATGTGTTTTTGGCTAAATTTATGTCTTCAGACGTGCCAAATCACAGTCCCATGTGTTCACTTGAATGTTGTGTCAAATTTACACTATGCTTGTGGCATGTGCATGAGTATGTGTGGCTTGCTGCAATAGCAGATAGTGCTAACGTTAGAGAGGCGCGCCTGATGCTGCAATTGAAATGCAGTCATATTATATCTACACAGTAGCAATAGCCAATACAATATCGATTAATGCCTCGCCCACTTTTGCACTGTGTCCCCAATACAATATGTTTAACTTTTAGTTCAAATAATGAACAAACAGGAATAAAAGTATTAAAGTTTAATGCCAATAGTCCGTAAAAAGAAATTTGCACTTTCCATGACATGTCCTTTTTAAGTTTTTATATAAATTCAGACTAGATCTAGATCTAGGGTCTAGTTAACCCATTGTCAAATTGAAGACAAGTTCCGAGTACTACTACAAGTTGGGCAGGTGTCTATATGGGAAATGCATTGCTGTTATAGCAAATCAGCCCATCCTAAACGGGTTAAAGAAAACAAGGCTAAATCGTGATATCGGTCCCCTCTTGTTCTGCGTGTGCATATTCACTATGTGCAAAGTGTGTGGAGGTTGAAAGCAGTCACCGGCTATGATGAAATGAGTGGCGGTGAATGGAGTGATGGACTATTTCACAATAATGCGGGAAACAAAAACAAAACAAAAACCTTCACCAAGGTTAGACCTCCTGTTTCAAAATTCGACCCTGCACAAAGCCATAAATTTACTGTAGGTTTTACATGTATACTCAGTAATACACTGGCGGTTGAAATTTGGATGGCGTTAATGCTGTTATGGTGGAATTATGGATAGCTTGCCTTTCTAGTCTACTAGTTGAGGCATAGACCCACATCCAAAACAGGTAACACTGTCGTCTACAAACTTTAATACACAAAAGGACTAAAGTGCTAAGTAAGGTGCGGCACACTTTTAAGGCTGTAGGCACCTACATTGTATAGACTTGGTTGATCCTATTTAATAGTTGTAATTAGTTTACATGATATAAACAGCATGAGAACTGTAAAATGATGTAGAAATTGGAGAATTGCTAAAAACCAAATGTTGGCAGCTCTGAGTGCACATTTCAAGGTGTAGTAGAAATACAAGATAAATAATTTCAAGGTAGAACATGAAAAGTGTGAGTACATGTGCAGTTGATTCCAGATTATCCTGCATAATTCAAACAAGCTAGAGAGCATTTGAATAATGGAGGAATAGCCAGAGCACAAAGTAGTCCTTTGGGAAAATAAACTCCAGTATTGACTTTGTTTGAGTATCTTGATACCTGACAGAGTAGGCCCTAATCCCTTTAAAAATAGCAGTTTACTCAGGAAGCTAGAGCGGGATCAGATGGGTGATTCCAAATCATTTCAAATTATAAAAAAAACAGAAAGAAAGAAACAAAAACAACACCATGAAAGCTGAAATGAATGATGCTGCAAAAACAAACTGTTCTTCTAGGAAAAATGTATTAAGTAGTTTGCTCGCAGGTTTTAGGCAGTGCATAATGCAGTGCAATCCAGGACTGTCTAAAAGTACTGCCAGCTGATTCCCAGATCATCATGCATTATTTAAAAACAAACACAAATGCACAAGGCACAAAGGAACTTGAGAACATTGACATCACGATAAAATACAGAATTGCAGGAATATGGAGTGCTGTGCTCTATAAGCACATGCCAGCAAACGTGGCAGCATTATTGTTAACGATGAATTCAACAGATCTACAGTGTATGTTTGAGTTGTAATTTGCTTTTCCTTGTAGTGACTAAATTCACATGTTTTGCTGTTGTTTTGACCAGACACCTTGATGCCGTTACACGAAAGTTGCCCATCTCTGACAATTACCATAGTAACAGTCAGTGACCAGAGCTTATCAGTCGATCAAAACCAAGGATTTTACTGAAATTGTCAGAGACTGACAACTTTTATGAAACAGTGCCCTGAATACGCCATTTGTCTGCATTGATATGATATGAATATCCAGCATGCAGTCAAGATAATCAGCTATTTCAATTTGAAGTGTTGACTTTTGATTGAAAGTGTAAGAACAAAATGCCATTTGTAAATGAGAGCTTTTAGGAATGGAATGAAATTATGGAGCCAGCTGTAATGAATGCGAAGTAAGTATGGCCATAAGTGTTGTTCAGAAAGAGTTGATAGAAGATGGAGCCCACTATGCAGCACATTTTTCATTTTCTAATGATAGCAATTGGTTTTACCACTGGCGAGTAGAACAAGCCAACTTTGTCATGATTAAACATTTATGGCAGATAAAGGACCACCAAATATGGTGGTCAATATTACAGCAATGCATTTTTCCACTTTGTGTACATTATTAAATCTTTTAAATGTGAATTTGGTATTGTTCACTGTAAGTGCCAAGTGCAAATGTTTTTGCACATTCAACAGGAAGTAAGGATTTTCACATACAGCACTAAGCATAAAAAACCCTTGGTATTGCATGCAGCAATCTCAGAGTCTTACGACTTTTTAAAATAGTTTGCCAGAGGTGGAGTGCCATGAAGGCGAAGTGCACTGCTCAAGTGAGCGCTGGACCTGCGGGTCTCTTGTAGTAAGTGACAGAGGCAAATTTGTTTTTTCTTAAACACCAGCAGTCATTGTTTCTATCCAGAAAGCTGTGAGCAGTCATAGTAGTTCACTGAGCAAGAACAAAGTTGTTGTTGTAGTTGTTTTAATGTCAGTATGACCCTGTACTATAGATAATTGAAAACATATACAATATAAATGTTTTCAGACTCATGTTTTCAGACTCGTGAGATATAAGACACTGCAGGGAGTCACTTTAGGGCACTAGTAAACAGATGAAGCATTCAGGAAATCCTTTTGCTGAAAGATAACCAGAGGATTGGCAATGAGCACAATACATCTCCGTTAGTAATGGCAAGGAACCCTGTTAAGATGAACAGCGACAAAATGTCGTGTCTTCTATCTAGCTAAGGGGCAAATCATGTGACACTGATTTATCAAGTTTGATATCCCAGCAATTCAGAAAGGAAAAAGAACAGAGATACATGATGCATTCATACTTATGTTTTATATCAGACTGATAGTGAAGAGTCATTGTTTACATTGTTTTCAAACTTTGTGATTCGCCTCCATGATCTTCCAAGCCTGGTATCGGGTAATTGCATCAATGGGATAATGATATTGATTTCAAATGAAAGTGTTCTCATTGAATGCCATTATTCTCGTCTCTATAGTATAATTGTTAACTGTGTGTATCATTATGATCATTGCTTTAAGTCAGTATTTTCAGTATCGTAACTGCGCTGTACTTTGTAGTGCCATCAGTGTTCAATAGTAGAAACTGACATTATACGTTATGTCATGTGCACAATGGTAACATATTCACATAAAGGTACTTGAATATTCTGTAGAATGGATCCCATCAGTTCAATTGCCATGAACTTTGGATGAAGAGTTATAAGTTTGTGCAGCCTTCAGTGTATTTTGTCTAACCCATGAAGATCTCATTGGCAGTTAATTTAATCCGAAATTTCAGAGAATGCTAAAAAGTTTTGACATTTAACAATTTAAAAATGGCTTTGAAGGGCTTTGATATGCGTGTGATGTTTGTCATGTTTTACAATCACTGTGATTAATACCGTTTGTGAATTAAAATGAAGTACACGTATGTGTATTGTACAGTGGATTGAATGTGAAATGGAATTATCTGCCTTTAAAAGTTTGATTTGGAAATATCTCCTACACAATTACTTGATAAATTGTAGTGGATTGATGTATTGGAAAAACATACAGACAAATTTGAGGAACATTGTGATGTTTTTGAATTGTATTCCTCCTGAGTTTGACAAATATTTTGCTGCAATTAACAAACTGTGTGAGTGTAATACAAATTAAAACAACAATATTCCTGTATCATCAGAGAGGCAATGTGCCTGCACTTTGCACAGTACAATACACTGTAGTATAGTTTTTTTTTCTCTCTCTCTCTCCTCTATTCTCTCTCTACCATTATTCCCTGTCAGGAAAATGCAGGATGACTTAATTTCCTGTATGTTCTGAGATCATGCCATGACTGATCATTGAATCTCTCTCTCTCTCTCTCTCTGGATCTTGATAAAAGTTTAGTGGGACAAAGAGAACAAAACTGTTGTGAATGAAAAGGAAAATATTATCAAGCGGATACTACATGTATGTACATGGTTGTCTCATATAACACTCATTATGCGTGGGCTGTCACACTGTTCATAAATATGCCCCTTGGATATAGTTTAGAGTACGGTACCTTACACCAATGTTGATATGTCAGTTTTGGTCACATGTTAAAGTGAAGCTTCATTCCATTTCCAAGTCGACTTACAGACCCAGTAGCATGGGGATTCATGGGTGGCCCGATTCATTCGCTTCCCACCAGGGTACATTAAAAAAGCACAAACAGCATTGGTTAGCGAATATGTACATAATTCTTGCTATTTGAAGTTAGTGTTTCATAAGTAGAAAAAATAAAAAAATCTTTCATTTAAACCCTTCAGTGGTCATACACAAGTGTTTGTTTTTATTTTTCAGTGTTTTCAAAAGTCTCTCCACTGGCAAATTTCTAACCAAATCTTGAATTGGTAACTCAGTTAAGATGAATAAAGTTCCTGTTTTCTCTCTGAAATGGGCAAAACTTCAAGTATTTCTTTCTGATATTTTGCAGATCAACAAATTTAACAGAGTCTAATCTTTCTCCATTAAAAGATATGCCGTGAAATTGAGAGGCGCCAGCCTAATAATGGCGAGATAAACAATTTTTAAGGCAAAATTCCCTCAGGGCCAGATGGATTCCATGAATATTTCCAATCCCAAGCACAATAGGCCCCACTGAATATACTTCGCTGGCATGAATCGAATGTAAAAAGAATTCATGTCCTTTGTATATATCCATTTATTCAAGAATCTCAAGGATTTAGCCATGAAGGTTTTGCTAAAGAAAGAGATTAAGGGGACATTTCAGTCGATTTATAACATTTAAATCGATAGTACCGTGTATAGATTTGTGGAATTCATTGTGGCCCCTGAGCAGATAAACCGTAACTCTAAAAACCCAAAACATAATGCACTGAACGTGTATGATGACATAGGATGCTTATTCCAATAATGTAGCAGTGTAATTCCATTACAATACAACTTGTACAACAAGTCCACCTGGGTAGAATTTATTCACATTTTCTTCTTTTTTGTTCATCTGTACATCCCGAGGCACCCAATTATGCATTCTTATGTGAAGCTGCTATGTCAACATCCTTGTTTATTGTGATTTGTTATCAAATTTGAAAACAATCTTATATCATCATCCCAAAGCTCTGTACCCAATACTGTAATCAATCTACAGACTGTGTGTTCAATCGCAAAATCTTGAAAATCACCCAGAAAGCCTTTTTTAAAGGTACGCTTTACCATTGGGAGCAGTGATTCTGAAAATGTTTGACTTATCATATTTGATGCATAGTGTAGGTCAGCTGTATCACAAAATATCCTACCATATAAAAATTTTGCAATAAAACGTAAAATATCAGGAGATATTACTATTTTTCTCACTAAACCGTAACCGTAGACGGTTTAATCTAGAAACAATATCATTTTAACTATTGTTCACTTTTTGTATATCGTATTCAACAATACTGAACATTGATTATCCTGATTTTAAAATGATTACAATTTTTACATTGGTTGTTTCTATCCCTAACTCACGTTTTAGAACTAATTTGAAGCACTAAAGCTGGATTTTTGTTTCATCTGCAAATGGTAAATAATGCCTTTAAGGTGCTGAATTACTGACATGTTAAATTCAGTGCACTCACTGGAGGATTGTCAGATGATGACATCATCACCTCATCATTAGCATGATGGATCAATCTGTCAATGCTATAAATAATGAAGGAGGTATGAATAGAGCTTTGAACTTTCATATTTCATCTGAAATAAACTGGCAAATTTATGATCATTTTCTGTTGAGATGTCTAATTTCCATCAGAGTTGAGGTGAAATAATGTCATGTGCCCAGGAAAAAAGGGGAAAAAGCAAGTAATAGAGGCTTTCAAACAAACATGCTAATTTTCCTTTATTATTGCACCATTTCCTGTTGCAGAGTACTTCCTCATCCATCAGTTTAGGAAGTATCGTCAAAAAAAGAAAGCCAAACAGCCAAACATAAACAACCTGTGCGTATTTTGAGCAACGGATTGCTTGCATCCACTGAGACATTGTGCCCATGGCTGTTTGCTTAGCCGAGCCATTCCCCAAGGTTTTGCTGGTATTAGAAATCGACAACTACATTGTATTATGAATCCTGCCATGGCTTATTATCATAGGAACACCTGCCCATCAACTGATGGAAGTTATTTGCCTGGTGACAGGGTCAGTGACTATCAGAAACTTGATTGTGTAGTCATCTTTTTTTTTTTTGTTGCTGTTGAGCTGTCATTCTTTAACTATTGTACTTTGATTGATTAGATCTTTAGCTTGTTACATTGTATGCATTCTTTTCACTTGCACACCTGAATGTTTGTTTGTTTGTTTTAGTTTGTTTCTGAAACAAACAATTTTACATCTGAAAAGATGGTTGGATAGCCCATATTCAGCTACCAGGTGTACTAGCTGGTCTTCCATGGGGTCCAGTTGGATGTGAGGCAGGACCAGTTTACCTGGCCATGCATGTGGTCCTGCTCTTTGTCATTAATAAATGTACCGTAGCTGGATCTTTTACGTACGTGCATGAGTCGTGACTCGCTCACACACGGGACCTCCATTTCATGTTCTTTCCAAGGGACAGAGTGTTTCACCTCTTTTACTATTTAGGGGACAGTATGATTACACAGAACATTGCTCAGTTCACTCGGGATTCGAACCTGGGTCCTTTGGATTGGGAGGCAGATGCACTACCAGTTGAGCCAAATCACTGCCCTATAAATGATGCAATATTTGGTACCCTGGGGTAACAAATGAAAATGCACCATTTTCTTGAATTTTTTTTCAGTGCTGTACTCGGGGTTACCAAAAATGTGTAAAAATAATTCTTAGTATTATTATGCACAAAAATGTTTTCTACTTTGTGATTATGCAACAATGAATGCATGCAAATGATATTTTTCTTTTCTCATTTACATGCTCTGTTTTACTCTTTGCTGTGGAAAAGTTGACATGGAAGGAAAATTGGCATTGCGATCGTTATCGCCGCGCCGATTTATGCTGGCGCTGATGAGAAAATAGTTGCCATGACAACATTGTACAACTGTATGATAATGGACATGAGATTGCACTACACAACGCCGTACCCTGGGTTACGACGGTACCCCGATGTACGGCGTGACAAATCAAATGTTGATTATGTTATGTTTTGGAAGTCGTTCTCCAACCCCCCCACCTCCATGATATGAACTCTGAAGATAGTTTAGGCATGCTTTCCAGTCCAAGGCATTACATCATTATACCCCCGCCAAACGAAGTTTGAAGGGGGTATATAGGAATCAGCGGACGGTCGGGCGGTCGGTCGGGCGGTCGGTCGGGCGGTCGGGCGGTTGGTCCGTTACAAATCTTGCGTCGCGAACTACTTCCTCAGTTTTCAACCGATTCCCATAAAACTTGGCACAGATGTGTGCCTTGGGTTGTAGATGTGCAAGACGTATTTTTTGACAGTACCCAAAAGTACGTTGCCATGATAACGGCATATTATGGGCAAAAATGGGTACAAATCTTGCGTCGCGAACTTCTCCCACAGTTTTTGATCAATTTTTATGAAATTAGGTACACATGTTCATCTGAATATGTTAATGTGCAAGACACATATTTCCGCAGTGGCAAAAAGTGCGTTGCCATGGTAACGGCATGTTGGTAAAATATAGGCCAAAATGCTTCATGGCAAAACTGCTTCATCAGTGTTCTTCCAATTCTCATGGAATTCATATTGAATGTTTGTCTTAGGATATAGGTCAGCATGACACATTTCTTGACAGTGACAAAAAGTATGTTGCCATGGTAACAGCTCACATATTATGAGCCAAAATGATGGAAAATTTTGTGTTGCAAACTACTTCCTCAGTTTTTGCCCAATTTCCATGAAACTTGGTACAGATGTGTGCCTTTGGTTGAAGATGTGCAAGACGCATTTTTTGACAGTACCCGAAAGTACGTTGCCATGGTAACGGCATATTAATGGCAGAAGATCAAGGAAAGATCTTGCGGATTTAACTACTTCCTCAGTTTTTTGACCAAAGCGTATGAAATGTGGCACACACCTTGATCTTGGTGGGAAGATGTGGAAGACATATTTTTCGGACGTGTCGGAAGCTGCGTTGCCATGGTAACGGCATATAAATGGCAGAAGATCAAGGAAAGATCTTGCGGATTGAACTACTTCCTCTGTATTCGACTGAAGCTCATGAAATGTGGCACACACATTGGTCTTGGTGGGAAGATGTGCAAGACATATTTTTTGGACGCGTCGGAAGCTGCGTTGCCATGGTAACGGCATATTAATGGCGGAAGATCAAGGAAAGATCTTGTGGATTGAACTACTTCCTCAGTTTTTGACAAAAGCTTATGAAATGTGGCACACACAATAGTCTTGGTGGGAAGATGTGCAAGACATATTTTTCGGACGTGTCGGAAGCTGCGTTGCCATGGTAACGGCATTTAAATGGCAGAAGATCAAGGAAAGATCATTCCTTGGGTAAGACTGTCGTCATGGGGCGGGGGTATTAATCACCTTCAGTGATATTTTTCAGCTTGTACAATCTGCAGACCAATGCAGTCACTATTCATCCTGCTTGTCCTCTATAGATCACTAACCGATTTCTTGTTTCATTTTCCCCTCTCTCTATTCAAACAGGGGACACCTGCCATCATGTATCGTGCGGCATTCGCCTACCAATCCAAAAATGCCAGGGCCCTCAGCTTCAGGGAGGGGGACCATTTCACCCTCCTGGACGGGACTGATCCCTACTGGTGGCACGTAATGGATCACCTGGGCCAGACGGGGTATGTGCCCGCCAACTACATCAAGAAGGACGACCTGTCCAATGACGAGGTCATCCGGTCCATCGACAGGGCGATTGAATTCATACACCTGGCTTCCACGGAGAAAGGAGGCTCAATGTCACATGATCAGCGGGCTAATTTACAGTGAGTAGGGAAAAAATGATGATTTCCCCCATCCTCCTCACAGGTCAATTGGCTACAGTAGATATAGGCAGGACATGTCTATTGCATTGCTGTACATTAACTTTTTTCTCTGGCGGCCAGTTCAGGTCGCCAGAACTTTTTAAAGGCATAATTTATCATTTGTAGATGAAACAAAAACCCAGCATTCATGCTTAATAATAGTTTTAAAATGTGAGTTTGGGATAGAAACAACTTCCATAAAAAATTGAATCTGTATTATAATTGATGTTAAGTATTGTTAAATGCACAAAATGTGAACAATAGTTTTCAGACTAAAATGTTTTCAGACTAAACCATCTACAGTTATGGTTTAATGAGAAAAATACTGATATCTCCTTGTATTTTAGGTTTTATTGCAAAAAAATTGTATATGGTAGGATGTGTTGTGATACAACAGACCTACACATATGCATCAAATGTGATATCTTGAACATTTTTTAAATCACTGTTCTCAAAGGTAAACAGGACCTTTAATATGAAGCTTTGGTGGCCAGAAATGAGGAGAAATATAAGAATTCATAATGGATTTTAGCTGCCCAATTGGGCCACCAAAAAATAGCCTTTCAGGAAATTTGGTGGCCTGACATCAATTTTTAGTAGCCCCTGGTGACAGCTAATGTCAAGCCCTGTCTATTGTATTAAAAACATATTCCATTTTTCTAACTTATGTATTTGCATTGCAATAATATGTCAAAAACATACTGTCAGAATTGAATGACTTATTAAGTCCTGGAGGATTTTGATTGCCGAAATTATATTGATATGATGCCTGTCTCGTAATGGATAGGTTGTGACTTCAAATCCCACTAGAGCATTATACAGTTGTATGCCATGATTTTGTATCATGGCAATTACTCAAAACAACGAAAAATCAGTGTGTGTTTCAGTGGCTAGAGGGCAATTTGTCAATCAGTTGCAATAACAATGCCACAATGCGATAATCATTAATTTGAAGAAATTGTTGTTCTTGAATGGTATATATCTATGCCTCTGCCACAAAGTGTCGATGGAGGCATTATGTTTTCGGGTTATTTGTCTGTCTGTTTGTCCGTCCTTCTGTCCGTAATCAATTTTGTAGACAATTTAACGTAAAAACCATCTGAGGTATGAAAACAAACTATTCATATACAGTCAAACCTGTCTATAGCGGCCACCCAAGGGAAACAACAAAAGTGGCCGCTATAGACAGGTGGCCGTTATAGACAGGTTGGCGGCCATTTTGAATTCCATTATTTGCATTTTATAATAGCCGAAAATACCGCATGTTATTCTTTAAAAAAAAAAACAACAACAACAACATATAAGTTTGCATGTGCAGCAGTGCTATTATGGGGATTTTCGTTGTACAATATTATTCACTCCATTTTTTTTTTCATTGCCTCCTTCTATTCTTTTGATGTAAAAAATAATATTTCGGGCCTGAGAAGTGCTCTGGTTCATCCCTACCGGTTTGCATGAACGGGGCTCACGAGAGCTGAGTTCGATGGAGGATTGATGATGTGTAAAATTTACGTAAACTATAGAAACAATACCATGACAAGTACTATGTTGTCCTTATTCAAAGGGACTTAAACACTAATCAGTCTGCATTTCGGTAACAGTCTAAGATGTCATTAGGAGTTGTCTTTGCCTTTGTAGCACCTATTCAGGGCTGCATTACTGAAGCCTATATAGATCTAATCTAGTCAAGTTAGTGATAAGACGGGTTTTCGTGGCAAAGAGCTGCATTAATATTTTGTCGATCATGTCTGTGTGATTGTGACAGAGCTAGGACTCGGTAGAAATCACGCAATGAACGTAAAAGACATTGTACTCATTGCCGATTTAATGGATCAACTCAATTTTTGTGGCCGCTATACGCAGGTTGATATTCACCACGGGAGACAAAATGAGTGGCCGCTGGCCGCGTTAGGCAGGTGGCCGCTATACAAAGGGTCTATAATACAGCAATTGCGTTCGGGGGATTTTTCAGTGGCCGTTATAAGCAGGTGGCCGCTATAGAGAGGTGGCCGCTAAGACAGGTTTGACTGTACATACATTGCTGAAAGAGTTTGGCCATGTGGTCAAAGGTCAAGTGCATATGTTAACCTGTTGAGGACGAGTCCCAAGGATACTCAGGCAGGTGTCTATGGGAAATGAGTGCTGTAGCAAAATAAGTCTGTCTTCAATGGGTTAAAATGTCACAAATTCTCCCATATTTTTAAAATAGCTCAGAGTGTTGTCATGAAAATGGATGTTACCAGTTAGTGATTATTTGAAGAATTGTGGGCCTTTGGGGTCAAAGGGCAAGGGTGAAAGGTCAAGTGAAAATGCTCAAATTATTCCCAAATACTTGCTCTCTTAAACAATAAGCCATGAAACCTAGTTCAAGGAAAGTAAACACTCAACACATTTGTGACAAACATGTCACTTCAATTCTTTGCCTATTACTTGAAGTGGGCATCTCACATTGTCAAGACATACTCCAGACCTATTCGGAGAATCATGCGATATGGTGGAGGCATACTAGTTGCCATAGAGACATTTTTAGTTAGTCTGATTTTTTTGTGTCTATGAGTATTACTTATTATTAAGAAAATCAATTCACTAAAGAAAAAAAATATTATGATCTATAAAAGCCACTCTGCAACACTACATGGCAAAATGCCAAGGAGAAAAGACAGAAAATTGCTTTGATAAAGTTTTTACCAAGCGGCTGAGTGAGTGCCCATTGCTAACCCATCCTACTTTGCCCTTTCATCCTACTGTAGAAAGCTGATTCAGCATAGAAAGTCTATTCTTGAAGGAAACAACCAGAGTGCTACACCAGCTCAGCAGCCACAGCAACTGCACCAGCAGCAGCAACAGCAACAGCAACAACAGCAGCAACAGCAACAGCAACAGCAACAGCAACAACCACAACAACACCAGCAGCCCAAGAGAAAGGCACCTGGCCTTCCACAACAAGCCTCTGTAGAGCACCGCCAAGCACCTTCTCCCTTCACACAGACATCTCCCTCCAGTCCCGATGCAGCCATCATCTCACGATCGACACGGTCGTCGTCAAAGACCCGCCCAGCCCCCAAACCACCCCAGAGGAAGGAGAGCGTGAAGGAGCGCGACCAAACCGACTCCAGCGGCCGTCGCTCACAGTCCCCGCAAACGTCTACGAATGCCAGCAGTTTGCCGATAACGAGAACTGAGCCCAACGATGTCTCGACATCGCACAACCACAACGAATCTTCCGCGTCGTTGTCCCCGCTGCCAGAGATCCCGAGCGGTCTCTTCGGGGACCTTGTGGAGAGAATCAGGGTGGAAACGAATCTGAGCTACGACATGTCCAAGCTGGCGGTGAAGACTGTGCTGCAGGGTGTGGGTGTGGCAGTGCCCCAGGTTGCTGAGACCATGGCAGAAATCCTCTCCAGCTTAACCACAGATCTGGTGAGTGTCACGTCTATCCTACCTTCCCTCTGGTCATAATAGTAGGGTAGAAACCCTGGAAGAGTTGACATGGTGTGTTCAGTAGCTGACAATAAGGGGCTGTAGAAATGGGAGGGACTTTTTTGTGGTGCTGTTGTTTGAAGCACCCAGTGCCATTCCAGATATGTTGGAAAAATAAAGCTGCTGTCAACTGGAGAAAAAAAGAGAAATCAGAGGGGATTGCTTCATTTACAGGGTGGCGAAGGTGGCCAATCCATAGCGTATTTGCCTTTTAAGCGAATGCCTGGGGTTTGTCGAGGTTTCAAATCCATGTGAGTCTTATTGAGCAATGTCGTCTACTATCATGCTGTTCCCTCTAGTAGAGGCAAAACACTCCGGCCCTCGGATAGGACATAGACCCCGTTTACAGTGCGAGGCTCGGCCGCGGCTCGGCCGCGGCCGTGCCCAGCCCTGCTTCAGTGTAAACGCACAAAAGGCCAAATGCGAGGCCAAAATTGGCCTCGCGTTTGGCCTCACTCTGGAGGTGGTTTCGGCCGTGGCTGAGCCGTGGCCAAGCCCAGCCTTTTCTTGGTGTAAACGCAAACTGGGCCAAATGCGCGGCCAATTGCGTGGCCAATTTTAGTCTGGCTTCCAAACCCTCTGCTTGTATCTTTCGCTATTCAGGATATTAACCCCCTCAACGTCGAAAACTAGTATAGTTTAAGGTGGTTTTGTCCTGCAAAGGATTCTTTCCTTCGGCAAAGGCCTTTGCCCGAACGGCGACTTCGTCGCCACGGAATTCATTTCGCAAAGGGTCTGAAAACCAGACAATACCAAATAGCATTTGTTTACAAGCAGAGCGCCACTACCACAAAATATTGAAAGGTTTGAATCAAAAGCGCGGCCGAGCCCAGCAGTGTAAACAGACAAAATTGCCGCGCAATTGAGGCCGGGCTGTAAACGGGGTAATACAGTGGAAGTCCCATTTGACAGGGAGTCACAACTTACGCACATAAAAGAGCCAGCTTCATTCATTCATCGCCAAGAGCAGGGTGCATTACCCGATGAAATACGTACAAACTTTTGACCTTGTGGGAGACCAGCTGATACAGCTGAATGTAGGGTATCCAGCCATCCTGTCTGATGGAAAATGAAAACAAACAAACGAACAGTTGCTTGTTTTATTTGTTTGTTTGCTTTTTGGACAAGTGTGAAGGCGGTAGAACTTCTTCCTCATCTTTATAACTGTGCTTATGAAATGTATATGTTATGATTTGTGTTGTGGGGGTTTCACAAAGTCCTGTGATTATTGCAGTGCTTGTCACCTATTACCTTTCAAACAAACTAAAAATGAACACACTGTTTCATGTCCCCTGCCGATGATTGACAATAGAACGTTACCAGCTCCAACATTGTGATCGAGGGAAGCCGGGACCACGACAGACTGGAGGTGATCTTTACCGAGCTGACGGCCTGCAAGGACGACTCACAGCAGAGGAGCTGGGCCCTGCATGAGGACGAAGCCATCATCAGCGAGTACCTGGAGGAGCTCATCACCATCCTGGTGAGAACATCCGGGGGGAATCCATCTCCATAGTGACAGGTTCACAACATCTTCCCCCCCCCCCCCTTATAGTCTGTGTGTCTCTTTTGTAACCCTGAAAATTAGACTCCATTCATAAGCTGGTATATTTTAGAGGTAGGTAATTCAGACCTTCTCTTAGAATGATAAAACTGGAAACTTCTTTATGATGGAGGAGGAAATAATGCTATAATGTGCAGCAAATTTGTTCAGACCCCCTAATAATTCTGACTGTTATTCTGGGTACAAAAGGGGAGCATATTCTTGGGTGACATGGGGTTACATTTTCATTTCTTTTTTAGAAACTCTGAGGTATATTACTGTAATATTTCATACATAATGTTGGGAGACATTATTCTTTAACCGTGCAAAATTGTATGGCGTTTGCAATAGGGATATATGACCTTTAATTGAGTATCGGGTATTGGTAATCTTATACAATGTCCCCTTTTCTCGTAGTGTGGAAGTGTATATTCACAAATAAATCTGTTTTTCCTTCTTCACCTCTTTTTCTTTCTCTTCCTGTTTTTCCTCCTTTCTTTACCTTTTACTCCCTCTGCTTTTGCTTCCTTTCCTTCGTTTTGGTATTTTTTGTCTTCTTTGCTTTTTTCCGCTGTTGAAATTTAACTTTTGTCCTGAAGATGACACACTAGACAGCATCGCTAAGCAGGTTTCCAGGATGTTTGTGAAATGCAAACCTTGCACACGAAGCAAGTGTATTGTTTCATGCAAGGCACATTGCAACAATAGTCATATGTTACCTGTGTGTTTTACAATCATCTGTAAATAGATGCCATGTAACACATTCATGAAAGCAAGACTTGGATATGATTTTGACGACGAAATGAGAGAAAATTTATACATTTAGCACAAAAGTGTAGATAGCATCGCTCACCATGTGTGACACACTTTGTTTATAGCTATTAGTGCTCCTGTCTCTAGCAAGCATTGATACCTTTACAGACATTTTGATATTGCTTGCCCAACGAATTAGAAAGTGTTATTGAGACCATTCTGTCTAAAGTGATGGGTAGCCATCTTTAGCAAATTTCTAGTTCATCTTTTCCAACAAACCTCTGAAATCTCTATAGAGAGAGAGAGAAAAGAAAAGAAGATTGCAAGAACAGTAATTTAGTGAGCTTTGAAGTCACTGCACTGTAAATAATGGCACTTGAAGAGAAAGATAAATGTCTATCTGTAAGGCTTGTTTTATGCAAGGGGGAATTTAATGTGTGTTGTACCTATTATTTAACCCTGTGTGTTTGTGGCCATTTTTTTTTTTTTTTGGTATCTCCGTGTAGTCAGATGCTGATCCAAGAGTTTGCCAGGCAGTTGTACGCAAGGACAACTTTGAGTGCATTCAGAACCTAGTCCTTTACTACCAGATGGTAAGTTAGCATCCAAGCAAGCACACTGATATTATATCATACTCCAGCATTGTTCTCCTCCTTCAGCAGTTCTATTTTTCCCCTCCCTCATCCCCCTTTGAACCTCTAGTGATTCAACTTCATGTACATGTACCTTTTTTAAAGATCTGCACTTCACTCGTAACAGCAGTGTTCAGGGTAAAATCTTGATGTTGCCCACCCTTTTGGGTATTGTTCTCAGTTTTCAGGTGGTTTGAATACATGGCAGTGTGCTCGTCAGCTAAAAAATGGGGTTATAAAAATGGGAGGGGCTCTTTTGTGATGTTGTTGTTTGAAACACTTAGGGTGACAGTCCATATACACTGGACAGCAAAAGAAAGTACCCACTTCTGTCAAAGGCTGCACACAAAAATTCACCACCCAGATATAAAAAATTGTTGTACACAGGTATGCTGCAATATCCATTAGTAATCACATACCCAATAGCAAGTGATTATCGTTATTACAAAGAAAAAAATGACATGCACAGCATCTTGGTCACTGGATCAAAAGTCATAAAATGTAACAGAATGAGCCTTACAAGCCTTACAAGATGTGGCATAATTATACCCCCGCCAAACGAAGTTTGAAGGGGGTATATAGGAATCAGCGGACGGTCGGCGGTCGGTCCGTTGCAAATCTTGCGTCGCGAACTACTTCCTCAGTTTTCAACCGATTCCCATAAAACTTGGCACAGATGTGTGCCTTGGGTTGTAGATGTGCAAGATGTATTTTTTGACAGTACCCAAAAGTACGTTGCCGTGGTAGCGGCATATTATGGGCAAAAATGGGTACAAATCTTGCGTCGCGAACTCCTCCCACAGTTTTTGATCAATTTTTATGAAATTAGGTACAGATGTTCATCTGAATATGTTAATGTGCAAGACACATATTTCCGCAGTGGCAAAAAGTGCGTTGCCATGGTAACGGCATGTTACTGGTAAAATATAGGGCAAAATGCTTCATGGCAAAACTGCTTCATCAGTGTTCTTCCAATTCTCATGGAATTCATATTGAATGTTTGTCTTAGGATATAGGTCAGCATGACACATTTCTTGACAGTGACAAAAAGTATGTTGCCATGGTAACAGCTCACATATGAGCCAAAATGATGGAAAATTTTGTGTTGCAAAATACTTCCTCAGTTTTTGCCCAATTTCCATGAAACTTGGTACAGATGTGTGCCTTTGGTTGTAGATGTGCAAGACGCATTTTTCGACAGTACCCGAAAGTACGTTGCCATGGTAACGGCATATTAATGGCAGAAGATCAAGGAAAGATCTTGCGGATTTAACTACTTCCTCAGTTTTTTGACCAGAGCTTATGAAATGTTGTTTTGACCAAAGCTTATGAAATGTTGTTTGGCGGGGGTATAACCAGTCGCTGTAGCGACATTTCTAGTTTTCCTGATGGAAGCTAGCTTAGACCAGAGTAATGTCCTGTCTAAAGAGCTAACTGATTTTATTCTGAGAATTAGCATAATCAGGAAGGATAGCATCCCTAAATACAGAATACACTCATTAAAATCATATTGACAAAACAGGTGTTCACTTTGACATATTGGTTGTTTGAAAATGTTATCCATTCAGTGGCCATTTTTGCATGGTGGAAAGTGCTGTTTTGTGGGACTTTTGATTCAATGACCAAGATGCTGTGCATGTCAAGTTCTTCTTTGTTATGAAGACATTCACTTGCTTACGTGCATGTGATAAGTAAGGGGCATTGTAGCACACCTGTGTACAAAAATTGTGTATTTCTCGGGGATGAATTTTTGTGTGCGGCCTTTGACAGAAGTGGGTACTTTCTTTTGCTGTCCAGTATATGTTAGAAAATATAGCTTGTTTTGAATACATGATGGAAAAACATTACAATCATTTTGTAAATCCAAACAAAGGCTCCTGTTAAACAGATGAGGCCATTATCATTAGTGACTTCTTAGCCAGCACACAGTGCTTTTTCGTTATTGCTCCTTTACTTATTCACATACATGTGGTGATTGTCTATGAAAACTTACGTGAATAGTTTAGGGAACCTGGCTTTACATTGCCTCTTTATCAAGAAGAGCACCGTTACTTTTCATTAGAAAAGGGTAGTAATAGTAGCGAAAGTCTTCTCCACCTGTTTTGTCTCTCTCTCTGTCTTTGCGACCCCCAAAATGATAGTCAGATAAAGTTGAAAATACAGTCAGCATTGCCACTGCAAAGAAAATGAGAAATGTTCAGTTTACAGTGCCTTCTGTACAGGGCAAAATATTCTGATCTGTGATGTGGGGGCATGCCACATGGTCCTAATAGAGAATGGGACCCACCTTTTATTAGGACCACCTTGTTTTACTTTGTTTTTGTATATCTCAGCCATTTCAAAACAGATTTTCATTAAATACTCTTTTGATTCCTCTTAGAATTGTATGCTCTTTAATATTCCATAATTCCATAAGTGGTTTCTAATAATCTTGCAAAAAGTTAGAACCTGAATCCCCATTTTAAAAATAAAAAAAATAAAAAAATAATAATAATAATAATAATTCCATCCCTTTAAAGCCTGTAACAAGGAAGGATGTTCAGTCATCATCTGTTGGCACAGATATCAAGAAGGAAATACCGATCCTGGATGAGAAAAGAGAGGGCCAGAAAGGAGCTTCAAATTTGTGTTGAAGTTAGGAGCGGTACCAACTGAGCTGGCAGGAAAATATATGGAGAAGTAGGCCTCCTGTTGCACTTGGGGAAAAAGTGGGTAACAGACACCAAGTCTGTTGGCTTGCAAAGTTTCCTCCTGTGTCTGTCACAGTGCCAAGATTTTGTCTCAGTTTTTGTTTTCTCTTCTTTTTTTTTTTTCTTTTTTTTTTGGTCTGGTAGTGACAGAAGAAATTTCGTGTACACAAGCTGTCAAGAAATCTAATTTCTAAAAGAAAAATAAATAGATAAAAAGATAAAAATGGAACTCTGTAAAATTCTTCATGTCAGCTGTTGGATTCTCCAAAGACTTTTTTATTTTCCCTAAGGAGCACTGTCTCCCCCATACACTTGCTGTGAACTTTGAGAAAACATTGTCAGCAACTTTTTTCCCCAAACACTATATTTTCCTGGGAGAATGGCCCCCTGTTGCATGCTCTCATGAACAGGAGCTGTGAAATTTTGTTGTCAGTCATTTATAGATACAAAAAAAAAGGTTAGTTCCAGTTATGACTAATTCAGTAGTTTTGTTGCTAAATGTGGACTAAGAAATGTTAAAGGAGATTATGATTTTCTGTTTTTTTCCGGAGCAGTGTCCCTTTCTTTATCTGCTCCTTCTCAAAAGTTCCTAGCATCATGAAATCCCGAAATTTTCGTCTGTCACTTTAATCCTATGTCAGCTTTGTATCTTTCTTTCTTGGAGCAGTGCCTCTCATTTAAGAAAAAAAAAAAAATGATTTCGTTCACGTTATTCATCCAGAGATAACTTTGACTCTTCCAGGAACATCGACCCTCACTGCGAATGCTCCTGCTGAAGACATTCGGCGCCTTGTGCAACCTGGACCAAGACGCCCTCTCCAGCCTCCTCTACTCCGTCCTGCCTGTGGAGCTGGCCCGAGACATGCGGTCCGACCAGGAGAACATCTCCAAGCTGTGCTACTCCTGCCTTGTCTCCACCATGCTCCTGTCCACAGGGGAGCCACTCCCATTCACGCACTATGGTAGGAGACCCTTTCGGCAGAGGTTCAGAAAAGGGGGTTACCAATACCATTAAAGCTGTTCGTTTCACAAGGGTTTCATTCCTGCAAATTTCGCAAATCACTGTTGGACCGCGAATTTAAGAACATGCGAAAGTGTGCCGCCTGATCCTTATCGCATTAAATTTACGGACAGGTATTAGTGCTTTTATGATAGCCTAGGTGCCGAATGATGAAAACAATGTCTAACAAAAATATGTGTGACCTTCTCATTTGCGAAAATAGCAGCTTTTACAGTACCCCAGCAGGTATCACACACTGTATACTTCATGTATTTAGCAAGTCTGAGTTTTTGCGAATCGGGACTTCGTGGCAATTTTGTGAGTGCTTAAGTTGGGGTTATGGAGTACAGCAATGGACGGAGATATCGGTTAAATTGCAGATTCTTGTCTCTATGTATCATGCTGCTTTACGAGGTTGTTTTTTTTGTCTCACCTCTTTCACCTACATAATATACCTCTTAGTATTCAGTGCAGAATGCCATTGATGGTTCGTTAGACAATGCCCATCATGTGACCACGATGTGGTGCAATTTTCTCTCCCAACAGACCAGCTGAACGCTGACTTTATCGGTTTCCTGTTGGACAACATTGACCAACCTCCCTCTGCTGACGAGATGGAGCAGGTTCCAGATCTCTTTGTCAACCTCATTCTTGCCTTCAATCTCCATTTCAGACGTGAGGTTCCACCAACCCCTTTTTTCCCTCACCCTAGCTCTTACCTAATTCTGAGGTTTTCCCCTCATTAATATGAGTTTGCAGGATGGAAGATTCATGTGAAGAATTTGTCAGTTTAGTTATTTACCATCTGAACTTTTCACTGCTGCTGTTATAATTATGTTGCTTTAACATGATTCAGATGAATATAATTATGTTATATTCAATTATAAGAAGCACAGTTAGTAGCGAGTTGGAGATATGAACATGGGCACACTAATTGTATGTTGTAACAAGTTTTAATTGTTAATTTGAACAGTAGTTTGTAAGTGTCGGAGATTGACAATAAAATTGGTAGGGAAATGAGCATGTGGTAGGTTACTTACAAATCCCTGTGATAGATATTTGTTGTTGAGATAGTTTGACGAAAAATTTGACGAGTTATGGCTGCTGCTAATCACATCTCCATCAGGACCGTGTATCTATCCTGTTGATTTTATGTAGTCTTAATTCTTGCATTTTTTTTTTAAATCAAAGCTTGACAGTCCTCTATCTACCCTTCTGCACTACACACGCTCATTAATGTTGATGTGCTCTTCTTTCTCGGTCACAATTTGTTGTGTTTTTTTCCATTCTTTATTTTTCAAGGTAATGTTGTGTATATCTGACAATTTGAATGCTACCATCTTTCCATCTCTGTCTCTTCTTTCATCCCTCTATCTCTCTCTGTTTCTTGTCATTCCGTCTATCTGACCAGCAAGTGCTCATTTTCCACTCTAAAATCAGAAATTTCCATGTCCGTTGAAACTTTTGTGAATTTTGTGCGAGCCAAGATTCATGAGAGTAAGGTGCATGTGAAAGAGTTTGTCTACACAATGCATTGAATGTCAGCGGTGTTTCGTGAAAATTTCATGCCGCAAAAAAAAGGCTGTCAGCTCCAATTTATGAATGTTTGTGGTTTTACAGTGAATGAATCCCTTCAGATATCTTTGTCTGTATACTACTTCTGTCTATCATTTTATGTCCAAAATAGTGTTTCACCTATCTTTGATCCTATGTATGCATTCATTTTATTAGTTCCTGCAGACAACATTGTTATGAAAGTTCTAGCAGAGAGGAAGACTGCCAAGAGTTTCAGCGAGAAAATCATGCTTCTGGTCAACAGAGGGGGTAAGTCATATAATATCATACCGTGACCATCGATGAGAATGGGACGGAACACCAACATTTCCCCTTGCACAGGGTTAGAATATTAGGGGTGGGGGAATTTTATGAGTTTACTTAGAAAGGGGAATGCCTTCGCATTAAAGGTATCTGAGATTAAGGCATTTAATTTTCATGTCTGAGCAAAAAGTCAAATAGCTGTTGTGCCGTATGTACCCTCTACCTGCTGGATTACCCACATTGGGTTGCACGACTGCATTCCATCAGACAACAGATAGGGAGGGAGAGCATTAGCTCATCCATGATGCTGCAGCGCATATTTGTGCCAACCTAAATAATGATGATGATGGTCAATGAACAAAATTGTGTGATTCCATAAAAATTCTTGACATCAATGATGGTAATGATGGTCTTTGTGTATTAAGAGACTGCACAAAATCGGCAGTTTTTGTAACATTTTTATGCATACCTTTTAAACAGAGGTTGTTCTTGTTGAAAGCTTATCCCAGGCTTTTCCGACGTAGCAACAAGTATATGCAAACTGGATTCCACTAATTGAATTTCTTTTAAGAAGAGCAGGTTGATGGAATAGCTCGTCTCAATAGGCGTTTTCACATCAGCCCGATGTTTCGAAATAGCGCGCTATTTTCTGACTTGGGACATTAACCCGATCACGAAATAGCGCGCTATTTTCTGACTTTAGAAATTAACCCGATCTCGAAATAGCGCGCTATTTGATAATGTGAACACAAATTAGGGTGCTAATTGTATCGCTCTGATCAAGAAAATTTCTTGAGTCCGACTCGGGAAATTTCTGAAATAGCGGGATAGTAGCGCGCTATTTGATAATGTGAAAACGACTCGAGAAATTAGCGTGATGCATCCCATCATGCCTAGCGTGTGTGACCTGTTCGATCGAGGCAAACTGCACACAAATCATGAGAAATTTTTGAAAATGCATACATTACTGATACTGTTTGCACATGCTCAGCTGTCAAATTAGCTCGAAAAAATTTCGGGCTAATTCTCTTCGGGCTTATGTGAATAAGAAATGAAATAGCATGCTAATTCGCAATCGCGAAAAATATCTCGAGCTTGGATTTTTCTCGGGCTGATGTGAAAACGCCTAATGTTTCCAGGCATGAAACATCCATAAATTTGATTACAATATGAAAAAAGCTTATTGTGTGACCATTTAACAAAAATTATTGAGTAAAAGACTGCACAGAATCTTAAAGCCAGTTCATAATTAGCTTATGTTTACATAGGTACAAATGACCTTTCTTTTTCTCAGGTGGTTAGGCGCTTCTCTCATTTTCAAAGCGGCAGCAGCATAATGCATAAGATTGCCCGACGAAACAATTTATGGAATTTGTGTTCAAACAAAGAATGAACTTGTGTTCAGACCAGGTGACCAGAAAAGTCCGTCAGTTGACATTGTAGAAGGCATCCATTTCATTGTTTTGTATTGAATGCAATAACAGATTATTTCTTTTCATATTGCTGTCAGGTGGAAGTGCTGGCAATCACCATTATTCTAGATAAAGATCACATGAATAATCATCACATCACAGATGCTTATCTCAGTGAATTAACAAACCAAAATGCCTATTGGTACAAATGACCTTTTTCTGCTCATGCACATAGTAGAATTACGAATTGGTCTATTGTACGATTTAACAAAGTTTGACATGAGACTATCTCTCTCTGTCCCCCTCTGTCTCCCAGTCGATCCAGTGAAGATGTTCGAGCACAGCCAAGACACCCAGGACTCCCTGCTCAAGTTCATGGGGGACATCTTTTCCAGCCCCACGACCTCTGACCTCTTCTACTCCAATGACATGAAGGTGCTCATCGACATCGTCGTCCGGCAGATGACCGACCTCCTTCCAGGCGACCAGGTCAGGAATGATTTCCTTCTTGCGCTGTGGCAGTGGTCCTCTTAAAACTTTTATCCATATGGGGATTTGAGGGATTTGGTCTTTAAAGGGTTAATTTTGTTCAAAAGTTTTCATTAATGTTTTTTGGTTAGATATGTAGGCCCACCATGGTATTATCCTTTGTTTGATAAATATGTGTGTAAATGTGATTGTATAGTTATTAAAAATGTGATTGTATGTATTCAGATTTGGTGGAAGAACTTTACCTGTCCATATATAAAGTACTTTGTGTAAATGTCATTGTTTTGTTATCTGTTATGATTGTATTTGCAGGGCCCCAAGAAGAACAGTACCTGCCTACTGATTAGGCCACCATGTTGAAATATGACTGAATTAATAAATAAATTGATAAATAAATAGATTTAAATATCATCTTCCATCTGATATCTTGACAGGTGCGCACAGAATACCTCTCCCTCATCCTCAGCATCTTCACCAACACGTCCTACTGGGAGCACTGCCACAGACTGGCTGAGATGGAGAAGGCTTTCGTCGCCATAGCGATAGAGGAAGGGGAGGAGAGTGAGAAGGATCAGATGATTGTGAGGGAAATTCAAAAGGCTTTTGGAACGAACTTCTCAAGGACCTTCTGAGAGAATAAAGATTCACAGCTTCAACTACAAAGCAGCTATTAACCCTTTGAGGACGAGTCCCGAGTATACTCGTGCAAGGGTCTATGGGAAATGCGTGTTGTAGCCAAGTCAGTCCATCTTCAGTGGGTTAAAGTGAGTTGCGTCATGTGCTAAACTGAAATATTCTTCTCATCCATTGGTGTCAGCAGGACTACAAGGAGCACAAACTGTGAGCAAATTTTGATTGCAATATGAGTGAAATGGAACACGCAGTCACTTTTAAGATGGATGATGTGGTTGATGAGCCTTGGGTGGAAACGGAGATTCAAGTGACATTGAGCAACCACCATCACGCCATGACGAACTCGAACAAGCATAAGTTTTTGTTCGAAACCATGTTATAATGCGTTAAAAGTGCACACGCAATCACACACACACACACACACACACATGCAAATATGACTGACGTAATATGGGATGCATCTCTGTGTACCTTGGACTTGAATCTCTATGTTAGCCTACTTTATATTGGAATTAGATTCACATATAAAATGTACATCAGACTCAACTGTTTATTGCCGAAAATAGGCTTTCATTCAAATATACAAATGTCCATATTTATCAAGGTAGATGATGAAACTAAAATTATTGTTTAAACTTTTTATGCATATATGGTGTATCTGGAATCTCTAAACAGAAACACAAACCAGGTGAACAGGGTGGCTTATACCCAATATCCAAGTGATTGGACATTAGGCAATTTGAGGAATCTCAGTTATTAAAATTGAAATGACTTGCTCTGGTCCAGATATTCAGTGAAATATTCATACCTTTACTATCCTTCCCCCCCCCCCCCCCCCCCCCCCAAAAAAAAAAAAAAAAAAAAATTCTCTTTGACATGTCCTGTCAATTACCCCCCACTTTCAATTATTTGGTAACACTTGACAATGTGTCCTAATATAAGAGATCACTCTTTCTCCAATGAGTGTCCATTGCTTGACATGGACTCTTCAAAACAAGTCTGCTATGAATCATATAATCTTTGAATATTTTTATCTCTATAAGCTATGTGAAAAAAACAAACATATTAGAGACTTCTATTTATTCATAATTCTAACCCTCTATCTTGTATTACTCACATTTCACTTTCAGCAACAATGTACTTCAAATTCACACACTGATGTATGCATGTAGCTATATTTGTGTGACAGTGCTATTTCTAATATCATATTAATGATCATAGTGACAGTATGTGAATCAAACACTCTGCTGTCAGAGTGATTGTGTTCTACATCTGTTTGTAATCCAATAAAATTATTGCATTTAAAACAGTATAGATTACATACAAACAGTAAGCATGCAAATGCCTTTATGACAAATTGACATTATATCTACATTTTTATATCATCGTATCCAGCAACCATTTTGTTATTCAGACTACAGTTGGTATGATGTGCAATTGTAGCTACTGATCCAGTGGTAGACGATTGTTATGTTCAACGCAGACTGTATTATTTCATGGTGCTTGGTCTATATATGCATTACTTGTTTTGTACTGGTATTCTGAATGTTTACTGCATTTTGCAGAGATGTGTTGTTGTTGTTTTTTTGTACACTAATTCTCATGTACACGTACCTTGGCTGTCACATTGCTCAACGAATGAAAAATCATGTTTAAGTTATGAACCACAATGAGGCTGATCAAATATTGATATGAAGGAGGTGTGCTCCTATATATCCAGGTGATTTTTTATGTTGCAATAAATGATGAACAAACATGAGCAGTGGAGATATCTATTGTTATTGCTGTTATCACTGATATTATTATCATATCCATCATTATTGTCATTATCATTACTATTCTTACTATCTTTGTCATCATCATACAATAGTAGTCATATCTCTACCATTACACATTTTACATGTAACTATATTTAAATCGCAGATATCATATTTTCAAATACCCAGATGCCATGACTTTGTGGTAATGTGTGGCTATGGGACTATTTGGTCAACTAGATATGACACTATTAATGGACAGACATGGCTATTGAATTGAAAGGTTGGTTTGATAGGTGCTCAGGCCAGAAGTAGTGATATTTCTCATGTGAACAACAACATACCCATACCGTATATTCATGTAAGATTCATGTATTGGTAAGGAGGTCCTACAGGCATCTTATCAGTGTTCAAGGTTGGGTAATCGTGATTTCCATAATGCATTTTTAAAAATTTATTTAGAAGAGAACAGAGCTAGTCTAGGAGGCAAAATCTCTCCACTTTCCACCGGAGTGTATCTTACTATCACTTAAATAGAATTACCAAAGTGTAAAATTATGGTAAATGATTTTAATGCTCCACTTTCAGTACCATTGTGTCTGTGTGTCTCCTTTGGTCCAAATCCTTGTGTTCTTCATGTGGCCAATCATATTCTTTCGACTTTGTTTTTGTACTTCCTATTCTAAGTGTGGCTTTATTTCCCCTCTTCTCCCCACTTTTCCACGGAGAACCTCCAATTTTTTCCCTCTGTATTATCTAATTTCTCTCATTGTGTGCTATACAGGTGTCTCCTGTTATAAGGAAGTCCTTAGGACTGGCATTTTTTCTTTTGTTATATTGAAATTTTGTTACAGCTGAACAAATCAGGTAATAAGAATATATAATAATTTTGGAACCTGCATTTTCGCTACATTGTAACAAAATTTCATTGTAACCGTGTTCGTTAATATCAGAAGGGCACTGAATTTAGTCTCTACATTCTTTTTCTTTCCTCACAAGTGTTAAATTTTGTTCTTGTTTTGTCATGATCTGTCTGGAGCAATCCTGTAAATCGTGCAATATGGATTTTTCAGTTTGATGTGACTTGGAGGATGGTAGCAAAGAATATAATTGTGTACCTGTGTACAGAGATAGTTCTGATTTCCCTCATATAATTAATAACAGTCAACCACGACTATGAGTACCACGGCAACACATTGAAGACTGATTTTATTAGTTGTAGTGATAAAGTTTCCTCTTGCGAAAATCTGTTTCAGGATATGGTCCACAAGTGTTATGCATTTATATTCATGTACATTTTTATATCTATGAGGTTGTTTCTTTGTATGTGGCTATTCCAAAATGTCTGGCATACCAAAGGTCATAGTTGATGAACGATGTTTTTCAAGCTCAGTGTAATATGAGCACTTCATATATGCTAGTGCCTTAAAGCCCAGGTGTGTATCAAGTCTTTTCATGTGATTTTACTGTGCATTGCATCACAATTGTAATTTGTCATCCCACCACCTGTCCTCTATTTATGGAGTGCATTAATTCCTTGTGTACCATAAATGCGCTGTCCAATAAAAATGTTTATCAAAGAGGACTCTATCTGGTTGTAAGGGCATGAGCTTTCTTTTTTTTTTACCTTTACGAGGGATAAATAATTTTTATTCAGCAGTGTTATTAACACCTTGTGTGTGAAATAGTCCATATTGACGTACATAACTGAATAAATGCCCCACACACCCTTGACTTTTTAAAAACAGTATTCAAACTCTGGACTATCCTAAAAATCATGAGAACAAAGACCCACTGCATATGATCTTCAGCACCTCAATTCAATTCAATTCAATAGAACATTTATTTCCAGATCAATTCGTGTATAAACAGCAGTAACAATTCAGTAATGACAAACTGGAGGTGACAACTCAGTAAGCACAGCTTGAAGTGAGTGCACCTTTAACATTTGAAAATGTAGTTGAATCTGATTGAAACATAGCTAAAAAGACATTTTTGTTTAAAATACACATATTTACAAGACGAAGTACAGATACACAAGAGACTAAAGCTAGGGATGCAGGAGGGAAAACAGATAGGAAGAAGGAAAAAAAGAAAGAAAAGAAAAGAGAAGAAAGAAAAAAATACATTAAGGAGAGGTAAAGAGAACCTAAAACACACACTTGTAATACTATAACAAACAAGGCAACATTGTACATACATGTACATGTATTTCATTTTAGTATAATCAAGAGAAATTTAGCAGCCCTCACTATAGACTACCTTATATGGATGAATACAACTTTCTCTTGAGTCTTATCTTAAAACAATTTTGAGATGGTGCATTTCTTATGTCTTTAGATAAATTGTTCCATTTCTTGGGGCCCACAAAACGAATATTATGTTGGTAAGACATGGTTCTGGGTCTGGGCAAATGCATTAATGACGAGGAGCGTGTATTGTATTTATGCACATTCTGATTGATATCAAACAATTGAACAAAATGGTCAGGCATAAGTTTGTTGACACACTGATATACAAAAATACATTGCTGATAGGTGGTGATATTTTTCAAAGTAAGCAATTTTAGTTTTGAGTATAACGGGCCTGCTTTAGATTTCGGGTTTGCTCCATGTATAACTCTTACTATTTTATTTTGCTTTGAAGTCAATTTCTTTAGACTGGACTGAAAAGTACTTCCCCACACCATGTTGCAATAAGACAAATAGGGCAGAACAAGAGTGGAGTATAACATCCGTAATACATCAGTAGGTAACATGTAGCTTAGTCTGGATATAATACCAATGCTCTTTGATATTTTTTTCTCTGTCTCTTGTATATGAGGCTTCCATGTTAATTTGGAATCTAAAATAACACCAAGAAATTTAGTTTTCTCTACCCTGGGAATTTGAACATCATTCAATTCCACTTTAACAAAATCAGTGTCGTATGATTTGTTACGATTACTAAAAACAATAAAGTTACATTTGCGGGGGTTAACAGATAATCGATTTGCCTGAAACCATGTACACAATTTTGAAAGGCTACTATTTACTTGATCTTGCAAAGAAGGAAGATCCTTACCACTGAACAATATATTAGTGTCATCATCATATAATATGTACGATGAGGTATCGGAATTAGAAACATTTCCAATGTCATTTATGTATAATATAAACAACAGTGGTCCTAATAAAGACCCTTGTGGAACTCCACATAATATTTTCTTTAAGTCTGATATACAACTGTTATATTTTGTACATTGGTATCGATTGGAGAGGTAGCTTTTAAACCAATTGTATGCTACACCTCTAAAACCATAGTGCTTAAGTTTAGCTAACATAATATTATGATTAATTGTGTCAAAGGCCTTTGACAAGTCAACAAAAACACCAATAAGAAAGGAATTTTCCTCAAACGTATCAACAATCTTATTCGCAATGTCAGTTAGGGCCATGGAAGTTGAATAGTTGCTGCGAAAGCCGTACTGATAACTACCCACAATATTATTTTGATCAAGAAACTTAACAGCACGGTTGTAGACAATCCTTTCCAAAATTTTCGAAAAACAAGGAAGCACTGAAATTGGTCTGTAATTTGACAATTCACATTTGTCACCATTTTTAAACACAGGGGTTACACGAGCAATTTTCAATTTATCTGGAAAGACTCCTGATGATAAAGATAAATTGAATATATGACATAACGGTTTGCTGATTTCTTTTATTGTATGTTTGATTATACGAGGACTGAAATCATCAATTCCAGAGGCAGTATTATTCCGAAAAGAGTTGACAATGCTACATATTTCTGCTTCAAATGTTGCATGAAAATAAATGGTATTCAAACAAGGGTTCACCAGATAACTCATAAAGTTAGAATTATTTTGTGGTATCAACTTATCAAGATTTGGACCAACCTGAGTAAAATATGAATTAAAAGCATTTGCAATTTTGTGAGAGTCAGTAGTTAATTCACCATTACATTTCATTTGCATATCAGTAACACATTTACCACCTCTATTCAAAAGTGTATTTATAAGATTCCAAGTTGCTTTAATATTACTTCTATATGCAACAAATTTCCTTTCAAAATATTGTTTCTTCACATTTCTTATTGTAGCATTCAGAGTATTTCTAAAACGTTTATACTTTAATTCATTAAAGTTGCTTGGTTTACGCATATATTTCTTATATAACAAATTTTTATATTTGATAGAACGTAAAATACTGTCAGTCATCCAGGGATTAAACTTTCTTGCACACCGACTTTTTTTCTTTAGGGGAAAGTGTTTATTATATAACCCTGACAGAACAGACTCAAAATAATCATAAGCTTCGTTAACATTTTCCATAGTATACAAATTATCCCAACAGTGTGAACCAAGTTCAGTCCTGAAAGCGTCAATACTGTCTTTGTTTACAGTTCTCACATAAATATCACTTCTTGGTCTGTCACTTTTTATTTGATTTAGATCAGTTAGCTGGAAGACAGGTAAATGATCAGTAATATCACAATACAACAGTCCACTTTGAATAGGCTTATTGAACTGGTTGGTAATAATATTGTCCAACAGAGTAGTAGTGGCATTGGTAATGCGTGTAGGCCTCGTTATAAGAGGGAGACAATAGTTACTAAAAAGTGTGTTAACAAAATCAGTTACATCATTATCCGTGCTATATTTTAATAAATCAATATTAAAATCACCCATAATATAAACTAATTTGTTTTCTTTCAGTAGCGGAGAGATCTTTGAATCAAAAGTAACATTAAAGTTATGCGTATTTATACCTGGGGGCTTATACATAGTGCCTATCACAATATTTTTTCCTACTGATTGACAAATCTCAATAAAAATAGATTCACACATACCATCATCACTAACCAGATCAGGTCTCTCAAAATAGGAGTAAGAGTCCTTTATGTACAAACCAACTCCGCCACCTAATTTCCCACGTCTATTATAACACACAGAGTTGTAACCTGGTATATTAGGCAGTTTGTCGGCATCTTTGAGCCAGGTTTCAGATAAACCAATAACATCAAAGTCAAGTTTAAGCAAGTTTATGAAGTTTAAAATTTGATCAAAATTCTTCTGAACACTTCTAGAATTGAAATGTATTGAAGAGAAAAAAGCTTGACTAGCATTAGCATCCTTAAAATGACTAACAAAATCATCAATATCATAATACTTGGATTGTAAATCATAGCAATTTTGAAAAAAATTTGCATCGGGATCAAGACCCTGATTTTGTAGTAGGGCATCACCAGCTGAGAGTACGTCAAATTGTAGGCCGTCCAATCTATTCTGGCTGGCACTATTTCCATGCATATCATTTAACACAGATTGAAAATTTAGTTCATCAAGATGATTGAAAGGTAATATATTAGCAGAACATAAGATACAAGAGGAGTAAGATTCATTCCATACCAGCGGATCAACATAACAATTGCATAGATTGCAATAAGGGATTGCATTCAATTTATCCATAGACATTGGTAATAACTACAGTGTTCAATAACAGTAAGTCATTTGACGAAATACCAGATACACTTGTATTTGAATGGAGATTATAGTGGGTGTTGCCATGGGAACTATACACACAAAACACTAAAACCGGAAGGACACATATGCACATGTACAAAAAGTCACACAGCAGTGTGGTAGTAAAAAAACTAGCAAACATGTCAAAATCTGACACAAGCATTCAAGGTTAAATGTAAAAAATATCTCCAGCCACCACTTGGCCTGGGCTGGCTATAAACACCCAGGATACACAGTGTTGTTATTTAGTGTCAGGATAACAAAGAAAGAACATGTCATTGAAAACTTGACACTAAACACATTATTGTTTATTTTTTGACAAGGTAGAGAAATCTTAAAGAATATTCAAATGTGTCAGGTGTAGAACCTTACCTGAAATAGTGAAGGACTAATTCAAAAAACAAACAAACTTGGCACCAAATGATACACCATGAGAAAATGCATTTTTTTTTTCAGGTTCAGCAGGGTTACGTCTTTAGAGGCAGTTTAATCCTCATGGGTATTCCATCTAGTAGAGCCTTTCTCTTTCCATTTAAGAACAACTTTATCCTCCTGAAGGACAATCTTGGTGGAGACACCTCTATCCCTGCGAAGCTTGTAGGCTTCTGTTGCTAGAATACTGCGACGCATTTTAAGGGCAGGAGGTAGATCTGTCCTCACCGAGATCCTGGGGTACTGAGGTGGCCCAGATTGAGTGGTCGAGGCTCTTCCACGTTGTCGCTGTAACTGCTCGAAAGCATTAAGCACTGCATCTCGGTCAGGAATGGTGAGAAATTTGGCAATGATGGGGCTGGGAGCTGATTGGGACCCCGTGGGCTGAGATGACCCTCGGGATGCATCATTTGATCTGTTGCGACGTGGTAATCTGTGGGCATTTACTATGGAAATTTCCGCTGCTCGTCTTTCATCGAGACCGAGTGTGATGAAGTAAACTGGGATGTCTATGGTGTATTTTTGTCCACATATAGCTGGAATGGTCCTCAAAGGTATTTACACACAAATGCAACTGAAGTACACACACACACACACACGCACGCACACACACACACGCACACACACACACACACACACACACGCACACACACACAAATGTACCAATGCAGTCCTACCACATCATTCATGACCATGAAATTGAAGTTGAAATATTATCCTTGAAACTGGAAGATGAAATATTGAATACTGTTACTGTAGTGTTTTGTCTATTTGTAATTCAGATCATGACGAAAAAATAAAACATTTCAATGTAAAAATATCTGAAATACTTCTGTATGTAGCAGAAATGAACTCCCTCACATTAGTAATCAGCATACCAATCATTTAATGCAGTGTATTTCAAATCACACATATAAAATCACAATTCTAAAAAGGTACCTCAGTATACGTACACGTACAATGCCACTATCACAACCCTCGTTAGTGCCATGTTATCACCATTATCCTACCAAATTGCCATGGAAACTTGGTATAATTATGCCCTTCAGAACAGAACATTTTGTATAACTTACCACATATTTTGTTTTGTCAGTTGCCAAATAAAACGATTTTGTCCCATTGGTACCAAGGAAACATTTTACCATAAGTTTCTTTAAGTAGATACCATCACACTATATTTTCACTTTACCATATCAGAATATAATTACCAGTGAGACTACCTCTTCTCTTAGCACTAATGAGTGAGATTTGACAGTCAATGAAATTTGTTTGGCATATTTCAAATAAATGTAATTATAGAATACAACAAAACATCATAATTTAAAAAGAAGCGTACAATACCACCGACACCATTCCCCAAAAGAGAGAGAGACAAGTTCTTGAGGCAAACCACAGCCTTCGGGATTTCATGTCCAAATCAAATCACTGACATTATTTCACTGAAATTATACAATTTGTACTTGTCCCACATATCAATAACTCCGCTGGCACACAATCTTCCGCATCTTTTGATATGCCTCTATTGCGCTACTCCCAACATTAAGATTTTACATATTTCACGTACATGTACTAAAAATGCACACAATTAAAACAAGAGAACAATAAAACCAGCACACAATGCTACTAACAGACATGTAGTTTTGAATCAGAGATGAGCGAGTTCTCAGGGCAAACCAAAGCCGTGAGAATATAGTTTTCTCGTTAAATCACTGACATCATCTCAGCAAAAAAGGATGGGACTATACCAGTCCCACATATCGCTACCAACTGGCAATTTTCTGTATCTTTTGATGTACATGTATTTCATTACGCCACTTCTCACAGAAGAGGTTGCGAATTTAATCATTCAGAATAAAGCCAATATCACTAAGAGTGAATTCCCCATTTTCTCTGCAAGCGGCACAGAGTAAAATCAAGCATCAGAAGAGCAGAAATTTCATATCTTTTTTATAACAAAATCATCACCTTAAAGAATCTCCAGTCAACCTACACTCGGATCTCAACTGAATTAACTCTTGAAATGAAGTTAAAATTGAAAATTGAACTGTCTCTTCCACCCTTATTTGTAATTGTTAATCTACTACAATAATAGCAAATAATAACTACCCTTGGTATTACAAAGGGTTGTACACATAGCTGCATGACCAATTGTCACAGCAATTGGGGTCTTATCTGTTAGGAGAGTTGAGAGGCAGTGATGTCATGCACAGGGGCCATAGATCAATCCCATAGTGTATAGAGCTCGGGGTAGGGTCAGGGGTCAATGGTCTATACCTCCTTCCTACTTCGACGGGGAGAATCTCAAAAGTGGGATCCTAAGAAATTCTTGTGATGTGCTTTTGTAATAATCTTCATGATTTTTTTGTTTTCATTTTGGTTTGAGCCAAAATGACCCTCCCTACACCCCATTCTGTGGCCCTGGATCTCCTCATCGAATTTACTTCTTTAGTTGTTGCTGATACATTTTTTGTATATCAGTGGTTAGTGAAGACATGCAATAACAATCTAATACATGAACTTTGGCAAGAATTACATCATCTCAAACAAACTACACTTGAAGAACTTCTATGCCATCACTACCCTCTTTTTCATGCAGATTTCACTTCGTCATGACTTCAAATGTCTGGTAATGCAGTTACGTGAATAGGTAGATTTTGCCTATACATAATATACAGATTGCATAATCTGTATTTGTTTAACTATAACCATGGGGTAGCTGGAAAAGGGAATGCAGTTCACATGGATAAAGTCACAAAGAATATTGTTCTCATCAGAGGATATCAATTTGTCTATCAAGAATTAGTACTTTTTATTGCATAATACTACAAGTATAAGTGAAATGATGAAACAGGATAAAGCTTTCACATCTAAGCTCCTCACTACCTTGTTCAAATTTTCAAGAGAGAAAGAAATATGCAGACATCAGATTAAAAGCACATTTAAATTGCTGCTTTGTGACTTGATATCAGCTGGAAAGCCACTAAGTCCATATCTTCTACACAAACAATCATGTGAAATCTCATCTGTATTACTGCAGAACTCCCCTGGAAACATAACAATAACTACCCTGTTCAATCTAACTAGAAAGGGATATGTACATAATCACTCATCACATTGATTATTGCTATCCCACCGAGATACAAAGAGGTTTACAGTTTCATTAATCCTTCAAAAATGGCTGAAACAAAAATATGATATCAAAGTAGCAGCATTGAAATTCTACTGGTACAGTGTATATGTCTACTGCTCTATTTTTTATATGTATTCTCTTAACTCAACAAATATTGTTCCTAATCTGAATTTCAACTCGGTAGTAAAATGTTCATCAAACATTCAGTGATTTGCAAAATTGAAAGATAGATTCATTACAGCAAAGGGCAATTTCCCCTCTGAAAAAAATAAAAAATAAAATAAAATTTCAGGTGGATATACAGTTCTCTCTTCATCCAACCTACATTAGCTGCCAAAACTATTAAAAGTCTAATGGGCTGGACTACACAGAGCACAGTTTATCATACATTTGGTCACTTTAGAACCATGCAATAATTGTATTACCACATTTATACTGTTTGTAGAAAAATATGAGATGTCTGCACATTTCAAGAATATCTTGCTGCGACCTCGTCATGAAAACTTGAATCCTTTGCTGGTCAGATCCTTCCTTGCTTCTAGAATTTCCTGTAAAGAGGAAGGTAAAATGGGATAAAAGCAATAAGACTTATAAAACATAACATATAAACATATAAAACAGTTTACTAAGAGGGATTGATACTTCTGATGATAATTACTGTCTTATTATCAGGCTCATCACTATATCATGGTACAAAAACAAAGGAATATAGAGAGTTGGATCTGCAAAATATCTGACCTCATAATAACAAGGTACCTCTGTATTTATCACACAAGTACAGTCAAAGTCCTTTCGACAATTCAAAGCATATCAACTTTATCTGAAAGCAACTTATGCTATTTATCATTTCAGATTCTTATGGCCTTTCTGTCATTACTCGCGTTGCAGACCCACTGCCTTATAAGCATTACAATTATATTCAAGCACAATTTGACAAAAATTAATACATTGGAGATCCTCTGACAAAAACATCAGTGAATACACTTAACAAGATATGGACAAAGGATAAAAACTGAAATCAAGGTTCCTGCTACATGGTCTTGTCATCTTATATTTGAATTTTGAATGAAATACAAATTGTCAAAATTCTTATATTAGGAGTTAAAATAGATTGTGGCATGTACACTTATGCCATACATGCAAGCACAGAAAGCTCGGAGAGAACAAGTTTGTGTTTTGAGTCAAGGTGTTTGCACAGTTATTGTGCTGACAGTACAGCAGCAAAATGTCAAGAACTAAAATATAACCCTATCCTGAGTATTTTGTCAAATAACTTGCTAAATTTTCTATTCCCTACTAAACCCAATATTGCTTCTCACCTTCTTCAGTGAATCTGCAGCTTCATGGCAGTCATTAAACGTTGCAACACGATATCCAATGGTCCCAACAGAGTAGCACTGTGAGATGAGATGGAGAGAATTTGATATTATACTGTAAATGTGGATACTTATCGTGCAAGCAATTTTTCGCACTTGGCCAAGTAAGAAGAATTTTGTTTTGTTTAATTCCTCAGAATCAAGACATTGCATAAGATAGTGGTACATATAGTCAGCAAAAATATTTCTGTGCTTTTATTTTTGTGCTAGTTTCTGGTTGTGCTATATGCACACACACACACACCAAAAAAAAAATCATTTTTACATTAGTCAATAAAGATGCTTCGTTTATATGATTCTGATTATTAAACAAAATTATCTACAAAGGAAATTCATAAATTCAATAAAGATTACCACTGAAAGGTTTCTGTTTTTCATCCATTACAGATCTAATCATTCAATACAGGTTGCATGAATGTCATGCTTTGTACATAACACACATCATATTATCATGACTACACTTCTCCCCCAAGGTAAACTTTGCAAAGAACATCATAACTTTACATGGAAATTAACACAAAATAAAAAGAAGCTTTAAACTGAATGCGTGCCAGAGGTGACACAGACAATGTACAGACTTAAGTATAAATTCAATTAAGTAATGGAATACAAAATCATGTCGTCAATGTTTTTTTTTTTATCATACATCTATATCACTTACCCCAAAGGCAACCAGCAAATAGACAGGAAACTGAAAGAAATGACAGCACATGAAAAAAAGGACTTTAAAATGAGGGAAATACGTAGAATACACCAATTACATGGAGCAGTATGTAATTGTATGTAAATTTATAAAATCCTGCAAAACTCCACACATCAAAATATTATGGTAATTCATTTTTCATTGACACAGAAATCTAACAAATCACATCTACAAATTGCTTGATAATGAATTTTATTACAACGATCAAAGATAACACAGAGAGCAGTACAAAGCTGCATGCACAAGTAGAATGATGTACCATCCACTACCTATAATTTGTTACCTGATATGCGAGCTGCAGGTCAATATATTTTAGTCTGTTTTTCTTCTACTCATTGCAGTATTACTTGTTTTGGAGTACCAGTCAGTTTAATCACTTCCATAGACAAAACTGCAGCTCAAACAGCTATGTTATCATAATTCCAGGTTGTGTTTTATAGGGAGATGACGAATACTGTGTACTGGAGTTATTTATGGGCAATTGCAGTATGAATAATACTTACAGGCCACACAACCTCTCGTAACCTCTCATCTACTTTCATGGGCAAAAGATTGAAGACGATGGCACTCCATGAACTCGCCAGGAGAACGAAGACAGTAAGCCATTGCACCAGCTTGGTCGCCATTTTACCTGTTTGAGAGTATGAAATAGAATGATCTGACTCTTTTTATAACATATTCTGAAAAGAGCGATCATGGAATGCTCACTGAAATTACAGGCAATGCTTCAAATATTTGACTTGATGATAACAAATTTGCTTCTGCTAACCTAAAGTACATTGTATCTGGAAAATTTGAAGCAAAACAATTACTATTTCTAGTCTTGACTTCATGATAAACGTAGAGGGTAAATTTTCAAATGCAGAAAATCCAATTATTGAAAGGGAGTATTGGGGTTACACTTTCTGAAAGGGCAGGGGACAGAAAGACAGTTGATGTGCAGATGTGTTGATGGTATCAAATTCCATAAATTTAAGTCCACTTTCTGTTTTAGTTCTTTAATGTCCATTAACATGTCCATTAATGTTTGCAACTTTTCTTCATAAAATGTTTTCATAATAATGATCTTAAAACTAGAGAAAGACTATTGATATGTAAACAAGTCGCTGTACACACACAAACATACTCTAGGATCCATGCAGACAGTATATACAAATTGTATTTAGATCCATATATCCCTGAACCATTTCATAGTATGCTCGGGCCTGTACGCCCTATCACATCGCATCTTCTTCTTGTTGTTCTTATTTTCCTCCCTCTGTTTATGCCGGAAATTGGTCAATGAGATTCACATGTTGTAAGACATCAGTCAGGATCAGAGACCTTCCTACAATGTAAACAGCTAATACAGTAAACTTCGGATAAGTCGACGTCGAGTGAGTCGAAAATCACTTAACTCGAAGCAAAATAAAAAGTCCCGATTTTTCCCTATGTATTTTCTCTAAGAAATATGTGGATAAGCCGAAGTACGAAAGTCGAATTTCGGCTGTGTCGAAGTAAAACATTCGGTCCCTTTTGTACAAAATACACATAGTTTACATCACTTGAGCCACAGAAGATTTGTCTGGCATTCTCATTACATTAGAGGAGAACAAAAAAATCGGCATGTCACAGAACCCCATCCCTGATGTGACCTGCTGCAGGTAAGCATGCACACTCAATATCTTACACCGTACCGCTCCGCACGCATGTCGAATACATACACATGTATACATGTATAACCACAGCACATTGATCCATACTTTATCCATACACACAGCACATCCATACTTTATCCATGTCAAGCCAGAACTCCTTGGTCAAGCCAATAGCTGCTTTATTATTTTAGTGACAGGCCAATTGTGGGCAGAGCTTGTTTGTGCGTGCCCGGCTGGCTGTATAGTTTTGTTCAATGGAGGTGGGATGGGCCTGGGAGAGTGTTTTGTCTCAGGGTTGACAGAGATGAAAGCACGCAGCTGAGAGAATGTCTGCCAACAATGGCTACCTATGTTGCACCATAGACATATAGCACATGCACATTGCCACATTAGCGCAGACATTCTCAGAACTACGTTTAACTACTAGTATTGATACAAATTCCATGTTCAATTTAGAACAAAATAAGAACATTATCTTAAAGAATAGACAAATTTGAATGCAAACACACGCACGCACACACACACACACAAGCACACATGCATGCATGCAAATGTACTATATACATGTACATAACTGTGAGTCAAAAAAAAAAATCGACTCTCGTGAGAGTCGAAGTTCACTTAAGTCGACGCATTTTTTTTCAGTCCCGAGAGCTTCGACTCATGCGAGGTTTACTGTATTTCAAAGAGCAGAGTTGGAGAAATTGAAATTCAAGCAAATCATGTTGAATTTAAAGATAGAATGGAGGGAGTACATCAGGATGTCATCATTGACAGATCAGAGGAGGCTGGGCTCATAAGCTGAAAGAGTGGCAAAAGTTGACTGAAATGTGTTTTGGGTGCAGTAATCATTGGTACATGAGCGGTGGTCCAGCAGGCACTTCCTGTTCTGTTCATACGAACTCTTGACGAATTCCTGAGGTTTGAGGTGGAGCGGCAGGTGGCAACAAACTGGACTACAGTCTCATCATCCTCTTTGCAGAGTAGGCATGTGGGTCCACTCCAGTCTTGATCTTATGGAGTCTTGCTGAAGCAGGTAAGTGGATGTCAGGAGCTGGGCTCTTGCTGTCAAGGCCTGATGAATGATATGGGACAGTGGGTTTCAGGGGTAGAGTAATTTCAGGTTGCTTCGCAAATGGGTCCAATGCATCCAAAGTGTATACGGGAGCTGGTTTGAGAGGGATAGTTTCTGTGAGGTCCTTATGTACGTGTCACTGTTGTGATGCCATTCTTAAGTAATGTCACTAATAATGAGACCTTTCCAGTCGAGGTATGGCACGGGCTGGGTGATGAGTTCATCCAGTTTGGGCAGGTTGAATTTAGCCAGAGTGAGCTTCCGAGCAGAGATAGATGGGGAGCAGAGCTAACTGCATGAAATAAGGTAGAGCACTCAAACTTCGAGTGAGTGGTCTAGGCTGAGGCGTTCCTCAAGGTTTTCAGTAGGAATTTCTGAAGGTCATTTCATCAAGAGACTTGAAGTGCATGTACATGTACATGTACATAGGCCAGTGAGGAGTGAGGACACTCCCATCCACAGTAGGGAGATCAAGTACCCCTTGAAGTGAATAAACATGTTTGTGCCTGATCAAGTTTGGCAGTCATGCTTCAGGCTAATCAGAGATGGTATGCATGGTCACCCTGCCCCAACTATCTTTAAAGCATGCAAGGTAGGCAGAAGGTGTTCTATAGATGCACTGATAGTGTGAGGATCAGGCCAAGACTTAACCCCGGGTGCCCCTTGTACACCAGGTACACAGTTATAGTTATACTGTGTGGGCCCAACGCGTTAGCGTTGGGGCTGGTCGCAGTTAGCCAAGACTACGAGTGTTAAGGCCCGGTCCCACTGCACTTACGGATGCAAAGAGGATGTAAAACGTAAAAAAAATCTTGCCATCCGTTGGAAAACGCTACGCATCCACTGTGTACAGAGACTCCAACTTGATGCGTGCAAAGTTCCTAGGGTTGTAGATGCTCTCTGGCGCTATCTAAGGTTTATTTTTTCAACATACAGTACGATAGAAATAAGTAAGAAATCCTTTCCAACGGGAGACAAAGAGCCAGGGCGGGAGAAATTAAATCTCAAGCGGGAGAACGGGAGATTTTGCAAAAATGGGTTTTCGGCGGGAGATCTCCCATCGAAAACGGGAGAGTTGGAGTCTCTGTGTATACTCATCGCATACATGTTTCATAAGCTCTATCCATCGAGCATCCGTCCACTATGATTTCATCCGCGCAAAAAGTTTTAAGCTGCTCAAAACTTTTAGAACGGATGAACTTTCCGCCGTGTACGATGTAAATCCGCGACATATACGAGCAACAAACATTGTATGTCCGTTATCATCCGTTAAACATCCGCTGTATCCTCTGGGCATCCTCGCAACTCATCTCCGCTGTAGCTGAAAACGGAACGAGGGAGGAAAGATATGGTACATGGAACGTCTACACATCGTTAATAGCACGGAAATAGAAAGGATGTAAGCGTATGAATCTCGTATATAAAGTATTTAAAACGGACAAAGCATTTGTTTCTGTTAGGCGTATGTGATGCATCCGCTTCATCCGCTCTGCATCCGCTCTTTCCGCTATGCGTCCGCTTCGCAATTATCCCCGGTAACCCATTCCGAGCTGTCATCCACTTCCATCCGCTTTCATCCACTGCTGGCTATAGGCTTCCGATGAACATCCGTTTAACATCCCCACTACATACTACCCACGTCCGTTCTTTTCCGTTCTGTTTTCGCCAATTTTCGCCAATTTTGTCAATTTCTGGAGCAGATGAACGCGGATGGAGCCACTCTCGAAATTTTGCTCGTCTGCTGTGTCCTTTCTGCACACGTTTCGTGTCCATCGGCCAGTGGGACCGGGCCTTAAAGAGTATGGCTGGGGTTCAAGCACCGGAGAGAGCTAGCATAAAACATGTAGATTCTGACCATAGAATTTAGAAAAGATATAGAACTTGTGTAGAAGGCTAGGTTTTCAGCCTTTTCAAAATGACGATGTGGAGTCAGTTGGGTCGAGCAGCTGCATCCGTGTCCTTTGACCAACAAGTATGTCTAATTCCGCGAAAAACTTCTCACTTAAGTTATAGTAATGACATTTGCTGGGTCAGTTTTTTGCTTCTTTAAAGAAAGGCAAACTGACCCAGCAGCAAATGTCATTACTATAATTTTGATAAATGAGAAGTTTTTTGCAGAATTAGTAGACATACTTATCGGTCAACCGGGCACCGTGTCCTAGACTTCATTTTTTGACATTATCCTGACATGTTCACAGGAGACCTTCTGTTGAATGATCCTATAAAAATAGATAGGGACTTCATCATTTCATTGGATTGCATTGCCTTTGGCCAGGTAAGCACTCACACTCACAGTCACACACACACACCTACAAATTGTAACCGCAGCAGCGACCCCATACGGACAAATACGTGTTACAGCGCCCCGCGACGGGGTTAACACACACACCCAGACTAATCCATGCGACAGCCATAATCAATATTCATAAATAATCAGCTGATAAATACTCAAACTCAATAGGATTATTTTTGCTATAATCTACAAGTTCTAACACGAGTAGCCTATGTCATATGTCTTGCTGCTTATTCATAAGAATGAGGTGTCAATATCATGCATGAGGCATCTCAAAGGTAAGAAAGTAACTCACCTTTCCTGTTCTGTATGTAATTTAACCTGACGCAATTTTCATGCAATTTACCGACGTGGTGGATGTACGACTTGCTTCTTCGACGCCAGATTGATTATATGCTATGGTAAGCCGCATGTGATACTTTCATAATACAAAATACCAAACATACACTGCAGTGAGCTCAGAGGTGCACTTCAAGTCAGTTTTCTGCTGGTCAGGCCCACTTTGATGGATTTGATAGCATATCAGCCACATTTCAGCATTGGTTATTTGTATGAATACTTTGCATAGGTCTACTGATTACATTCAAATTGTGTGCCATAATTGTGAATATAAATTATATGAGTTATTGCCAATTGCGTTCCATAGCTACGTAATAACTGACGAAACTCGCACATGTGAGTGAGCGAGTTACTGGAGCGCTTGAGTGTACGGACTCCACCTCCTTGGTCTGCCAGAGTTGCCCGGCTCCATAATCATGAAGGCAGGGTCTCGAAGAAGCTAGACGCGCGTTGCTGAGAGCTGGTAGCTTGCTTTGGAAAACACAGCGACACGTGTCAGCGTATGAAAAAGGCCAACATCGACATCTGGCAAGTTAGAAAGTGTTTTGCAGGAAAGGTATGTATCGATCACTTTTGTGGTTATTTTGGGGTCTTTTCATAACTGTGAAAAAAAGGGGACATTTGTTATGTAGTAGACCACTAGAATCTAGTCTTACATAGACTAGCTAGGTCTAGAGTAACTGCGACAGCCGCCACACGCAGTGTGGCGGCTGCGCCGTGCTCCCATAAAAGATCTTCATGTTGAACAAACGGGTGCCTTTGCGGCGCTATATTTCCTTAATTTTTCAACAGAAACTACTAGGAATACTTACATGGGTCGATGAAACCTAAATGACTATCATCGGCGACTGTTTGATGCATTTCATTGCTTGTGATGCACAAAATGATGTCTTATAAGCAGCTCACCGATGTTCACAGAATTCACAATCACTTGCACAAGCGCACAGAATACTTGAACTATAACATAAGCAAAACTGCGGGGAAGCCGCCAGGACCGCGCCTGGCGGCGCGGTCTCCGGGGCTAGGTCTAGAGACCAGTAAGTGCCAGTATGATTGCAGTGAGGTTCCCTACGACAAAGTCATGAAGTGCAGTGGATAGATACATTGTAGTACACGCATATACCAGCCGCAACCATTGTAGTTCATCCGACTTTTTATATATGTTGGAAATGCAAAATACTCTTTTTCTGAGTTTGATGAGCAATGACAATTGTAACTATACACAGCCCAGTCGACAGCGTCTGGTCGGGCTATGACAATTGATGCCATTTTTGCAGTGCCATTACTGAATCCACATGACCATGATGACATGGGTATAAAAGTGAGTAATATGACTTTTAAGCATCATACCATTTATGATAATTGTGGTTTCGTAGTTCAACTTCTAGACCTAGTTCCGTAAAACGGGGTGAATAGGGACAAATTTAAAGTTCTTATGATTGTATTTTTTTTCATGCAGCCCAGAGACTCAATCTTATGTGGGGATTTTATGTCCACCTAAAATACCTTTAATTTGGTATTGTGAAAGAAAATAAATATTTGGGGGAAAAGTATGTTTTTTGATAAAATGATGCTGTCCCTATTGACCCCAAATTTGGGGTCAACAGGGACAACACTAATTTTGATCCAAAAAAAGCTGTTTGGAGGCATTTTTTTTAATATCCATCCAATGAATTGGATTAAGGGAACAACTACAGAGTTTAAAAATGATATACAAACATTTAAGAGCAATCTATTCCATTGTTAAATCAATCTTTAACAAAAATTTCAACAGCCCAACAAAATGAGCTGATATAAAAAAATACGACCCATCAGGTCAAAGGTTAAGATTGAAAAGTAAGTCAAATCTTTACTAATCCATTGAATTGCACTCAAATATTAACTCACTTCTTCTTCAAGTGGCAAATCATGATGTACAATCTTATTCATACACTCTAAATTCAGTGTAACTTGACTCTTATGATGTCGGGGACATTTTGGGAGTTCTTACAGCAATTATAAGCTGGCACCTATAGTATGGGTCTGACCCAAACAGATGTGTTATTGGCATTAAAACATGCAGAAGACAGAGAAAAGGGTCATGAAATACAAGTGGAAAAGTCCTAGCCTGTCTTAGGCAGTGAAAAAAATTCCCAAGAGGGTGGGTGGGGCAGGGGTTCCCAGACCCTTCCTCCCCAAGTTAGGGTTAAGACAGCAAAGTTCACTCTCATCTATGTATACAAAAGTGAAGCCACATATCCAAAGATCTTATTGCTCTCTTGTCAAGAGATTTAGAATGAAAATTCACACTTTTGGAAATAGCCGGACACAACAAACATTTCAGAGTAATTTATGACATTATAATAGTTAATCATACAGAAAATTTAAAGGGCCAATCAAACGACACCATGGTGTCCCTATTCACCCCAGTCTAACTGATTTTTTGCTCAAGAGAAGAAAAAATGTGCTGTCACAAATTCCTGTTGAAATAATCATTTCAAATTTAAAGGTGTGTTGTAGGACCTAATAGGCTAGATTCATGAACCTTTTTTAGCAAATTTCATTAATCAATGGCCACAGGAGCAGAAAAGTTTTGACCGCCCTGATTTTTTTGTGATTTTTTGAAAACTTTTTATTTGGACCTCCAGTACCCTTGAAAAATTTTTTCACATCAGGAGGACCACTTTCTGGACACTGTTGGATAGTCCTTCCATCCTGTGATAAAAATAAGAGAAAGAGTTCAAGCAAATTTGAAACATGGACATTCAAAAAACTTTTCTCGGTTTTGTCCCTATTCACCTCGCCGTCCCTTTTCACCCCGTTTTACGGTTATTGTTATTTTAGAACATTTTTGTTGTAGTCATTGTTATTGATTTCATTTATGTCGACAGTTGTAAGAAGTAAAAACAAAAACAATAACATGTCTAGCGTCCCTATGCCCCAACTGCTTTCTTATTCGAGGTTGCCTGCTTGATCTTTGTATTTCAATTGGGGGGACAAAAACTCAAAGAACAAAGAAAAATATGACCTATTCCTCAAAATTTGTATTTTTTTTTTTCGGGGAAAGGTGAGTGGGTCCCATTAAAAAAAAAAGAAGCCATATCGAAAAAATAAGGGGGTCTCCTCCTTCCTCTTTTTTCCGCAGCTATGCAGGATGCTAAACATGTTTTGTGTGTGTGTGTGTGTGTGTGTGTGTATGCGTGTGTGTGTGTGTTTTGCCTAATTATTCCTTTTCCAATTATTGAAATGAAGAGGAAAGTTCAAGCCTAATGTAATTTACATAAATGTCTGTCATTCTCAAATATGACTTTGCTTTTGACAGCGCATGTACAATGTCCAACTCCTTGTCACCGAGAGAGTCTGGTGAGTTCATTGCCAAGAATGCAGAGGATGTCACTGTCCATGATGCTGCTGCCAAAAAAGTGGCCAAGTTGGTGAGCACTCATTCATTCATTCACAGCTTGTCTCTGCCAAAGAGGTTTTTATTTGATATAATCTTTGATCATTTGTGGATTTTAGATGTGATTGTAATGCCAAGCAACATTGTGCAAAGTAAACATGTTATTCAGCATTGCATTTTGATTTGAATTTAAATCCATATTTTGTTTTCTTTAATCCTGGCAGGATCCAGTGAAATCTAGATATATATATATCACCAGTTGTCACTCCCCCCCCCCCCCCCCCTCCAACATAACTTTGAAAATTACACTAAACTGATCTTACCCTAATTCTATCTACTTTTTAGTTGAGTGCTTGAAAAGACTGTGCATTATATTGACTATATTGACTTATTTTCAAAGCATTATGTGTTTTCAGGTCCCTATGCAATACTTAATCACTTTGTGTGTTCTCCTGTTTGTTTGTTTGTTTGTTTGTTTGTTTGTTTGTTTGTGTGGATGTAGATATATGAGAGTCTGAAAAAGAAGGAGTACAGTATCAAAGCATGGAAGGAGCATGCCCTTCACCCAAAGAAAATGACAGCAGAGACAGTCGACTGGTAAAGTACTGTAAATATCATTATTTTCGCGTATTTAAATTTTTGTGCTGAGTGGCTCAAAAACAGTTGTGGGTTCTTAAATTTTCACTGTACTATTAGCTTCTCATATTTTTCCTACCAATTTACTGACAGACAGAATTTGATAAAACATTTCCAAATGTGATAATCAATACACTATTTAACTGTGCAACAGCGTACTGATGTGTGTGCATCTTCAGGTTCAAAATGTGCATTAAAAATAATGTGAAGATATATTTTGCAGGTTTTAGAATTTGCACTTGCCAAAAGTAGTGCAAAAATGAATGTACCATGAATGTTTTTGTATTTACAGTAGGCCTAAGTGGTTCCAAGTGAATAGTTGAGCCCCATCAATGATACAGTAATACTGGTTTGTGTTCCCCTGCAAAGTGTAGTATGCAACCATACACACTGCCTTTACCCAGATAAAGTCAATATGCATTAGAGCCAAAGAAAAGAATTCAAAGTGGGAGAGATTTTTTTGTGTGTGTGTGTGTGTGTGTGGGGGGGGGGGGTAGAAATGTGAAATTTGTTTCATCTGTGTTTATTTCACAGAAATCTTATGCAAGAAAGCTAATGTTACTGCACAGTGATGCTCTACAGTGCATCTACTGCCACACATTTCTCAAGTGTGCTGTGATGCAATGTTTACTGTTCCTTTGATATTCGTATGTCCATTCTTCAGGATATTCGTCTTGGACACACTCAACTTTTCCTTCTGGAGCGAGAGCAATGACAAGCGGTACCTGGTCCGATACAAGGATGAGAACCACAGCGGATACTGGGCGATGTGTGCTGCCCTCAACAGAGCCCTGGATGTATGCAATCTCTTTCAGCACCAATTTGCTGTCATATAAAGTTTTGATTTCTTTCACTCCATTGTAATAATGCCACACCACCTATCTGTTCCTATCTAATGGAAATATTCCTACTATTTGATAAGAGAAGAAGATTTGTCAAATGTTTAATTCAAATATTTATGGCCACTTGTTAAAGATGTTGTAGACAGATAAACTTTTGGCTTTTTTTTCAAATTTTACTCCAATTTGTTCCTACCTGTTCAGCTGCATAGTTAGGAGGTACATGTAACATCAATATAGATAGAACATTTATGAAGTGTGCATCGTCATGTTATTTGATTTATGTCTGTCCTTTCAGCACAAGATGTAATCTATAAGATGATTTTGCAGTACAGGCAGGTATAGATGAAAATCTATATTTTTCATATCTTTTCATTGTATGTGCTTCATTGTGCATTTTATCTTATGGCCTGCACTTACACTCTATCTGTGTCTATATCTCATTTTCTTCTTTAGGAAGGTATTCCCATAACAACACCATCTTACTATGCAAAAGTCACTCGGGACGAGCTTCAGCATGTGTTCCGCTCCGAGACAGACACAGGCATTCATCTCCTAGAGAAGAGACTAGAGAACCTTCATGAGGCTGGCAAGGTCTTGTTAGAAGTAAGGTCTGCTTGTGAGACTCTCAGAAGACCTGTTGATACCAATTCATACGTTCAACATTCAATTTAGGGCCCACATAACCCCGTCGCGGGGCGCTGTAACACAGTAACAGCGCCCCGAAGCATCCCATGCGATTTTTAGGAAGTACTGCGACGCATACAATTCTGTCACAAACTCACCGTTCAAAACGACACATGGATTCGCAACAAAAAGCCACATGTTGTAATACCATAATGTTGAATATTATAGCCGACTATGTATTACTCACCATTACCTCCGAAAACAAGAGAAATCGCCATCATCTTTGCTGGAACCCCACTTGACACTATCGACACTGCCGCTCGCCATTTTGAAAATATCACGTAAGTAAATTGATCTGGGCATGCGCAAATGAATATTCATGTTTACGTCATCTGCCATATATGTACATGTACAATGTTGCTCGTAGTTCTCGGACCATTCATAGCTATCAGTATCATCATCATGGAGTTCAAAGATGCTATCAAGGAATTAGAGGAGGAGGCTGGAATTAAGTTTAAAGAGGAGCAGGTAGAAATAATGGAAAGCACAGTGAAACAGAAGGACACCTTAATGATATTGCCAACTGGGTTTGGCAAGAGCGTTTGTTTTGGTTTCCATCACCAAATCTTGGATAAAGTGAGTATAATATGCAATGGCATCAATAAGTACAGTGAAAGTAGCAAACTGAAGCCATACAGGGTACTAGTAATGATTAGATATTTCAAATCATGATAATGATAATCATTATATCATTATCGTAATCTTATATAATTTATCAAGCAAGGCAGGTTCTGATGACATATTAATAATATTAAAATATCGATCAATTAAAGCAAGCATGGTTATGAGATAAAGAAAAATGATTATTGATTGAACACGAATAGAAAGGCTTAAAAAAGCCATTGCCGGATCAAGCAAGACAGCATCAAAAGAATAAAAATGTGTGAATGGGGTCTACAATTTATCTTTCATAGCAATAGGCCTACTGATTAGACATTTATCATCTTACAACAATTTGACAAGTTTAACTATTCAACAAAATTCTGTTAATCCTTTTAATCTAGTTCTATTTGTAGGATAGTGAGATATGTAGGCCCTATATTTTGATCAATAAATTGTTATTTATGATAATCAGCTAAGTTTTTATTTTCAGAATTGATATGTCATGTTAGGCCCCATACAGAAATTGAGTATGCATCAACTACACTTTATGACAGATTGAGGCAAGATCATACACTATGAATAATATGAAGAAATAGACATGGAAGACTGAATTTAAAATTATCAATGCAGAAACACTTCAGGAGGCACACTAACTTCTCATAATTTATTCAGACTTTATCGTCTTTGTAGCAAAATACAATTCTTCTAATGTACAAATGAAAACTTCGTATAGCTCGAAGTTATATGTAGAATACAGCTGTCTATATATTCACATCTACAAATGTACATTTCTGTCCTTTTCAATAGATACATCCCAAAAAGCGCCACATAACAATAGTTATTACTCCGCTGAAGAGTTTGATCATCAATCAAGTCATGAAGTGGCGAGAGGAGGGGGTGTGTGCAGTAGCTCTTTTGCCTGCAAGGGAGATGACTGGAGCTGACACTGAAGGTGAAAAGTCTGCTTATAACAACAACAGCATCCTGCATAGAAATTTGATGGTCTGAAGCAGTATAAAATCTCATCTTTTCATAAATAAATAAGAAATAGACTTTTCATGCAGAATACACACTTTGATGGGAAACAAGGGGCCCTGAGGTGAAACATCACATGCCAGACTTACACAATGGTAAAAAATAGCTGAAATTCACAGATGACTTGTAGATCAATATTGGCTTTCTACAGGAAAAGAGCTGCACAGAAGAAGAAGCTATATGGTTCCCAATCAAGTCATACACATAATTTCAAGTGAGAAGATATGGCTTCATAATAAACTTATTTGCAACACATCGATTCTACACTTTTTGTTTCACATTTCAAAATGATGCTGATGTATGAATAAAAGCTATGAAAATAGAAAGAATCTTTGATAGATATTATTGAAACTGTCTATTTAGACCACTCAGTTAAACTCTCTGTTAAACTTTCTCTGTCTAAAATATTCTCAGGTATGAACAAGGCACATTTCCAGTTGATTTTTGCTTCACCGGAGACCATTACTTCTGGCGTATGGTGGGAGTGGCTCAAGAAACATCGCCAGAACATCTCTCTTGTGGCAGTGGATGAAGTACACTGCCTTTCCAAGTGGTGAGATAAAGTCCTCTTAATTTCAGACCTACCGAGTATATGAAATTCACAGATAAAATTATCAGATACTGACTGCAAGCAAAGCAAGACAAGTTCACATACGCTTTCATGTTCATGTATATGCCCCCATATCAAAACAACTGTTTCCCCATTTCCTGCATTACCCAGGTAGATGATCCTTGGCTAACTGATGCTCGTGTCTGTCAACCATTATTACAAGAGCAATAAACAGGGCAAACAATGGCAATAAAGAGATATTCTTGGAGTGCCAATCACCCCCACCCCCCCCCCCCAGCATGCCTATGAGTGGAATACCTTTCATATTACACTAGTTACATTATTCAAAATTAATTTGTAGTCTACTAGTATTACATAGAATCACTGGGGGGGGGGGGGGAGGAGTGATTGACACCTTCAGACCCATTGAAAAGTTTATACTTATCAAACATGCAAACATATTTCACATGCAAAAAAAAAAAAAAATTCCATGGTCTCAAGAGGGAAAAGGGAAAACAACCCCTCCCAGACCCTCCCCTTGTCAGCTGATGAAACCCTAAAGTGGCAGCAGAAGTTGCACTGAAGGCCCCCCCCCCCTTTTTTTTTTTTTTTGCTTGTTAGCTGGTGAAACCCCGAAGTGGAACCAGAAATGAACTGCCCCTCCCCCATTTTTAAAAACGTGGCGCCAAACCGTCAAAACGCACACCCTCCCCATCCCACTCCCCTTGATTAAAGCTGGTGATGATCCTGCTTACCAATCTATCTACTTGATTTGGTTAAAGAGTATGTACATGTACATTTATTTACTCAGGTAATACAACAGGTCTTAAAGCTTTTATATATATAGATAATTAATTCATGATATTTTGTTTTTATGATTCTAACTAAATCAAGGGGAAAAAGCTTCAGACCAGACTATCTGAGAGTAGAGAGGTTGCGCAGTATCTTGATGTGTCCATGGATGCTGATTACAGCTACTGCAACAGACCATATGGTTGAAGAAATCCTAGAGCTTCTCCACATGAAAAGATCACGGATCAACATTTCTGCAACAGTTCCTGACAGGTACACAAATAATTGTTGCTCAATCAATATGCTGAATAATGAGAAAGTATCAGTCAAAGAAGATTGATCACAGTATTGCATTAAAAAGTGATAATAGAGTCATGTATAGTGAGGAGCATACATCCTATGTCAGTATGTAGATATTTTTGACAATGTCTATCTAGAGTGCATGCGCATGTATTTCCCTGACAAAAATAGTAAAGGAGAAGCGTATATGTGTAGCTCATAGTGTCGTACATTACAAACAAAGTGATGTTTTGTTAGCACATTTTATAAGATGCCATATTAGGATTAATGCAACTTTTTGATCACGGGTAATAAGCACACAATTCCATTTACATTTAATTGCACAATTATATCTGATGTATATATGATTGCACATCTGATCAGTGGCATTGAGATCTTGGTGGTTGTCACTTCGAGTTAACATGTAATATGTGTAACTCATTTACCTGCATTTCCTCCCTAAATATATGGTTTACATCAGCAAAAACTGGTACCAGACTACTGATAATCTGATTCATGAGATAGAAGTTGATCAAAATGCTTCTGCAGCTACAGTCACTAGAGTCACTACAGTGCTGACTCTTACAAAACCTTTTGCAACCACTGACAACTAGGCATCCATTAGGCATATGTTATCAGCAGTCATCTACCAGCTTGAAACCAGTTTCGGATTATGTGTGACCATATACATGTATTTAAGAACATAAATCTGCTTGATCATGAGGACACACCTAATAACAAGTATTTAATTCATGTTAATTGCAGGCCAAACATCCACTTGGCTATCCACAACTGCAGCTCCAGAGACTTCACAGAATACCTCTACTGGTATTTAGAACTCCTCAAGGCAAACCAAGAACGGACACCCAAAGCAATCATCTATGCACGGTACAGCATATCTCATGAATGACACTTTCACTTTTCGGTGATCTGGGTATGGAGACTTATGTTATATTATGGCACTGGTGTGGAGTAATCCTGTCCATTCCTAAAATTCTTTCTGACGATTCTCATGAGATTAATACACAGATTAAAAAAAGGAATGTCCGGCATCATCTGCAGGGTAATGAACCTCCTAGCAAAACCAAAATCAAGTAATCTACATGACCTGCTTCAAAATGGTCAAGGTTCTGAAAAGAATTTTGCTCAAAATAATAGAAGACCTTGGAACATAGGAAGCTCTCAATCCCTAGATTTTTACTGTTTTTTTGAGGGAAACCAAGCGGGGAAAGGGCACCGGCGTAGATAGGATTTAATCTTGGGGGGGGGGGGGGGGGGGGTAGTATGCGAGGGAGCGAGCAAGGGTGGGGGGAGGGTGTGGAAGTGCCGGAGGGGGTTGTACCCCCTATAAATGGATTATGGAATGACGGTGTGAAACGACAAATTACTGGCAGCGATATCAGGAGAATGGCATAACGGCTACATGCGAGCGAGCGGAGCGAGCGAACTTGAAAATTTTGACATTATGCCGTTTGTAGCCATATTTTTTTTGCTTTGGAAATTAAGGGGGGGGGCACACCGGGCGCAACTGCTGGCAATTACTGGCAGCAACATCAGGTGAATGGCATAATAATCAAATGCGAGCGAGCAAAGAGAGCGAGCTTGGAAATTTTGACATTTTACAGTCCAAAAACTGCCATTTGGAGCCATATTTTTTCGCTTTGGAAATAAAGGAGAGGTGGGGGCGCAACGGGCGCAACTACCGGTAATTACTGGCAGCAACATCAGGAGAATTACATATCAATTAAATGCGAGCGAGCGAGCGAGCGAGCGAGCTTGACAATTTTGACATTTTACAGTTAAAAAAAACTGCCGTTTGTAGCCATATTTTTTTGCTTTGGAAATTAAGGGGGGGGGGGCACACCGAGCGAGCGAGCGAGCTTGAAAATTTTGACATTTTAAAGTCCAAAACTGTTTGTAGCCATATTTTTGTAGCCATATTTTTTTTTTTTTTTTTTTTTTGCTTTGGAAATTAAGGGGGGGGGGGGACGCACCGGGCGCAACTGCTGGCAATTACTGGCAGCAACATCAGGTGAATGGCATAACAATTAAATGCGAGCGAGCCAGCGAGCGAGCTTGAAAATTTTGACATCATACAGTAAAAAACAAACAAACTGCCGTTTGTAGCTATATTTCTTCGCTTTAGAATTTAAGGGGGCGCATCGGGCGCAACTGCTGGCAAATACCGGCAGCAATATAAGGAGAGCATAATGATTACATTCGAGCGAGCGGAACGAGCGAGCTTGAAAATTTTACATTTTACAGTCCAAAAACTGCCGTTTGTAGCCATATTTTTTAGCTTTGGAAATTAAGGGGGAGGGGCACCGGGCGGAACTGCTGGCAATTACTGGCAGCAACATCAGGTGAATTGCATAACGATTAAATGCGAGTGAGCGAAGAGAGCGAGCTTGAAAATTTTACATTTTACAGTCCAAAAACTGCCGTTCTTAGCCATATTTTTTCACTTTGGAAATTAAGGGGGGCGCACCGGGCGCAACTGCAGGCAATTACTGGCAGCAACATCAGAAGAATGGCATAAAGATTAAAAGCGAGCGAACGGAGTGAGCGAGCTTGAAAATTTTGACATTTTACAGTCCCCAAACTGCCGTTTGTAGCTATATCTTTTCGCTTTGGAAATTGAGGGGGGGGGGGGGGCGCACCAGGCGCAACTGTCGGCAATTACTGGCAGCAACTTCAGGAGAATGGCATTACGACTAAATGCGAGCTTGAAAATTTTGACATTTTGCTGTCCAAAAACTGCCGTTTGAAGCTATATTATTTTTATTTTCGCTTTGGAAATTAAAGGGGGGGGGGGGGAAGCCCGGTGCGCCCCTCCCCCTGGATCCGCCACTGGTAGTCAAGGGTGTGGGTTTATGTTCATGAGGTGGCGTCGAAGTGACCAAGCGGGGAAAGGATGTCCAAAATCTGCACTTTAGAGCATCCCCTAAACTATTGTGCGTGTTTGTTTGTGTGTGTGTATATGGAAAAGTTAGGAATTAGCCCAGGTCAAGTCTTTTTATTGGCAATGCAAGATATTTTTATATAGACTAGTATGTAAAGCAACACTGCAAAATCAGTGATCTAGCTTTGATATAACGAAGGTACAAAGGTGTACATTCTATACATCACATTGCGCAACATTGTAGCGACTCTTCGTTCGGATGTACTGAGTACACTGCGCACATCCTGCTTATAATTATGCAGAATGCCAACCAGGAATTACGCTGAATCACAATATTTTGTCGGGTCCGGGCTTTTTGAACAATGTTTCACACTATATACCTATTTAATTATGGTTAAAAGAAATCATACAAAAAATCTTATTTCTTGATCACCCTTTCATTCAAAAGCAGTTTACTAACACTTGAACTACTATTTTGGTAAGTCTTTTTTTTTTAAACCAGCGGATTGGGAGGGGGGCGCACCCCCCCCCCCCTCCGTAGTTACGCCACTGCTTTTGGGTGAAATAATTGGACAGATTTCTTGAATTCTAACAAAAAAGCAAGAAAATCTTTTCATCGCGGGAATTATGATTATGTGGGGTGGGGCAATTGGTGCGCTTGCCTTCCAATATTTTTATGGGGGCAACATTTTTGTTTTCTTTCAAAAGCAAGAAAATCTTACTTCGGGAATTATTAATTATGGGGGGCAAAATTAAAATATGCTTGCCCCTCCAATATTTTTATGGGGGTAACTTTTTGTTTTTCTGTCCAAAAAAAAAAAAAAGAAAATCTTCTCGTCTCTGGAATTATGGGGGGGGGGGGGGGGGGGGGGGTGGGCAAAATGATATGCTTCCCCCTCCATTTTTTTTCCATTTTTTTTTAATGAGGCTAAGGCTCGTTCTAGGGCTGGCAATATGGATTGGTCAGAAGTAACGTACATAGACCCTACATACTTGTATAAGTAGCTCACGTACATGCAAACGTGTATAAGTGCTCCGTATCGTACGGATGTACAGTACGGTCGATAAATATTTTAACACTGTAGAATACAGTGCTGCAGAACCAAGGGTGCGAATTGTTTTTGCCGACGATTTTTTTTTGTGCGTGTGTGTGTGTGTGTGTGTGTGTGTGTGTCCCTGGTGGAAAATATAAAAAAAGAAAAAGAAAAGAGTAATTACTAGTATTTAGCGTCCGGCGTTGAGGTCGCTCGCAGACTGATTTTTTTTTTTGAAAAAAAAAGAAAATAATAATCATTTAGCGTCCGGCGTTGAGGTCGCTGGCGAACTGAAGTTTTTTTTTTTTTTTTTTTTTTTTTTTTTTTTAAGGATCTGAAGGGGGGTGCGTTCGCAACCAACGCACCCCCCCTGGTGACGCCCATGATATGATATATATTCCTTTATCATGGTGAAATTTAACCACATGACAGCATATCAACACCATACAGATCTATAACGCTGATATGCAATACTCTTTACAATTGAACTCCTTGTTCTACTTCATATTTCATGATTCTTGAGAATTCAATCATTTAGGTTGTGACCATCTTGAATGACTTTATCTAACGGTGAAAGGCCATCACACACTATTTGACTTCTAGTCCCACGACTGACTGACTTTGGATATGAAATTAACAAGCATGTTTATTCTGAGGCTATATACTGTGATTCATTTAAGATCCAAAGTTTGTCAGTCATAGGACCAAAAACATATATAGTGTGCCATGGCCTTAATATGCACATTTCAAATTATCTTACAGCAACATCGACCACGTGGCAGAAATATGGGCATGGATCAACGCGGAGATGGGGTTCAAAGATGCTGATGAGAGAATCTGCGAAATGTACCACGGAAGTTCCGACACAAACAGTCAGCTTCGCATCACTGAATCATTCAGAGGCATCAATAGCAGGATCCGGTGTGTTGTCGCAACAGTGGCATTTGGTTTAGGTATCAACGTTCCGGATGTTGAGTTTGTGCTACACTTTGGCGTTCCGTCTGACATCTTGTCTTATTGGCAAGAAGTGGGACGTGCTGGGAGGGATGGGAGGACAAGTCAAGCTCACATGTACATTTTCCCAGGTGCCCTGAATTCGAGATGGACGGATGAGCAATTTATTGACTTGATCAATGCAGTCTTGAAGAAGACAAAGTGCTTCAGGAAGGGAATCCTGGAGTATCTCACTGTTAAAGAAATGCGTGAGAGCATTCAGTCTGGCCCTGCTCACTCATGTTGCAGTGTCTGCGATGGGTAGATTCATGCCTTCTTGGATGAAGACGTAATGTTTTTCCACATGTCCAATTTTACCGAAAGACTCTGCAACTTTTCACCCAATTTCTTTGGATTTTGCATCATACATCTTCCTTCGAATGCCCCAAAGCCTGAGTGTTCCCTGCCTGGGATATAGTCCAAAAGGGCATCAGCCTGATATTCTTCAGTGAAGCGTCGTATGTCAGCGTCATACAAATCTGTCCTCTTGCCTCGAGTACTATCTTCCATGTCAACTATGCCTGCACCTGTAAAGAGGGCATCAAGGTCCTTTCCAAAGGGCCCACTCATTTGTGCGCATCTGGACAGTTGTTGTGGTGTAGTACTTCCCCCAGATGACTTTACCATTCCTGTGAAAATTAAGAGAGCGATGTTTGTCATGAGGTTAATTTATCGTATTGAAATTTAATATGTGAGGTTTTCATGCCTCTGCCGCAAGAGACACACTATTTTCAGTTTCTTCAGCCATACTTCTGTCCAGCTGTCTGTCCATCATTCTGTCTGTTCGTCCTTTGCCCATAATCTATTTTGTGGACAGCAAAACTTAACCATTTGAAGTATTTTAATAAGATGTTATATGAGTGGGCAATGTAGTGGTTATCAACTTTTCAGTGCCCCTGCTCAAGGTCGGAGATCTAGGTCATATTCTTACATTTCTTTTCAAGACGTATTGTAAGAAACATGTAAGTTGTAGGCATACAAGTCGCAATAGTAGCATTTCTGATTGTTATTGTTTATATTGAAACAAATTTTTACCCTTGAATACAATAGACAATAAGTATGTTTTAGCTAAAGTAAGTTGTGAATCAATACTTAAACTCGAAGCCAATACTAAAAGGTATTATTTCTTCCAGACATTCCTAAGCATTGGCTCATTAATCGATTGTGAACAATTTATTATGATATTGTGTGTTGTTTCATATTTACTGTATGCTTAATGCAAAGTGTATAAGAAATCACATGCAGTTGGATTGATCATGTGCTTGAACAAGACCCCTAAAATGTCCGTAACTTATTTATGCCTCCCCCATGAAGTGTCCCTGGAGGCATTGTGTTTTCAAGTTGTCTGTCCTTTTTTTTTCGTTATCATTTTGTGGACAGCTTAATTCTAAAACCATTTGAGATATCCGATGGTATGTCTATGTCACTTTTATGTGAAGATGCTCAAGGTCAGAGGTCAAGGACAAATGCTCAAAATTTCACTGTTTCCAATGTATCTATTCCACGCCTGAACATATTTTCTAAAAACTTAGTGTATACATATACTACCCAATGAAGATTCACTTGAGAGAGATTTGGGTTATGAGGTCAAAGGTCAAGTGAAAATATCAACATTTCATTTTTTTCTCCATATGTCGGAAATGGTTGGAGGTATGATACTTACAGCTGCATGGAACTTAGCACACATGCATGTATTGACTGGCAGTGACTTTCTGGGGAATTTTCAATGTATTGTAAAACAGAAATGTTGCTATGGCTATATAGTAGCCATAGTTACATTTCTATTTTACAATACACTGAACATGATTTCTGATAAGTTTCGGTTTGATGGGTTTGAAATTATTTCCTTCTTTTATGTTTTTGGTGCATTTAAATTCAAGAGCTCCTTTTCATCAGAATGATAGCAGGATTGTAGGTCCCTATAGGAGATATAATTTGATTACAGTTCAACCAAATTAAAAAAGTGTGACCCTTCTTTCTTTGTTGATTATGTGCTAAGTCAGTGGTGTGGTAGACATAGTGTATTTTTCCAGGCAATGAAGTGACTAAGGACTCCAATCCATACAGGCACCTGGTAGAAGATAGTGCATTTCCATTATAATAAACATGGTTATAACAAAATTCCGGTTGCAAGGAAGTAAAAAAATTCAGGCAATAACATCATCCACTCTATGTTTTTTTTCAGTGCTTTTTGTTCTGTTACAATGAAATTTGGATGTAACAAAAAGAAAACCGGTGATTCCAAGGACTTTGTTATAATGAGGGGTCCACTGATGTATGTGCCAATTCTCTGTCACCTTTCAATAACTTTAGAAAAAAAGCTTTTGACAGCAATACAAAAGAACTGGCTGTAATTACCTTCTACATCTGAAGAGAAAATTAAAAGTTTGTGGAGTATAAATTAAGAATTATGATATTCACCCACATAATCCAAGTTCATGAATTCGTTCACGAGATCCAGTCCAATGTTTCCTCCACGTCTCCCTTTGGGGTTTGCCACTCTATTCCACACAAAGCTTAGCTGAAGCTTTGGATCAGCAAACCCTCCAACGCCTAATTAGCAATCAAAACACAATCAATCACAGAAAGGGCTCAAGTTTCTATAATGATCTGTAGAGAAGAAACAATGAAGTGAAGCAACTGGTGGGGTAGCTTGTGGTATTGCCAGCCCTTTTTTGTTACCTTGTTGTATTACTAAGTACAAGATAAAACTGAAGATAAAAGAAGAATGACATGGGGGCACGTGCTCTCCTTCACATATGTTTAAATAGTGTGCATGTACACTGATCAATTATATCAAGAGCAAGAATGAAAGAACAAACATTAAGCTGCATTAGCATCATATTGGACAGTGTCAAAAAGTTTGTCAATCATAGACCAGTACATGTGTTCATGTTTGGTTGCAAGGAGTAACATTTTTCTCATCTGAAATGCATTGACAAGATATTGACTTAATTTGATAGCATGAATCAATGCAGCAGCATCCAATCATACCCATCAAAAAGTTCCATTTCTGTATTTCATTATCACGATAAGTATCACTTTCAATGAAAAAACAATTCCAAAAGCATGTACAGGTTTATCATAAACTTGTCATTCAATGAAACACTGTCTAAAACTCACATGCAAGAAAGTAATGCCCATTTATGAGATACTTCGGATGATTCTTCAGATGGAAGTCAATCATATCTGCTTTCCAGTCATCTGTCATGGCTGGTCCATCACCTTCTCTGACTGCTTGTCGTCTGACAAGGTGGCAAAGTCCTTCATACATGAGAGCTTTGGTGTGGTTAAGTATGTAGTCATCATTTTCAGCCCCAAGACTGCATTCATCTGAACAGTACCACTTATCTGGAAATGAATACAAAATAGAGAAGAATAAAAAGAAAATGAGAATGTAGAGTGTGTTATGCATTTTTTACTGTGTTGAATGATAGTACTTGGAGTAATTGTGAAGAGAACTTGTATGCCTGCCATACAAAGATTTGAATTTGCATTTGCTTGGGTACCTTCAATTGTTGAGCCTCCTTGCTCCCCTCTGGTAGAAGGACCACCATCATTTGAAGTTGGCCCTTTGTGTTTCTATATTTGTAGTGGTATTTGCGTTTTTTATCTAACATGGTCTTACTTTTTCCACACATGATAATACAACACTATTTATATATCAAGGCTTCACCACATTTTGAAGGGTCATATAGTGTATCTTGGATGTATTATCAAGTTAATATTGATATCTGCATAGAATATTTTCTGAATCCATGGCTTATTTAAGGACAGGATATGTTATCTCCCATCTCCACCCCATATCGGAACAGTTGTACTACACTTGTACATGTAAATATAGACATGCAGGAATGCCACAAAAACTAAGTGTTGCTACAACTCCTTACATAAAAGTTGGTATCTGAGTTCCCTCTGTTAGTCATGAATATATACATGCATATACAATTGTATTTCAATTTCTGTATTTGAGGGTTTTTTTTTCTGTTGGATTTAAATCTTGCCCCTCTACACAATAATAACTTCAACTTTGACTGTGTATCTTGAAATGTATGAGCTTTTATACAGGCATGCACAACAGCTTTCTGATTCTATCAGCATACTCCTGTTTCACTGCAACCCCTCACCCAAGATATGCACGCACACACACACACACACACACACACACACGAATTTGACATCTATCCTCATTACCTGCTACAGGGTCATCTTTGCTGATGTCGACACAGGACTTGTGATACCATTCATGCTTTTTACAGTGCTCTGCTAGGTGGCATTGCACCATCCCCTCATCTCCAGTCTGACACTTCTTATGGCAGAAGCAGTAGATGTACGAGTCACTGTCTTTACACCCTTGAGAGCAGTACCAGTCTTCGTCAGAATCTGGTGCCTCTTGGAGTCCCACACAGCTTAAATGGAACCATGCATGTCTACATGTCTTAGAGCAGCACATGACCATTTCATCTGACTTCTCTGTTGGTATATAAGCAAACATACAATGGCAAATAAAAAAAAAACACTTTAGGGTTATAAAGTGTTTATAGTAACTGTGTGCACAGTTGTATGTGAACTGAATTCAACTTGGTATTATCAGATCTTAATATTTACATTTGAAATCATGTCAGCTGTTAATGCTTCAGTAAAATGTTTCATTTTATTTGGAGAGTGCCACATCACTGCAGTGAGCTTTAATGCCTCGTAAGACAAATATAATAGATTTTAAGTTATTGATATGTAGATTAACAATGAAAATCCTCCCATAAATAATTCATAACACACTAGTATATACTGTGGACATGGAAGCTGTGTTATCAACCCTTTTTCTCATTAGGCCCATTTCAGTAACTAGGGTAATGAATGGAGTGTCAACAGTAGGCATTTATGCAATCTGTTGCAATACAAAATGTCACTTCCAATTCCTTCAAGAGCCAGATCCATTCTTGCATCACAGAATATGTTTCTACTCGCAGACATGGTAACTAGACAATGATGAGTCACGTTGTCATGGCTATTTCAAAAGAGATGTTCATGAATTTCCTACCATCATATAAGATCTTTCTAGCCAAACATCAACCATTACACGAATATTCAGATTGAAGTTACCTTTTGTGTTGCAGAAACAGTACCGTAGAGCGTCATCAGGAACATCTCTTAATTTCTGATCAAAACCTGCTGCAGCTACCTGCACATCTCCTCGATCTGGCGGAGCCCAGCAGAAGTCCACCACCCGCTGTGATAGATTAGATAGCCACTTGAGCTGTGCTTCTACATCCTGCTCAGTTGGCAATCCTTTTGGCTGATCCTCTAGTGATGATACTCCGCATAGTTTCATTGCACACAGAACGATGTGTGATTCTGTCACAAACTAAAACGTTGAATGAGAGAATAAGAAATCTCTGAAACATGGTCTATTGAGAGTGAAACCAAGTAAACGTTATTTAGGATGGAAGGGGCAGGAATGATGAGTTAAGTAGCTGAATATCACCCAACGTCCACACATAAAAAAGTAACATAGCCAATCCAAATGCAGTAATTATTTTTTTTCATGAATTGAAATCGTCACAATTTCATTTATGTTGCAATTATCAGTTGTATGAGATTACTTAAAAACAACCAAAACTCAGTTGCAGTGAGCATCAACAAATAAAGAATTAGTAGTTCATACAAAGTCTATCATGGATTTATTACCTACACCAAGGAAGGAGGTTATGCTTTTGTCTGTTTTGATTTGTCAGAGTGCAAAATAACTCAAGTTGTCTACAGATTTGATGAAACTTTACTCACAGAAAAAGTTGAGAATGTCACAAAAAAACGCTGAAGAGGTAATCACATTTCAGCATTTTTTGTATATTTTTACTTACCTATCATTGGGAGTTATATGTGTATAAGTGGAAATGAATTGCTTCGAAGAGGTCTATGCTCTCTGATTCCTTTCTAGTTTTTGTATTTTCATACAAAAGTTTATATACACTTATATATACCTTATACAGATCCCAGACATGCTGAAAGTTCTCAACTGCATCTCTCTTGAATGACCTGTGATTGAACTCATTCTTCAGTTGAGCAATGGTTCCCCTGTCAGCCAGGCTGGATGCTTGGAAGAACTTGTTATTTGAATCCTGTTTGTATGATAATGATTATGCATAGTTCATATAATAGGCACAGCTAGGATTGGGTGTGTAGGTGTTTCATGTTAGTGGCTTTGCCTCCCCAACACACTTTACACGTACAATAAAAGGGAGGCACCCGTGTTGGAAACTGTCACCCCAATGTAGAGTGTTCAAATCAGATTGCAATTGAACTGAATGTTTAATTATTTCGTATTCATGAATGAACTACCTGTACATGAGGCCCTTTATTTTTATATTTGGCCTTTGGAAATCTACCATAAATTTCAGAATGAAAGAAAAAAATCCTTTACTTTAACATACCATTACTGCCGTTGTCAAATTGAGCCAATATTTTTTTTCTTGTTTTTTTTTAAGGCAGGTTGTGAATACAAAAGAAATTTTTTGCACACATATTTCTGACTATCTGCATCACTACTTCCATCCCCAAATTATCAGTTGCTTTTTTTTTCACCAAACATTATAAACATAACATAGGCCTACACAAGTTACCAAAATGGTATATCATTACCTGCACATGGAGGATTTCCTTGTGGAACTCTTGCGGGCAAGCGTAAAATGCCTCCAAACGGTCATCCCACTTTGCTCCATTACTCCTAGCCCGCTGTGCGTGGAGAATGCGCTCAATGGTGAGGCCATCACCACTCAGGAGACATGGTTTGGGATGATCATCCACAACAGGAACATATTTCTGCAAATGCTCCATCACTGAGATCATACCCTGAGTGGAGCCTGGATCAGCGTCAACAACTCCCAGAGTGACCTATATTTCAAAAAAGAAAGGAAGGGAGGAACGAAGGAAGGAAGAAAGAAAGAAAGAAAGAGAAATTGAAGTAATGTTTCTTGCAAAAGTGATGTATTTAATACTATGATTGCAGACCACAGGCAAGCAACATATGGGAGGGTTAATTTTTGGGCAGACTAGGTATTACAATGTATCTTTTTTCTCAGAGTGCTTCCTACCCCAGTGGCGGATCCAGAGGGGGCGCAACCAGCACACGCCCCCCCCCCCCCCCCCCTTTAATTTTCATTAGAAACAAAGAAAATAAAAAGGATAAAATGAAATGAAACCCGGAAGTGGCAATAGTAATATTAGTCACGCCCCCCACCCCCCCCCCCCCCCCCTTTACAGAATTCCGGGATCCGCCCCTGCTACCCTCCCCTTCTTTAAAATTGCATTCAAACCTACCATATCCCCACAATGATTACTTTAACCCCTCCTTATGATAGAATAGGAATAAACTACGAAAACATGATTCAAGGAAGACAAGCACTCCTATTTAATGCACATGCATTGAATAAAAACAATTGTGTTACCATGTTAAATAAAAACTTACACATTGAGATTTCTCATCCATTTCAGTAGTATGAGAATGAAGGATTCTGGAGGGAATCTTGTTCTGTAGATGCTTAAGTTGCGTCATGTGCTTGGGTAGCAGGGACTGTACCAGAAAAACTGCTCTTGCTCTCTGTCGCTCAAACACATCAGGAGATGGAAGGAACGTGTATGGATCAAGACTTGCTGCTGGTACTTGTAGAATTGCTGATCCCTCTTTGACTCGATCTTTGACAGCAAAACACATCGTTTGCAGGAGGAACTTGTTTCCATGTCCTTTCCTCTGATGTTTGGCTTCAGTTCCAACCTGTATGTTGTCAATACAGAAGCCATAGCTGTATCCGCCGGTGTCCTTGATCGTCTGCTGAGTTTCTGGTTTTTCCTAATAAGCAGAAAGAGGGGAAAAAGTTTGTCTTTCTTTAACCCGATAAGGCCCAAGCTATTTTGACCCCTTCCAGGGGGGGGGGGGGGGGGCACACATTGTGCTCTACATAATCTTTTTATTATATGATGTATGACTGTCATATTTGGCACTTTATATCAATCATTTTCATTTGCCACAAGTGAAAAGCAAGTAAACCTTCACTATTTTGTAATGGTTGAAATTTATTGAGGTCAACATGTGGGGGCGCTATTCATTACAATGTAAAGAAAATAATGCATAAGAGCTACGCTGAATTGCTTGGGATAGTTTTAGATATTTGTATCACATTTCATATTTCCATAGTATTGATATTCTTTTGCAGATTTATAATATGATAAACAAATGATGTTAAAGGCAAAACACATAATAATAGGGTAATCTTAAGAAAATGCTGCATTTTCAATTATTTCCATTATATTTCTTGTTTGATGGCTATGTCACATAAAATATAGGTATTAATAAGACGACCATTGTAGGGTAATTCACAACCATAATTACTTCACTTTTTGGTCCTTCAGCAAATTACAGCCAAGAAAACCCCATTTTATCTATTATCATAATTGTTAACTGAAATTGGAACAGAAAATCATGCAAAATCTGACGAACATGGTTGTCAGTTTATGGTTGCCCTGGCAGCTAGTAATACCTGACATAGTTAAATTATATATCAAACTGTTTGCAATAAGATTTTAGGAAAGGTCACCAAATATTGTTGAAATCAGGTAAAGGGTGTCGGAGTGGCGAACAAAAACATTGTGCCCCCCCCCCCCCCCTTGGGCTTAATAGGGTTAAAGTGTGCGGATAACAGGGGGACATGACATTTTCATCTCTTGCTTCTCATCTACAGATGTGTTTATTGGGTGTTGACACTTTAGAGATTCAAAATAATTTTCTTAAAATATTAGTTCTGCAGATCAAGTACATTTTCCAAGCTTTCTAACAAAATAACCCTTTGAGTAGCATTCTACAACTTTTCACTGAAATAAGTTTGCCCACCTGAGATTCTTTCCACTTCCACAGCTCATCATCATGTTTCTTCCCAATGATGTCCACATTTCGTCTGGCTGTGTCCGCACTTTGAGATATCCCCATGTGGTTCAATGTGGTGAATACCTTGTGGCTCACTCGTTGTCTCCAGAGCTCTATCCCAATGCAGGATTGCACAAATTTGTAGATCCGACATTTTGTGTAGAGGACAATTGCAAGTATTTGACCAGCCTTTCGAGCCAGATCACTGCAAAGAAGATTTATTATATCATTTATAACATCTGTATTACCATTAATGACATAACTTTTATTACATCACTGTAATTTATGAAAAATGTGTTTGGTCTTGGTCACTTGTTGCTTGTTCCCAGTAATATTATAGGAAAAGGGAAAAGGATGTGTTTTAAGAACATTAGGCCTATCATTATGAACTGTTCAAACTGGTTATTTTTGTGTTTTATTTTGATATATATGTATGAAAACAGTTGATTGTTACCCGTTGAGACGAAAGAGGAACTTCAGTTTTTTTCTTTTGTTAACCAAATACATTTCATACATAAATAGAACATTCTTTTTCACAGAATCTGTTAGCCATCATTTGTGAATATATTTTGATTTGATTTGATGTATTTTCCACTTTCAATCAGATACAAATTGAAAACAAATTTCAAAAGCACAAAGACAAAGAACAGCAAGTGCAGTGATATTTAACAATGTAGTGTACAAACAGATACAAATAAGCAATTGCATTAAGCAGTATATGTGTATACATACACACAAAAACATATTTTTTCAGTAAATAACAGAGATAATTGAATGCAGGAGACTGCCATCGTAAGCGATTTAACTTGAAATGGATGGGGCCTCATTAAACTATCCAGTGACACAACTCTAAGATGAAAGTTAGTGCTCAGGTGGATCCAGTTACTGTATATAATTTATTCACTCATAATATGTTATATATACACACATCTCTATTATATTGACATTATGTTCAATTATTATGTCTTGTTATGCTGCTATTATGTAGGGCCTACCCATAAACAGCCCTCAGGGTTCTCTCCGCAGTTCATAGGTAATTGTCAATAGTGTTGATTTTATCTTACATTATATTTACCTTCTGTTTTCTCCATTTTTCTTGACTGGCATCATTGCCCAGATGCAGCTTACTGTGGCTGGCATGCTCTGCTCTGCCTCCTCCAAGGCTTTTTCCCAGGAAAATGCAGCAACTGTAGTGTGGTTCACTTCTTGCTGAAACGCTTCCAGCTTTGGTCGTCGGAGGATTTTCTTAAAATGACATGACATTATCCCCTTACTCTCCTGCTTTAAGTTCGTATATAACATGACTAATTAAAGTACTTGGTTGCGGAGATATCAATGATTTTATGAGACCATGTCGACTGAGTGGTCTAAGAAATCAGCGTTTTGAGAAAACCGCGCCTTCAATGTTTGTTTTGTTCTTTTTTTATCCCCCGATACATGCCATGCACGGATCGATAAGATCACTCCCTCGTTGCTAGGGGCGGGGCCTTTCTGCGGCGCTAAATCTAAATCGTCGGACACTTCTGTTCAGTTGAAAGTCGCAAAATCAGGGCCAAGAAAAATTCTACTCTCTTGCCTTTCCTTTGATCATTTAGCGTCGAAGTTTCGGCAGATGATAGACGATATATTAGACTACAAAACCATGTCAAAAACGGAAATTTGATAGTTTTGACCGATTTTGACGATCTGACGTTAAACACAATTTTCTCGGCTCAGCCGTCAGCGATTCTAGAATCCTTTCGTTGTGGCAAGTCATATTTATTCTTAAATTGATATTAACAGCGATAATAATTCTACTACTAATAAATATAATATACTGTATGCAGCAGCGTCATAATTGTGATGTTAACACATAGGCCTAAGAATGAAAACAGCGTACCTCATTTTTGATCATCTCTGCTGCGGCAGTAATCACTGCTCGCTTTGCGGGTGCAGAGATCTTGGACATTGCCCGGATGCCCAGCAAATACCGATATGATTTTATAAACCCCACTGCCTTCTCTAGTGGTGTTGGCATAGAATCATCGGGATCCCCGGATGCACGCTCTTCTCCTTCTCCTTCTCCTTCTCCTTCTCCTTCTTCATCTTCCTCTTCATCGCTTGCTTCACATCCAGTGTTCTCAGCTTGACTTCCTCCAACATTGAAATCAAGCTGCTCTGTTTGACTTGTGGATATCTGTTTTTGTGGGGTAGCAAAAAGGGCCCTCTTTTTTGCCTTGGGGGTTGGGGATACTGGCTCCTTATTCTCGCGTAGTTGACTTCTCGGAGGGCGCCGACGAGCAGTCCGTTTTTTCCCTCGTTTCATAGTGTTTCGGAATATTTCGGTGCGGCATTTAGTGCACACAAAATTGTCTAGGTATACAGTCCTGCCACAAAGCTTGAAGGCTGTACCCGGAGATGTCACAATTGTGGCAAGTCTAGATCGATTGTACCCCTTCAGTCCTTTTTCAAATAAAGTCATGCACATAGCACATCTCGATGGATCAAAATGAGCCATGACTCCGTACAGCGGTTAAGAGAAAAAGGGGGAAAAGAGAGACAGGCTTTACCCTGCGTGCTCAGAAAAGTTTTCCCGCCATCGTGTGCAGCTTTGGTCAGAGCGACGAACTTAGCTGATCTCATACAGCCTAGAAACACGAGGAGGGAGCGCAAAAGTTACGCAAGTGTGGATTTACACCTGGGGAACGCATGCACGTGGTTAGTCAAGCCTAAGGCGGTTAGCACATACTGAATATGTGACAGGAAAAAAGCATAAATGTCGCAATGATGAAAACGGTATACCCCGCTCTTCCAAACGGTCTATACACAACATATTGCCAATGTGAGGTGGTTTCATGACAAGCAAATAATCACACTCTGCAGTCTGTACGTACACCAATTTTCATGACAATAATACTTTCAGCCATTCTTAAAAGGTAGACGGAAAAAAAGTGACATTTTGGCGTTTCATCTAGACTTTCAACTCAGAGCGGAAATATTTCCCGTATCGTTATCATTTTGTCCAGAATATGTTCAAATTAGTCCATAAACATCTGTCAATGTCTAAGGTACATGTTTGTGTGGATAAATTAGCTTAATTTCACAGTTCTATAGGTATAATCTTTGCATTATAAACTGACCATTGACACTTGAACTTTGTCTTAATGACATAAACCTCTCGGGAAAATCATCAAGCAATACATGTATATGTGCTGTTTTATTAAGGATGTCTTGAGCATTTTTCAAAATATTATTATGTACATTATAACTATATATATAAATGTATATATATATATACGTGTATGGTGCAAAATGTTTACCTTTGATCTTTAGCCCACTGCATGGCCTCAAACTTTATTTATTATATGCAGAATCAACCTTTACCTGATAATACTTTCAATGTGTACATTTAGTTTCATAAAAATAAATTCAGAAATTGTACATGTTGATATATATAGAGATGTTGGGAAAATGGTGGACTTGTAGTATAACCTTGACCTAAGATCATTGCCTCTGATAGGCACAGCATATTAGTGCACTCATACAGTGTGCATGTAAGTGACACTGGGCTTGCATTATTGTCACCTTCCCTCCCCAGGTATATAGTATCACGATCATGAGAATGAGTACTAGGGACATGACATAATAATTTAGTGCTTATTTTATTCCTAATGCGAATGAGAAGGAAGAGAATAAGTGTATGAATATGCTTGTACATTACCATCACCAATACATAAAAGGTGTAATCACACACTCGTATGTATAAATAACAATATCAATATGAAGCTATAATTGAGTGTATAGTGTTATTAGATATAGTGTCGATAATAGTGCAAAAAAAAAAGACACTAAATGTTTTGAAAATGACATAGGGAGCAGTGGAATACAATCCCCATGACCATATGGAAGGATCTGAAAGGGTTACTTTCTAGTTTTTCATTAACCAATCCATCATACCTTTAAGATGAAAGCCAGTCTAAAACTTTATCTATATTTCATGAGAATGAAAAAAAAAATCCAGGAGAACACTGCAAAAATGATAAAATCAGATTTTAAAAAAAAGGAAATAATGACATTCTGATATAAAAATTTCGGAAGACACTTCTTGTCCCGTTGCTATGAATGAATGAATGAATGAATGAAGAAAATGAAGGACTACTCAGAGTCAACTTTATTGATCTGTATATCACAGTACATAGAAATTTAGCTTCCAGTTCATCCAACTTGTTACACACAAATAATCATTAAACACACATGCGTGCAGACACACACACACAATCAAACAGCAAGTGACATGCCCGAAAGAAAAAGACAGGAAAGGATTCCCATACGGTGGAAGTCTTTGAAAAAAGAAAGGTCTCTTTAATAAATAATCAAACAATCCTGAAACATTGAAAATAGACAAGACATGTATGTAACAGAAGTGTATTCAAATCAAATCACAGCAGATAATAAACATGAAGCAAAAATGAATATGAGTCCCCAAGAAGCAGAGCTTGTGAGTGGAGCCCATTGTGAATGTACAACATTTTACAGTGTGAAAGGAAACTTGATTTATAGATGAGACATCTGGGATATTGCCCCTGCAGACTGGGAAAAAAACAAACAAATAAAGAAACAAACAAAGAAACAAACATACCCTCTATCATGAAAATCACCTGTTATTTTCTTAATCCGTCATATCTCCAGATGTTCATTATGTGTGCACTTCCTTTATTGCAAATAAATAATGAACCACACATTCAAAATGTGCTTTAAAAACGAAATTAATAAGTGCCTGTAGGCCCGATAGTAAATCAGCGCCCAGCATGCATTCTTTTTTGTTACATCTCATGAATATTCATTTCAGATCTCAGCGAGCCGTCCGGGTTTTTTTCCACACGCATACATTGCGTATTATAGTATGTGCTACGTTTTATCCATATTCGCGCATGCGCTGTGTAAGTCGTACCACAATACGAAATGCGGTAGGACTTTAAAACCCTCGGATAAACTCTTTCACAGGGCTCTCAAAACAGATCATATTGTAAATCGACTTCGCCTGCTGTGATTGTAAGTATCTTATCTAAGAGTAAGGCTACTAATTTCAGTATAAAACCCTGTATTTTGGTCTCTGGTCACGTAAATGCTAAGCCATATCAGGTGCTTCCGTGACAGGATAGGCTTGCTGTGCGACCCCTTTACGGTACGTATTTGTCCGTATGGGGTCGCTGCTGCGGTTAGGGCCCACAGAGCAAAAACAACAACAACAATAACAACAACTACAAATTTATAAGAAACTCAGCACACCAAACTATGACACATTGAGTGAAGGAAACCAAAGGGGATTCAGTTCTGTATATAAAAATTATGATGGGAAGCACAAAAAAGTTGCAGAAAGTTGAATAATGTTTACCTGAATGCTTCTATTGTGTTGTTATCCACAGCACAGCTATCAAAACCAAATTTGAGAATGTTCATGTTTTCAAAAATATCTTTAACAAAATCTAAAGAGTGAACTATTCTGGATTTTTATTTCTAGTTCCTAGTTAGTTTGGAATCTGAGATATTCTGTTAGTTTCTGACAATGCTTAAACTGACCTGAAAATGACAACTGCTAAATGTCTAAATTTGGCTAGAGCCTTCATCTCACCTCTCTGGTGTGACAACAAAATCATCAGCATGACATTTTCTTCCATAATTAATTTACCAAAGCTGTGGAGAAGTTATGAGGTGCCAAACAATTGGCTCATGATGCAATGTATTCCACGCAGTGCAAAATGCATAAAAGTACATCCATGATATTTTTCAGGTCTATATGAATATTACCCTCCAGCACACTTATAAATGTCTAAGATTAAATGTAAAATGTTTGATCTCAAAGTTTTGCTACTAATTAGAATATTACCACTAGATCATGTTTGCACCATAAAGCGATGGTGACCGATCCAGTTTGATTAGCAAAATGGCTCACCTTCCCTGATCAACCAAGTCATGAATATGCATAAAAGTTATACAAAATAATTCTGGCTCCAACATTGTTCTGGTCCATAATAGCTAAATGTAGTAGAATACAAGTACCATCAGTCCATTAAATCAGCTCCTGGCTTTCAGGTATTCAGTAAGTAGTTTAGAAGCAGCTCAGCTCCTTGGTAATATCTTGTCAGTCTTGCTGGGGTTTGAAATTACAGTGAGATACATACTATGTTTCATTCCACCATAGCGGAGAAGAAATAGAGCATACATGTACATCTTTGAAATCATCACATTTTGCAGCACTTCAATGGATCCTTTGTCAACTGCATCGCAGCATGTGAACAGAGCGCTACCAAGCTCCTGAACATTGTTACCACAAACTTCTCTTCATATAGAGATGTTGCTTCCTACAAGGGAAAAGATGGTGAGATACTTTGTTCATACCTCTGACTTTGATGATAGATTTTACTTTCCCCTTCAAAAGAAACACAAATGGTTGTATTGAATGTTTTTGATCCTTAATCAATGCAGGGATTTGCATTCTAAAACGCTTTCAAAATGGGATAGTGAATACCTCTGAACTATTTTGATCAATGCGATTAAATGATCTAATTGATTTTTTTTTTTCCCCATGTGAGTTTGAAGACTGGAATAAACTGAAACTTAAACAGCCTGCACCCTGTCGTCAGCTGTCGTTGAGGATGAGTCCTGAGTATACTTTGACAGGTGTCTGTGGGAAATGTGTGTTGTAGCAAAATCAGTCCGTCCTCAACGGGTTAACACTGGTAGATGCACAACGAGGGCCACTTTTTTTCAATGAATGGAATCAAAATTTCAATTTCAAATGAGAATGTCCAGGCTATGAGTCCTACTCTGGCACTCATGTCCTCAGACAGACACCTTGCCTGTATTGCAAACTGGTATCAAGTGAGAAGTGTCACCTGAATTTGATGGGATTTAACAAACTTGCACTGGATAGCGGTAGCCGGCTGAAATGCTTCCTAAATAAGGGCCATTGTGCACCATTGGTGCCTGTACGATTGCAGTGACTTGAGTAATAAAATGGTAGAGGGCTGTGATCACAAGGATATGGTGTAAAGCACTAGATGGGACTGTTAAGATCAGACATACGAGAACAAAACAAAATGGTGAAGAAAGACTGAAAGGCTGTGACTGTCTATTTTCATCTGCAGTGTCAATCCTGAAGCGGGCTCAGATTCTTGTGGCTGATATCTGGGCCTGCTTTGAGGGTCAGAGCTACGGGTCCTTCACAGACATCGACTGCTTGACCATGTTTGCAGATTACAGGTGAGTTACCTAAAGGGTGTGCCCTCTCAGCTTCTTCACTACATTACAAAGAGTGAGGTGGTGGGTTTGAGTCTATACCTGAACATGTGTTTGCAGCCAGAGAGATCAGCTGAGCAATTTTGAGCAAAGAAAGGGAGGAAGGAGAAGAAGAATAGGAGGAAGTGGAAGAGGAAGAAGAAGGAAAAGAAGAAGAAGGAAAAACAAACAAAGAATTACAAGTAGTAGTGTCTGTTATAGCAGTTTTGTTCAATCTTGTTTGATAAGTGGGCGTAGGATCAATTTCAAGCACTCATAGAGTAGCTACATTTGATCTTGACACCTGTGTTTACCTCTACTCCCCAAGTAGAAGATGGAATACAAATTAAATGTTCTATAGACTTTGCTGAATAATTATCATTCACAACTTGAGGATGAGGTGTAGATTAGAACATAAACTTGCTGTGAATTCCATGCCTTACTATTATGCATATGGCGTGTAGTATAAGGGATTTTGAGTTGCTTTAAGATGTTTCATCACTGAAATGGTATTCTTTTTTGTGGGAAAGCAATTTCTCCTTCCTGTAAAAGAAATATGCATCCTCTACTGCTTCCAAATGATGAACATTTTGCTTTTGTACTCAACCATGCTTTATCTGAGATCTATTTCATGCACAGATGTATTCATAATACCATAGTCAGGAGCATCTATGTTGTATAATGTTTGCAGTTCTATGTATCTATGCAACTGACTTTAGGGGACAGTTTGAAAAAACAGGTAAAATATTGCACCAATTCTACTCTTCTCCCCCTCTCTCTGTACCATGTAGAGTCCCACAAGTGTTGAACTACTTTGGAGTACTGAGCTACTCTGATGCACTGATGAAGAGACTGGCAGATGAGACTAAGCTCTTTACGCCAGGCGAGAGGTTAGAGGTCGAGATCAGGGGATGTTCCATTTGGGCTGTTGAGGTAAGTCTGCAGGCTTGACAGGCCAATTAACTTACATTAGATACATTCATATGCCAATCGACTCCTATGTTCACCCTCTGGAAAAAAATGAAAAGAAGTAGGACATCATTTATATCCATCTTAACCTGTTGAGGATGAGTCCCAAGTATACTCGGGCAGGTGTCTATGGGAAAGGCATGTTGCAGCAAAATCAGCTTATCCTCAATGGGTTAACTTCTATTACAGAAGTCATTGAACTATGATACCTCTTTCAAGATCTTTGACTGTTGGCTGAAAACATTAATAGCGAAAGTCTTTAAAAGCACAACTCCCTGTACCTATTGGGTAAGTTTGATTTGTTTTGCCTGATTTTATTGTTAGTATGTGTAACATTTTCCCTAAACCAGAATAAATGTCAGGCAATGTTCAGTACTGCATGACCTTGAACTTTATTCTGTTTCATTTAAAAAAACATATCATTTGTGCCATAACAAACTAAGGACAGGGAATGAGTACATGAACATGCACATACACAGCATATAATAACTATGAATGAAACATGGAAAATACAAAAGACCAGAGTCTTGTCGGGGTTGTTCACAACAAAAAGAATAAGAGGAAACAATATTGCTTTACGATCAAAACATGAGACAGAAAAAAATGTTACAAATTCAGACACAAACAAAAAAAACATTTTCAGTACAATATTAAGTAATGGAGATTAGTCATATATACCCATAGAAATAAAAAACCACAAAATTATTAATAATCGTGTACTGTAAAACGAGGAATTTTCGCGTGCATTTTAATTTCGCGAATTTCGCGAGCGCCAAAATTTGCGAAATTAAAATGCACGCAAAAGCTTTTGTCTACACTACATACATTGAATGCCAGAAGCAGTTCGCGAAAATTTCATGCCACGAAAAAGGCTGTCGGCTCCAATTCGCGAAAATTTCATGCCGCGAATATATCATGTTTTACAGTATTTCATATTGAGGAGCCAAAATTAGCAAAAGTAAAATGCATGTGAGAGTGTTTGTCTACACAATGCGTTGAATGTGAGTGGCGATTTGTGAAAGTAAAATGCAGCAAATATTTCTGGTTTTACTGTACAGTTTGTTTTTTTTTTTGGTTTTTTTTATCTCCTGTGTGCTTCCTCTCCTGCAGTTGATTCAGAAAGGGATCAAACAGCTGCTACAGGAAAATGGGAGGAAGAAAGAGATGATGCTGAATTCTGTCATCATAGATTTCTATTTGTGGGACTACTGCAAGGACCACTGGGCCGACATGAAGCACATACCTATACACAGGATCAGATCAATATTTTACTGAAGACCATCTGCCAGGTGAAACAAGGTGGACTTTTTTTTTTCCGAGCTGATTATGAGAGGATTCATGGTTGCACAAGTCACAAAGTGATGAAAATTTCAAAACATAAAGTTTGGCAGTGGTAAAAAGTTACATTGCTTGTACACTTTGATGTTTCAGAAATGAATGCATTAAAACTGAAGATTTCCATAAATGCTGTTAGCTTGATGAGTAAAGTGGATTAAGATGTTCAGGTCACTGGATAGGTCGACATGGTCAGCTGAATAAGCAGTGATTTGATTTACATATGTACCTCAAAGAGATATTCTTTTAACAAATGTTCAAATGTGTAATGTCCAGGTTGTAGTAGCAGATAAGTCAACAGGGTCAGCTGAATGCGCAGTGATTTAAACTGCATTTGTACCTTAAAGAGATGTTCTTTTAACAAGTATTCAAATGTGCTTTGTCCAGGTTAGCTGATAAGTCAACAGGGTCAGCTGAATGCAATGTGATTTAAACTGCATTTGTACCTCAAAGAAACATTCTTTTAACAATTATTCAAATGTGCTATGTCCAGGTTAGCTGATAAGTCAACAGAGTCAGCTGAATACAATGTGATTTAAACTGCATTTGTACCTCAAAGAAACATTCTTTTAACAATTATTCAAATATGCTATGTCCAGGTTAGCTGATAAGTCAACAGGGTCAGCTGAATACAATGTGATTTAAACTGCATTTTGTACCTCAGAGAGACATTCTTTAAACAATAACTGTTTAAATGTGTAATATCCAGGTTAGCAGGTAAGTCAACAAGGTCAGCTGAATACTGTATACCATGGGCGTAAATCCCGGGGGGGATGGGGGGGATATATCCCCCCCCCCTGAAATGGAGGAGGGGGGGATGGCCTGTACAATCATCCCCCCCTGAAATTTGAGAAAAAAATGGAGGAAGCAGAAATGTGATTGTATCATTTTTGTCATATTGCATGACGTTCGTACGCCCGCCTTCAGACAGGTAACAGAGCTGAACAGTATTCTATCTTGTAGGATAATGTATACATAATTTTCTCAAGCGCTCGCTCGCTTTGCTCGCTCGCGAAGAAAGTAATATCGACATAAGGTATGGTCCAGACGTTGACAACGTCAAATAGCATAGGCTTACATGCATGCTATGAAGCGAGCAACTCTGGACCATCTGCAAATTATGTACGAAAACAAACAAACAAACAAACAGTAACAAAAACTATACGGCCATAATTGAACCCCCCCCCCCTTCCATTTCCTGCATCATTCCTGAAACGATGACTCTGATACATCTATGGGCATAAATACAGGGATGATCAGGGGCGTCGAATCTAAATCTCGGGGGGGGGGGGGGGGGGGGGGCGGCAAAGGGGCATTTGCCCCGCCCCTACGGAAATGTTGGGGGCAGACAAATCATTTGTCCTCCAAGCAATTCCCGAGATGAGGACAAATCTCGAACTTTCTTTATGGAAAATTGGACAAGTACCGCCAGAATTATGCACCGGATCGCTGAATTGCAATTATGAATATGCAAAAGATCCGCTACTGGGTCCCTTTCGATAGACTTTGTTCACTTTTGAGATTGACGTTTTATTTTCTTATATTCATCAAAGAGTGTGCAGCGGATCTTTCACTTAAAAAGCTCCCTCATAATGCAGAGGCGTCGATGGAGGGGGAGGGGGATGATTCCCCCATAAAAGTATTGGGGACAAACAGATCATTTTGCTCCTCCTCGTAACTCCCAAGATGTGGAAATGTTCTTACTTTTTTGATAGAAAACTGTCTAAATATTTCACCCAAAGAGGGCTGAATTTCAATTCTGAAAATACAAAATCTCCCTCGCGTAAGAGGGGGATAGGCCTAACCCCTCCCATACCCTCCCCGTTCAGTCATTTTTACTTAATACACTTTAGATCGACAGATTTTAAAATGTTTCATCTAAAGTGTGCACCAGGTCTGTAACTTCAGTTTAAAGAAATGCAAATGTTCCTTGGATGGGAGGAGATATCTAGATACTTTCAATTAACGGAGGGCTCCCCCCCCCCTAAAAAAATAGTATACACTTCTGGGATTGAAAATTCCCCAGATTACATCATAAATGTGTTTACGAGATATTTTGTTGCTGCCAGTAATTGCCAGCAGTTGCGCCCGATGCGCCCCCACCCCCCTTAATTTCCTAAGCGAAAAAAGTACAGCTACGAAGGGCAGTTTTTGGACTGTAAAATATCAAATTTTCAAGCTCGCTCGCTTCTCTTGCTCACATTTAATCGTTATGTCATTCTCCTGATGTTGCTGTCAGCAATTGCCAGCAGTTGCGCCTGGTGCGCCCCCACCCCCTTAATTTCCTAAGCGAAAAAAGTACAGCTACAAACAGCCGTTTTTGGACTGTACAATGTCAAAATTTTCAAGCTCGCTTGCTTCGCTCGCTCGCATTTAATCGTCATGCCATTCTCCTGATGTTGCTGGTGGGTAATTGCCAGCCGTTGCGCCCGGTGCGCCCCCCTACCCTAATTTTCAAAGCGAAAAAATATAGCTGCAAGCGGCCGTTTTTGGACTGTAGCAATATCAAAATTTTCAAGCTCGCTTGCTTCGCTCGTTCGCATTTAATCGTCATGCCATTCTCCTGATGTTGTTGCCGGGTAATTGCCAGCAGTTGCCGTTTTGGGACTGTATAATATCAAAATTTTCAAGCTCACTTGCTTCGCTCGCTCACATTTAATCGTCATGGCATTCTCCTGATGTTGTTGCCGTGTAATTGCCAGCAGTTGCGCCCGGTGCGAACCCCCCCCCCCCCCTTAATTTTCAAAGCGAAAAAAAAAAAAAAGCTACTAATGGCAGTTTTTGGACTGTATAATATCAAAATTTTCAAGCTCGCTTGCTTCGCTCGCTCGCATTTCATCATTATGTCATTCTCCTGATGTTGCTGACAGTAATTGCCAGCAGTTGCGCCCGGTGCGTCCCCCTTAATTTCCTAAGCGAAAAAATATAGCTACAAACGGCCGTTCTTGGACTGTACAATGTCAAAATTCATGATCGCGTTCATGATCTTCAGTGTAAGAATTAATACAAGAAGTTTCTCTAAATGATACTATTTTATAAGCAAAATTGTTCAATAATAATCTACATAAAATGTACTGCTACCTTAAACATGTTGGACTGTTTCAAGTCGATAAAACACGCAAAAAAATGCATCAAATTGCACCATTTACAACATCAATATGCAAAAAGTTCTCACTTCCCCCTCCCACACCCTCCCCCTCGCTCGCATCGCTCCCTCGCATCTAACCGCTCCCCCTAAGATCAAATCCTGACTACGCCGGTGATAGGCCCCACTATTTAGTAGGTCTTCACAGTGATGTCGCACAGGCGGAGCAAGAGCTGAATACCACGATGTAGTCATTCAATTATCTATGAATATTTTTTCTTACTCTTTTATAGGAAAAAAAATCCCAAATTTCACTCAAAGTGTGCACCAGATGGCTGAATTTCAGGTCTGAAAATGCCAAATTTTCCTTGTGTGGAAGGGGGATACCCCCTCCCATACCCTCCCCCCCCCCCCCCCGCTAGGCCGCTCCGCTCCCTCGCACAGATATTCAAACTCAAAGTCCCTCCCCTACCCCCCCCCCATCATTAAAACGGAACGATGCCTCTGGGATGATTGCTTTACTGACTTAAATCAAGAAAATTGGAGAATACAATTAATAGCTACAGGAAAATATCTACTACGTTATTACATACCAAAAAAAATGGATATCCATATTAGCATTTTATTGAATTTATTTGGGCATTATTCAGGGCTGCGCTACGTTTTTGAAAGGGGGGGGGGGGGGGTGTCTAAATCGCCTGTCAGTCAAGAAGAAAGAACATCAAAAGACAAGAGAAACAACAAAAAAGTCTTCATACTTTTAAGGTCTGATTTTCTGCCGAAAGTTGGCAGACAAGCAAAGAACGAACAAACAATCAAACAAATAAAAACAAGAACAAAAATTCTTCATATTTTTGCTGCCACTTCCCTCCCACTTTGCATGGAAAAGAGTGGGACATTTGATCCCTGTAAAGCGTGTGTGTGTGTGGGGGGGGGGCAAGCTTCTCCCCCCCCCCCCCCAAGTGCTGCGCCGGTCCGGTTATGGGCTTGTAATCGTTGTGATGGTGGCTATCGCCGATCATCCCCCCCACTCCTCAGTACGGATTTACGCCATTGCTGTATACGCCATATATTTCGCGAGTCTAAATTTTCGCGAATCAGGAATTCCCGACGAATTCGCGAGTGGTTAAATTGGTGATCGTGAAGTCCTGTACTGAACGGTGAAGGGTACACTCGTACGTCACATTCACATCGGGATCAGAGTCAATATTTTTGCGTGTCTTTAATTTCGCGAATAGCACCTGACTCGCGAAATTCGCAAAAATAAAAACCTCGTGAAATATTCGGCGTATACAGTATGCATTTATGTAAATTGCATTTGTACTGTACCTCAAAGAGACATTCTCTTAACAATTGCTCAAATGTTTAATGTCCAGGTTAGCAGATAAGTCAACAGGGTCAGCTGAATCCACATTTATTTAAATTGCATTTGTATCTCAAAAAGACATTCTTTTGATGACTGTTCAAATGTGTAATGTATCCAGTTTGTCCAAGTAGGTGACATCCTAATTATCCATTACATCTGAACAAACAAGATCATACACTCATGTGCCCCAAGGAACATCATTATTTGCCCCTCTGTCAAAAAAACAAACAAACAAATGAACAAACAAAAAAATAAGCAACATTGAGTTCACCTTATGCAGAAGTCATTGTATCCATAAATAAAGTTGTATTCCTCTCCTTAGTCCCAAATGATCATCTCCGACATATTTGAATTTGAGTACATGCGCAATTCTTTTTCTATATCTTTTTGTGTGTTGTCAAAATGCGGCAGCACGCATCGTTACACTATCCAAGAAGCACACTCACATCACCCCTATTTTGAGATTACTTCATTGGTTACAAGTCAAAGATCGCATTATTTTTAAGATTTTACTTCTCACTTTCCATTGCATTCTGGGCGCTGCTCCTCAGTATAACATTGACTTACTCCATAATTACATCCCTGCTAGATCTCTACGCTCATCCAACTCCGGTTCTCTTATAATTCCAAGATTCACTACAATATGGAGCACACGTGCCTTTGGCCATGCTGCTCCCACCCTATGGAATAACTTACCTTCAGCCATAAAAAATTGTTCTTCATCAGACTCCTGTAAAAGCGGTCTAAAAACTCACCTGTTTGAGGCCTCCATTTGATTACTCAGTACATGTATTGTATTTTGATATTTGTATGTTCTTTATCAATATCTACTTCACTTTCTCTTCCTTCCGCGCCTAGAGCACTCTGCAGAGTGGATTTGGCGCTATATAAATCATATTATACAAATAATACACAGGTGAGAGTGCGTTAGTGGAGATGTAGCGCACTCGAGGGTATTTACAATTGTGAAACATGCACTACATTGCAAATACCCGAGAGTGAGCTGCATCTCCACTACTAACGTCACAAACTCAAACCTGTGTATTATTTGATTTATAAAATGGGTCGAAAACTAACAGCATTTTTCATGTACCTTTGTGGGTCAACACTAGTCAGCTACATGTAGCACTCGCTCAATAGTCAAGATGTCCGAAGATGTTCGTCCCAAACATTTACGCACGTCGCACTCGGAAATCCCGCACATATAAGTACTACTGTAAGAGTATACGTACGTCACATGTTATGCACAAGAAAAGAAAGGCCGGCTGGCAGCCCGAACTAGAAGTTGTTTACATGATTGACAGCGCGTATAGTAGCGCGTGACGCACTTGTAACAACTGATTGAGTGTGCACTGCTAGTGTAAATATTTAACGCTTTTTTGCACGGCGGGCCGGCCTGTGCATGTTAGTAAGAAATTAATGCACGCACACGTGACTCATTTCAGCGCTTCCAATTGGCTACATTCTTGAACCCATTTTATAACAATTATTATTATTATTATTATTGTGCGATCGTGTTTTCAAGACAACGTGCCGCTATGATTTACTGTGCCTGCATTGTGACTTGTACAGTACATGTATAAACTCCAAAAACAGTGTATGTGCAATATTCTGGTATGTGTGACTGGAGTTGATAACAACTGAATGCTGCAAAGTTTTCATTCATCACAGTGGAATATCTTATCAAGCTTATGGTTTAATTTTTGATAGATTTTTTTTTTAAATTGAATGTTCAAAGTTGATAGAGATATAATTCCAGTTCATTGTTTAGAATCCATGTTTAAGTCACTTTGGTTGCACTGTTGAATAATCATTAATTTAAGTTTTTTATCTTATGTTTGTGTGCTGCTTCATTTGATATGTTGGTCAATCACGAGGCTGTTTCATACCATTTTGTGGACTGTTTGGTGCAATGGTTTCTATGCTGCACAAAGAACCAACAGTTTATACATGTATTCCCTCAGGAACATTCCTTGCTAATCTACTCCATATATCATATTGGTGAATGGGAGAGGAGGTCATGAATTTGCCACAGCATTGCATTTTAATGACATTTTTGCCGTAAAACAACATCAAATTATGTGAAGCATATCTATTTTCATTGTCTTAAATTTTGCTTTCAGAAAGGGATTGAATCCAACATCTATGTGACATTCTGCATTGTACACATAGAATGTGCTGTTAAAGTGGATATTTTCGTGTGAGTTAATTCAACTATGTATGACATGAACTATATGTATGTTAACTAATGATTGCCAATTGTTTTCCCATCTGAAGCATCAAATCTTATGTAAATGTGATTTTACAATGATAAAGCAGTAATAGAGTACATTTAAATGTGGAGCTTTATACAAAAGCCTCCAATTGAGGTACAAAAGATACATAGGTCAGTCAACCTCGCCTAAGTTGACCTCGTACAAGTCGAAAACTTGGCCAAGTTGAAGCTCCAGAAAAGTCCCAATTTTCTCTTATTTCTTTAGAATAATCTTTCGCAAGTCTAAGTTTTACAAATCGAATTTCGCCTATATAGGAGATAATTTCTAGTCCAGATTTGTGTAAATACAGTCAACCTCGCCTAAGTCGACCTTGCACAAGTCGAAAACTTGGCCAAGTCGAAGCTCCAGAAAGTCCCAATTTTCTCTTATTTCTTTAGAATAATCTTTCACAAGTCAAAGTTTTACAAGTCGAATTTCGCCTATATGGGAGATAATTTCTAGTCCAGATTTGTGTAAATACAGTCAACCTCGCCTAAGTCGACCTCGCACAAGTCGAAAACTTGGCCAAGTCGAAGCTCCAGAAAGTCCCAATTTTTCTCTTATTTCTTTAGAATAATCTTTCGCAAGTCTAAGTTTTACAAATCAAATTTCGCCTATATGGGAGATAATTTCTAGTCCAGATTTGTGTAAATACAGTCAACCTCGCCTAAGTCGACCTCGCACAAGTCGAAAACTTTGCCAAGTCGAAGCTCCAGAAAGTCCCAATTTTCTCTTATTTCTTTAGAATAATCTTTCGCAAGTCTAAGTTTTACAAATCGAATTTCGCCTATATGGTAGATAATTTCTAGTCCAGATTTGTGTAAATACAGTCAACCTCGCACAAGTCGAAAACTTGGCCAAGTCGAAGCTCCAGAAAGTCCCAATTTTCTCTTATTTCTTTAGAATAATCTTTCACAAGTCAAAGTTTTACAAGTCGAATTTCGCCTATATGGGAGATAATTTCTAGTCCAGATTTGTGTAAATACATGTAGATACAACATAGACTAAGATTTACGTAACCTTTAAAGTACGATAATTTGTTATGATACAGTACAATGAAGATGTGGATAAATTGGAATGTATAGAGAATTTGATTTTGGATAGAACATGTTGTAAAAAAAAAAATCTTTAAGTTAATTTGACTAACAATTGGGAGCCGATGGAAAGAATTCAGAGTAAGAGTGTGGGTAATGTGTTCATATTTCTTGGATTTGGTAACAAGTCAGGCTGTTGTGTTGTGTTTTTTTGGTTTTTTTTTACATGCTGGAAGAAAACGTGTAGAGTTAGACAAGTCAGAATATGGACTAAATCTTACCACGACGTTATAAAAACATGAACTAGTAGCTCAGTAGATTGCCGTGTGTATTTCAATGATTTTAAGAAATGCCAAAAGCAGCTGCCTTACAGGTATTCTTGATTTTTGTTTGTATGTTCAGCTTTTTGTCAATTCAGATTATTATGTACCAAATTTGATAATACCTGTTCATTTTGCTCCTGCCACTGTTATCATTTTGAAGCAAAGAATTATCCAGTTGTATTTTTCCCGATTATTAATCAGTATGCTCCCTTATAATAATCTTTGTCGCACTTGTTCATATGTCTGAATAGTTATGAATGCATTATGGGTGCTCTTCTAATTGTCATTACGTAATTCTGTTACAAAATGAGATGTGATCTGTTATTTTGACAAACAAGGCAAGAAGAAATTACTTATAATAATCTCAACCAAGTTTGGCTCAGAGGCTTTTTGTGGGTGGTGAGATGGTGTGATTTTTTTAGAGGTTGTTTCTATACGTTTTGTTTTCTTATCAGATGGCATGTATGTATGTGTGTGTGTGTTTATATGTGATTATATGCATAATTATGAAGAGAGAGACAGACAAACAAACAGACAGAGCAAATTATGGTTGGGGGTTGAATCAACAGCAACTTGAGAAATCGGTATAGCTCCCTCTACCGCAAAGTTTATATGGCCCATATTTTGATTTCTACAATTGTAGCTATTCATCATTTTGATAAAGTCTCGTTTACAGTGTCATCAGTAGATTTTCATTATATCTTCATACACTACTTTAGGTGGTGTACTCTGAACACTGCTAATATTGTTATGAGTAGGTAGTATGCAAGCACGGGGAATTGTTGTTGGGGAATTTTCCGTTGAGATTGGCGTGTCTTTGAGAATTGAGCAGAGAAAAGTTGACGAGTCGGTCTGGTATGAAAATCGCGCAAACAGGGAGGTATTAAAGAGTTCTCTTCCCATCTCCCTGCTGCAACCTATGACACCATTTCCCCAATCCCCTCCTTCCTCCTCCCCGCCACCACCATTTTGCAAGTTCATTGTAGCGTGTATTACACAATGTCACAATAAACCCTCGTGGTGCTTTATGAATGACAATGATAGAGTGCCAATGACCGGACTATTTCCGGAGGAAAAAAAAAATATGGACAAGCATTTATTACTTTTCAGAATAATCATTACAACGACGTGAAAAAGATATACTGGCAAATCTTCAGCCCATAATCAGTTAAGGATTATCAGAGAAGATTGAAAAGAAGGAAGAGTAGAATCAAAGATGGGTGTACAAGAGGACGAGAAGCAATAGATCAAAAGAAAGTGGCTTTTATTTTATAAACGGATTTCCTTTCAGAAAGTGTGTGTGTGTGGGGGGGGGGGGGTGTCATAACTCTACATCTGAAGACTTACTCAAAGTGGAGATGAAAGGTGTCGGGGAGATAAGTACGTAAATGTAATACAGTGCCTTACGGGGGTCCCAGGGCACACAAATATCTCTCCATGCTGGTATGCTGTCGTTATTTCATTTTCGAAGGTGGTGGAATACATCGCAAGAGACCTTCCAAGTGTGTTGGCAAGTTACAAAAACTCTCCAGACATTAATATTAGAAATCAATAAGCTCGATCTCTTTCTGCCTCCGGTTGGCTTGTCACAAAATTGAACATTTCCAGTTTGCAAGAGACACAATTAGCACAAATTTCGTCTTGGAACGGTAAATAAAATGTACATTAAAAGACACCGACAATATAAACCTGTTACACTCGTAACAAGTAACGATAATTAGCTCTACTGCGACGGGAAATATCAAGAGAGTGATGGAGTGTCGTAGCTTATCCTGATGGACTTACGGAAAGTGGTTTTCATTGTCGCCCTTATGTGAGTTTTTCCTTAAAATGGGTACCGGTATCTGTCGTGAACAAAAGGTTTTACCCGTGGGAGAGATGACTGCATGCAGTTCTCGTGTTTGCATTTCCCCTGGAGTCCGCGTTAATTGAATGCCAGCGGTCTGGAGCTACCCCTATTGCAAAATTTATCCCTTTTTCTTTTCATCTTCTTTTCTACATTACGTACACACTCGACTCTCTCCCTAACCTGCTCTCGCTCACTCGCTCCCTGTGTGTTCCTGAGCCTTTCACATAATGAAATGGAAGAAGAGAGAAAAAGATGTCTGTACGAAGTTGTTCTGCACTCAGAATGACTCACTCCCGACATACAAATTGCAAACAATATGCCGAATTTCTTATTTTGATTACATTAACTGCATATAAATGCACATACAAACATATCAATTAGATATATAGCGTTGATAGGTAGATTGTCAAGAGAAAAACAGATAATGCATATTTGCCAATAGGGTATTTTCGGGGGCCTTTCCCCTTCCTCAAGTTTTTTTTAAATCAACACACAAACACAAACATACACACACACACACACACACACACACACACATACACACACACACACACACACACACACACCAACACACATATGGACAGAGAATATGGGTGGTATGCACGTCTCTCTTTTCTCTCTCTCTCTCTCTCTCTTTGTTTTTGTTTGTTTGTTTTTGTTTTTTGCACAGGATAATGTTTTCAGTATGCTAGTTTTCACGGATGAAGATAAGCAAATAAGGAAATTCAAAGATAAATGCTATCTGAGCATGCGTATATCTCGCGATCAACCGGAACCCCGGATTTTATTCAGTTTTACAACACTTTCACATTCTGTTTGAGACACCAAGTGCTGCACCCGTGCAGGAATAATAATAGTTGTAACAAGATACATTTAAAGTGCTCGTGTGGTCACATACCTTTACATCACTTCACTAAAAACATGCAATGTTCGTAGAATCTATAAATGTGTTTCATAAAGAACACATCATTAAAAAAAAATGAAACAATCACTGATACGATTTTCACTTCCGCTTGAGCAGAGGATTTCGTTATATCACCTACATAAACGACCAACCCAACTTTGTAAATGTTGACGAATATACTAGTATATCAAAGGCATAAACCCTGTATATTCATTTTCATTTCTACCTTTAATGCGTTCCTGTTTTATCTGAGCAAACTATTTCATCAATTCACCTTTGTTTTTCTACCCAAGTTTGCTACTTCGTGTCACTGTTATACCCTGTCCATAAAGATTATGATCACAAAGCCTGCACAAGGCCGAGATGCATGAATTATAATCAAATACATCTACACCCAAAATTAGTTTCGCAGTGATTAGATAGACACCGACCTGCAGTGGTTCCATCGATATGTAATGAAATAAAACGAAAAAAAATAAAAATCCACAATCATTTCAAAGCATTTCACTTATGAAATCCCGATATTATGTTGTATTCAGGTAATGCACACACAAAAAAGAAAAAAAAAAACAGTTGTGGAATGTCTTTTCAACACTGTATGCCAACTACAAAAAAAAAAAAAGAATATGATAACTTCAACGTTTCGTATAACCATTACTAATGTCAACAGTAATCCACAGAAGAAAGTGGTGTCATTCCATCACTCGAATGATATTGGTATCATATAGGATTTAATAGAAACTGCAAATTGACGCATGAAAATTCCTACACACACACACATGCTTTACATGTTGTGCTTATATAGTATCAATTTTTTCTCTTACTCCTATTATTGCACAAAAAACGGCTGGACCCATCGCAATCATATCAAAGATTCATCATCCTCATAGCTTACAAAGGAATTGACTAACAGTGACAACCAAGCAATTTTAACCCTTATTTGTGCCGAGTAATCAAATGTGTACAAATTTCACACAAAAACATAAACACGTAGACAGTAAATTGCTGCGGTATACAGAGGGTTATAAGAACATCATCATGTCCTCACAGCCATTGCTGTTACCCTTATTACCTGACATGGAAAGTGAATGTATGTTTATGTATAATGGAGATAATTATGAAGTCCCGGCGAGAGATGAATATGGTCAACAATCACAGTGGGAAACACACGATGGAGATCTAGTTTGATTGTAACCCTGTAAACTCTGAAATACTGTTGGCATCATGCGCACCACGTTAGTTAGGAAAGAGAGTCTGAACTATTTTTACTTTTTAATTTTGCAAAGGTATGATTAAACCTCAGTCGAATAAAGTCACCGACTGCAGTGAACTTTTTTTTTCTCTGTTTGATTAAACTAGCCATGGAATAACAAATCCTATGAAACCTTGTTAAGGAATAAATCTCCATAAGTCAATATTATTGACTTTGATAATTTTTTAGGACAAAATGTTGTAGATACCAAAGATTTACTCGTCATAAAACGAAAAAACAAAAACAAAACATGTGCGTGCATTACAGTTGTTATTTGTTTTTCTGTCTAACAGTTGGCTCCCGATGAACGGATGTTCTTATTGAAACCATGTCCTGCACATGACTTCTATAGCGAGAAGCCTTCCTTTTCTGTTGTTTTTTTTATGAGGATGTAAAGTGAATAATTTTATTGAAACGATGATTCGTTATCGCAAGAGCGAAATAATAGGGAGATATCCTTGCGGCTATACTGACTTGGCCCAATGTATTAATGTTCAGCCTGCAATGCTCCTCACAACAACACATTTAAGTCTGAAGTTGGAGCTGCCGTACTGATACACTATCAATTAGCTATCAAACGTTCCTTGCTTCTTCGAATGGTAAATTTGATGCCAACAATTTGCACGAGGGATACAGTAAACTCTGGTGGCAGTACGAAAATTCTTCACAGGTCCTTTTCCACACAGATGAGCAGAATCGTTAGGAATGGTGCTGGTACGATTTGAACAATATCATCAAGGGTCAGAATTAGATTGTACAATACATCGACGACAATATTATGTATATTAATAAACAGAGTGTAGACATATTTTCATTACAGGCAAGAAACGTTGTTCTTAACATTCTTCTTATCGCTGTTTTCATAGAACGTTGTAAAACTGGCAACTTTGTTCTAATTGGCAGTAACAAGAATGAGGGAATGGAATGCTATCACAGCTTTTTCAACGTCCTTTAAAAGAAACTACATACCATGTATGATTTGAACATGATGTTGAAAGGCCATCGCCACAAATTTGGGGATTATAATGAGCTGAGACAATGCATCTGCAGCAACCTGTGTTTGTTTGTGTTTTAGGCATGATAGACTTGGATGTTAAAAGTCCTTTACTATTTTGATATTTTGGCGGAACTTCCTTATCTCGACTTGTGACTTATTTTGGTTCTTATGAAATTCATGTTTACTGTATGAATTGCAAGCGAAATACAAGCCGATGAATATCTACAAGAATGGCAAGTTCCAGTGTATGGTAGACCATGTCGTTATCAGAGAACTATAGCACCTTCGTTTAGCAAAGGATACGGAAAGACCACTAGTGGATAATTTCAACAGTCACCTGCTGCAATAAATAGTATACGTACGTTGTATAAAAAGCTGAGAAACAGTAGTGAAACAAAAAAGATCACTGTGGGTTTTTCCGTTTTTACTTCATAACATATACGTATGAATTAACATTTCATATATTGCTGAATCAAGAAAAATTCTAGTGCGAGAGGTAAATAAACTTTTTTGTTGATCTCAATAGACATAATCTGTTCCTTTTACGTATAATACAAAACAGGTCGATTGGTTAACATCAGTAACACAGTTAGTTCAATTTCCAGAGAGTGAATAAGGGGGATGAATGGGCAATCTTATGGCGCATTTTCAGAGGATTCAATATCTTCCAGTTGGGCGTTGGGACTCCGTAATTCGTATTGAAATCGGGCGGTATGCTGGCTGCCATCTTCTGTCTCATGATTTTAAACGTGTTCTTGATGTTCTCCTCCTTGTCCTTGAGCATTCGATCGCGATTCGAGCCTTTGATGGGCCGACGAACCGACAACATGACGTCGAGGTCGGTGTAGTCCGGCTTCTCGGCGACCTCCTCACGCTCTATGACCACGTCGGCGAGGATTTCGGACGGCGTAGGGCTCGGCGGGGAGACTGGTAGGCGACGCGCTTGGCTCCACTCCCTATCCTCGGCTGTCTGGAACATGGGCGAGATAATCGGCTGTCCCGTCGCACGGGAATGTGTTGCGCTCGCGACGCGGTAATACTCGTCGAAAGTCGACTGGGGGTCTTCGATCATGGTACTCTGTCTTCGAAGGTGATGTGGGCGGTGGAATATGCAGTCCGCGATTTGGCAAGATGCACCAGTGCAGGCATCCCGAGTAGATGCCCTCTGGAGTTCGTCGTTACGATCGGCATTCTCGGTTGGCAGGACAATCTTCGGCTGATCAACAGTGACCTCTTGAGCGAGATTCGTTGGTCGCCGCTTCAGTTTGAGTCTAGAACGTTTGAAGTTCAGTGGAATGTCATCCTCTTTGTCGCTTGTCACGTTGATGACGGGCACCTTCGAATGGGAGTCTGAGCCTACGCTTGATTTCGAGGCGACACTCACAGAGTCGTTGGCAACCTGCCCTTCTCTCTGTCTCTCGCGTCGATCGCCGTTTTCAGACGTCCTCGAAACTTTTCGCGACCTGGACCGCGAAGACGGCATGCTATCCACACCCTGTGGTGTCGCGATCTTTACAGATTTCGACCGATGTGTCTTCGACGATTTCCGCACGCTTTGTGATGAGAATTTGCCCGATGTCATGAAAATTGCTCGCCCCGGCGTGATGGTGTCTGCTCGCGTCACATCGTCGTCGAAAACGTCGTCGGCAAAGGACATGAAGCTCCTATTCGTGCCGCTGTTGATGCGGCTGTCCGTTCCAGTTGCAACGGTGTAGTTGGATACCGAAATATCCTCGGGAAAAAGATCAGAGTCCCACGCTACACGCGCTGGGGGCTTTGGCGTCTTGGATGGGCTGGAGATCAGAGGCGAAAATAGTCGACGGTTTCCTTCGGAGTCAAATCTATAGTATGCGTTCAACAGTTTGTCTGCCTTGTTTTTCCCCAAGCGATCTATGCTACCTCTTTTCTGTCGGGCTCTGAATGCATACTCGTCGAACTCTTTGGACATCTTCGAGACCGTCTGCTTTTTCTTGACGCCGCGTCGCTGCCTCGCTCCGGCGTCGGCGCTTTTCGTTACTTCGCCGCCATCCTCTCCCTCGAAATCGGACAGATCATCGCCCGAGCCGGCGCAATTCTCCCGTTGCTCAGAATTCAGTCGCTTCAACAGCTTTTCCACTTCTGCCACTTCCTTGTCTATCTGCAGCAGTCTCCTGCTCTTGCTGTCTTCGAGCGATTTCAGGAACTTGAACAGTTGCCGCTCGTCGAGTTTTTTAGCTCGCACCGTGTGCTGGAGAGCGAGCTTCTGACTCGACACTCTGATGTCTGTCAGATGTTTGGCGTGTTTGCTGGCGGCATGCGACCCCCGGTCGTGGCTCACTATGGGTACTGGGTTTTCTACAGCCATTGTATCGATCCTTTGTGCTGCATCGCTGACCCGAAACCTCACCTAGGACTTTTCCTCTGCCTTAATCCGCGAATTGCCAAATTGTCTCTGTTCGTCTTTGACACGAAAACCTCTCACCGGATGAACCTTTTCTAGAGGGGTTCGGGAAGAAACAATCTTCTATTTACACCGCAGTCATCTATTGTGTCGGTGGCACCGTTAATGGAGGTATTGTGCGCCACAAATGAACCCTAGTTATCTGTTTGCTATTCAGTTCTACCAAGACTGAAAATTTACTGGTTGATGGAAGTTCCCAGCCTAAGGGGTTTGTAAAAATGATGTTTATGAAGTTTTCACCAAGCGTAGATCCCTCTTATTACAGTGACGTCTGTTTACAACTCATCAGGGAGAGCTCATGTTGTTCAGGGGCAGCTGCTGCGGTCCTTGCTTTCAAAGAATCTGTTTGTAACGGTCAACACTTTCCCACTACACCTTCACAAGTGATGACGTCAGTATTCGGCACTTTCTCGTAGTGTCATCCTCTTGAAGATGAGGTATAGAGCTGCTTTCCCTTATTGTCTCTTGAATGGCTTTGGTTAGCCTAGTTGATCCCCCCTCGTCGGGAATCTTGGTCCTTGTCGTTCAACACCTTGGAGTGGTTCTCTTTCCCCGGTAATCCTCTCAGCTCAACTGGACAAGGGTTGTTTGTCTCGATCTGTGTGAAATACAAAAGGAAAAGGGGAGATTTTGTATCAATACAGAAATCAAGGATCATGAGTGAGCATAATGGGCAAACACGAGTCAGTCGAATGGAGACCTGAACATTGTCTTGTAATCCGCTTCGATGAGATTGTAATGTGATTATCTTCACTTGAATATGCGATTGCGAGATTAATTGAAGCAAACATGAGGGGCCCATCATGGGATATCACACTTCGATACTTTGTGGCTGACGACACATCAATCATGTATACTGAGTATAGCATTTTCCAGTCTATGGGAGTGAGAGTCGTTAATAATTACGTTATTCTTTCTCTGTCGGATATGTTGGAAGAATGTCATCCCGAGTATAAATTGAAATGTCGCGTTTTTGTTGTTCTTTTGTTTCATGAGCCGGTGAAAACTTTCCTAAAACACCTTCTGGAAGTCCCAGAAAATGTCTGTCACATGATATAACATTGACCTATTTGAGAAAAATCAGACTACCTGTTAAAATGTTATGAATTTGTTTATTCCATATATTAACTGCCCTCTGATAGAGCAAGGCTATGAACATCTCATAATGTCACAAAGCACAATATGTTTGAAGAAAAAAAAACACACTACATAATATGAATTTCAGATTTTTTTTAAAAGGAAGTAAAAATTCCTGTGACCTTTATCTGTGATTATTGATCATTCTAAAATTATGTCCTTTTTTTAGCGGGAGCGGGGGGGGGGGGGGGGGGACTGCGTCAGTTTATATTCCGAAATGCGATGATTTTTTTAAATGTGAAATTCGTTTTATGAATTGTTAAGGTTCAGTCTGCGTATGTACAGCCCGCTTTGAGATGGGAACTCTGCAATAATGCGTGACGTCGCAGCAGTAGGACGATGTAAAGAAAACATTTAAGAAATTCGGGGTCTCAAGGTTTGCAAAAGTGGGAACAGTATGTGCGAATGAAACAATACAGTGGAACTCATACAATATCCTCTTTCAACCTTCTTATAATGCACGAGCACAATATTGTCTACATCAGCGATGAAAAGCGTGTGTCGAGTCAAGACGAACAACTCGAGTCGTCTTTAAAATATTATGTTCTTACATTATGCCCATATGAAAATACAAAAAAAAATAACGTTAAAACACATTTTATATAAAGAGCACCAACAATATATCGATAAACTGCATGTGGTGTGTACATTGAACAAGAACTTAATACGAACACAACGTACAGAGTGTGTAGACAATGATTATGTACAAAACAAGAAAACACGAAGCAACGATCTCAATATCGGTTGCTGTATTGTAAATACTTATAAGTGCTATTTGCTTACAGCTCCCATCAAATACAGTAAGATAAAAAGGCCATTTTTTCCAGCAACTTGGAAAATAAGCATGCTAAGACTATTATGTCGAGATATGATATAAGGCTAGCATTAAGATTGAAAGCTTTTGTATAGAACTTACGTCTCTTGCTAACTCCGTGATATACAATGCCATCAGGCTATCACAGCAGCTGTAACCGTAGTAACAAATGATGCGCAGAACATTACGCACAAAGAATCGCTTAATTAACAGTCAGTTCTATCCTTTGACTAATCATTACCACATTAACCGTTTGCTGCGTTCGATGTGATTGCTTTCTTTATGGTCTGTATTGATAACACGCGAACAAAAATGTTCAAGTTGTGTTTGCTCTAGTTGTTGTTCCTCCTTGACGGGTAAAAAGGTGTGTTTGCAGACCGTGCTCTTTTTGATTACCACTCTATAGCATGCTTAGTTTGGAGGTTACTATCTTGAGAGACATCGAACATTACAGTCCTGGCTCTTGACAGGAACAGCTTCAAAGTCCAGATGTTCAGACGACAGGTGATAAAGCAACCTATGAAATCATCAATATTCTGACTACACCATTGGTCTATAGACATATCGCACTGGATGAAAGGAAAATTTGACTTCTGAAGGATTTTGTGTCGTCAAACCAGCAGGGAAAAGAATCAACGACAGAAAGGAGATATTCGACATAATTATCTTAGTCGCCAATCATATTTCATTTGAATATGACTGGAACCTTCCGAATATCTTTAAACCTGATAATCACGAACACGATTTCACGAGCAGAAACCATCCGAGGATCACCCAATGTCTTCCTCTGGTACATAGCGCCCGATCTATACCAACTGAAAATTATATCATCGTCGTACATTTTGAGAGCATCTGTTCGGAATGAGTGGGTAAACCACTGTGACAGCGCAGTTGACACACCAGAAACTCTCATAATTCTTCTCATCATCTGGTGAGCGTATTATAATGACGTATAAAGTACATGAGAAGAGGTTAAAAGCCAAAATTGTATATAGGACACCTGCGTTAAATAAAGTGCTTTCAACAATCTCGGCACATAATTATGCCTACGATATCTTACACACACTATTATTCCATATACTTACGATGGTGACTTTCTTGAAATTGAGTTTGTCGTGAAGTTTGGGTTGACATTCACTTGCACTTGCCCGGTTACCATCTCTCCCACGTTGCTCGTGAGGTTAACTCTCGGGTCAGGCTGCAAGGAACTGAAAGCCAAGTGTACACAGCCTCTAGGTAAACGTGACCGCGCGGAGATTCCCAGACAAAGTCAAATCCTGTATAGCGAACAACAAAATACTTCAAATTACAGAGAGAGTTTTCATAATGGTCCTGAGGTTTCGGAGAACTCTAAGGGTGAGAATTCCTGCAAGCCTCCTCCAAGTAGAGCTTAGATGTCATCCTCTTAGAAAGTTGTCATCAAGTTCAGGACGTATCTCGACCCAGTGCAAATCTATCTTATAACGGGCCTACTTCTTGTCTATACGCCTTGTCGCGTGCTTATAACCGTGCACACATCAGCTGCCTATCCCGAGAAGGGAAAGGTTAGCGTTAGTTGCTTTGACAACATTGATTTTCTCCGAAGACTTTCTACCGAGAGGGTTAGGGAGCGGGCGGGTCAATAATCCAGACAATGCACTTTGATAGTGTCGACCTGCACATAAAAACTTTGTTTGCCCTTTCACAGGTTGATTTGAAAATCTCACTCCTTCTTTCTCCTCACAACGTTCGACAGTGCCCCCCCCCCCCCCCCCCATCTGAGTCCCACGTGTCTGGTTTTCCCTTTTTTGTCGACGAAAGCCAAGAAGGAAATCTTCCCCTTTGAACGATAAACACGACAAGACGTTTTAAAAACACAGCAGGGTAAACAAATTCAAATAAAAGGAGAAAGGAGAAGCAGAGGAAGAAATTGACACTTTATGTAACTTTATTCATTATTTTTTTTATCTACTCACCCATCTGGAACAACTACGAACAGAAACTCCACATTCAATTACATATCGTACACGTTTGTGTACGAAAAAAGAGAAAGAACAGGAGAAGGAGGACGACGACGACGATGACGGTGACGAGATGATGATGAATTTGATCGTAGTCGCGTGATGCTGATGGAAAGGAAAAAAAGAGGAAGAAGAATTTAAGCACAAGGAGCTAAGTCAACAAGAACGACTAAGAAAAAAAAAGGATGTAAAATCTCAATATACTTACTGATTGCTCCCGCTTGTCCTACAACTTCTGCACCTGATCCTCGCCCCATAGCTCTTCAAATGCCATAATATTACGCTATTCCCCTGCAACCCTCATATTCCAAGCAGAGCAGATAACGCATTGATGCCTGCAGAATGATACTGCAAAGTATTAGATTACCATTTATTTGGCGTAAACATGGAATATAATTGGTTACACTCTGACTGAGAATATGTATGGTATATCTTAAGCAGATAAGACTTGGTATTTATAGTGAGCACTTACTCGAATTCGTGTTCGGCGCGTGTGAGAGAATATAAGATTACCAGTAGGCCCTATAGGAAATTGAAAGTTGCTATGGGAAGCCACCCTGCACAGCCGCGTTAATGGCAATATCTATGTATTATTAATCGCCTTGCAGCGGATCAAAGTAATAAACGCGTGTCGTGTCTTAAGGCGCAAGCCTCAAGGTAGCTGATGACGTTCCTTTCTATACATTCAAAAAATTGTGTGCACAGTGGGTGCAGTAGACTTTCCACCTCCCCGGTCACTAATGAGAAGTGGAAGGGTTTATTGTTTAAAATATGCTTTTTACTTGGCCAGAGTGTATAACCAAATTGTGTCCCAGGTGTGTGCAGTCACAGTGCGTCTATAGAACCATGCATTGACGTTGATGTGGAAACCGAGTCCTAACAATTGCGCATGGAATAGATGAAAGCATTACGTAATAATACAGTGCGCGTGATAGCATACATTTTATCATCAAGTTTAACAATATACAAATATGTACTTTGCCTCAAGAGTTTCTGGTTAAAGCTATGGGCAGAGGTGACTCCACTAGTATCATTTTTTGGTGAGGAGCGCAGGCCCGAAGTGGTATGACCAGCAGGGTCATACTGTTTGAGGCACGGGGCCCATGGTTTTAACCGTATAAACTCGAAATTAGGTATTATTTGCTTGACATCACAGATCACAAGATTAAATAAAAGAAGGGAAATTGCGGAGAAAAGTCATGTGGTGGATGCGATGTTGTGGAGGGATCACCATACGAGGCAAGTAAGAAACAGGGCGCGATGTTGAATTGCTCTGTGACATTCACGACACAAAGTGACCAAGCAGTGCGCAAAGTCAAAATTGCTTTGTGATGTCACAATTGCTTTGTGACAGTTCTAAAATTGACCGTAAGGAGCAGCGCGCAAAGTCAGAATGGCTTTGTGATGTCACAATTGCTTTGTGACATATTCAATATATTCAATTCATTTCACAATTATTCAATTATTCTATTTTTCCTCGATAAAAGGAAATGCATAATAGGCAATACATTTTGATACAAGGTGATACATATTTCACAGAGTACACAATGGAGTATTCAGCATGCCAAACACTTTGAAATAGTTGAAAATACAGTCATATGAATAGGCCTATGTTTCTTAGAGAGAGAGCTCCTAATACCATTCTTGTGGCAGTTTTATCTATTCTTTATACCAGAAACAGGAAAACACAAAAGATCTATAGGCCTAATATATATGCATGGTATCCGACATGTGAAATCATATACAAATTAATATAATATTAGTTAGATTATAATCCACATGTTATTTTCTACATGAACCCATCTCACAGTCAATCATAATACTTGTATTTATAGGCCTGGACAATAAAATTCACTATTCATTCATTCATTTTATTTAACCACGGTACTAACATCAGCCACGGCTGTTTTTCAGTCAGTCCGTGATATGTCAGTCAGACTATGATATTTCACAGTGATTTTTTTTTTCGGCATCCCCCCCCCCCAAAAAAAAAAGAAAAAGAAAAAAAAAATCTCGCGGGAGAGAAATAAAGTCCCCTCCATAGAGCTGTATTCATGGTCCCCTCTATGCTTTATGAAATATCACAGCCGTGTATAGGTGTAATAGTCATATCAATATCATATTCAAGTGTACGCTTTAAAGTGTGTTTTTTATTTTATTTTTTCCTGTAATGTCTATTTTATTTATTTCATCAATTCGTCTTTTATCTTATTCATTGATTTATTGTTTTTGGCATAGCGCTGTATCGATCAATAGCTCATCTCTGGATTTTTGGACTGATAATCATCTGCTTGTAAATGTCGACTTGGGCGGAGTCAGTAGGCCTACTACAGTATGTGTTGGACTCTCGAACGATCCTTATCATGCTGGCAGCAACAGCGCGAGGGTAATCTATCTGCGCGCCTGAGCCTGAAGCATACGGCACTCGGGCCCGCCGGAGCCGCGCAGCGCATGCAGCACCACCACATTTTGTACGACGGAGCCGAATACCACTGTTACCAGCATTCATTCATAGTTAGGCGCCTTCAGTTGGTAGCCAGCCGTTGGTTGTACCGATCGAGAGGGAGCAACAACTGGAACCTCTGTAAGTAGTTTCTGCTTGCTGATATCGATAACACATCTATGAATTGTGCATGACAGTTATTCTCTTTTGGATATGACTGTCTAGCTCGTACTGTAACAATCAGCGCAGAAAGTCAAGAAAGTCACATTCCTGTTGCCTTGTAACGGATAGTCCCATACACTGAATTGGGTGTATGGGACTACCTGTAACTGAAGTGTCTTTAAAGTGATGTCTCTGTTCTGCTTCTGGTAATTCTGTCTCGCATGCAAATCAGTGAAAGTTTATAAAATACGGATGAACGTGTATATATACTCAGGTTTGAAACTGCACCAACGGAAAAAGTTTCTCAGATTCATTTTCAGACGTAGATTCTAAAATTAATTTTTTTTTATTATTTCAGATTTTATTTTATTTCTATTTTCTGTGTTGATTTCAACTCACAAATTCCATCAAAAAGAGCACTCATAATTAAAGATTAACTATCTAAATATAAATCACCTCATAGTCGATACTTTTGCTATGTTTTGAAGATATCCCTCTCAATTCCAATGGACTGATGAAGGTTTTTATGATTGGATACTCTCGCATTGAATACACCTTTATAGTGTTTGTGATGCATGCAAGAAAAAAAAGTAATAAATATTCATTTTTAGCTAGTCTTTAGTTATTGGTTTGTTTTGTCCCCCCACCTTAATAAAAAGGGTAATATGGCAACTGCGGCAGTTGCAGGAGGAGATCACTTTGCGTGGGAGGTACTCCCACCCATGCCCACCAAGCGGGTGTATTCCACAGCTGTAGAATGCCAGGGGAAGTTATATGTCATCGGAGGGGTGAGCATGCACGGGAATCCTCTGGATGCGTTTGAAGTATACGACCCTGAGAAGAAGAAGTGGAACAACCGCCTGCCCAACCTGCCCAACAAGCGAGGTCAGCCAGCTGTAGCCGTGGTCGGCGACAAGATCGTCGTCCTCGGTGGTGTGGCAGGAGGCAACGAGGCCTCTGATGCCGTGGACGTGTTTGACACGTCTACCAAGAAATGGATCATGGGCATGAAGACACTGGGGGAGCAGATTCAGAACATTGCAACTGTAGTCCATAGTAAGTTGACTCAACACAACAGCCTTGTTCCTAGCCCCAGGCAAAGGGAGAACAGAGAGGAGTCAAGATGCCTTGTTTAAAGTGATTGAGAGCAAATTCACATACATATGTAGATTCTGTCTAGTCCCTTGCAGTGATAATGCTGATTTAAAGTTATGGATCTCCATACCAAGCTTATTCCTGAACATTTTACACTGCCCCAACTTTACACATCATTGAATATGATTGATTGGTATTGATGAAGATGAAACCATACACTAATGTGAGAATATGGGTCATTATATCGTAAAAATGATAATGTCATAACTCATTGCTGACACAGTTAATATGATGTCAAACTGTCACCATTTTGATGTGGACCATACAAGTTACTATATACCCCTTTGTCAACGCTTGTCTTATATTTACTAGATGGCAAAGTCATAACGATAGGGGGTATGAAAGCCAATACATCAGCACTGCAGCAGTGCCGAGTCCTCAACATTGAGGAGAACGTGTGGCTAGAGCTGCCAGACATGCCAACGGCCCGCTATGGAGCAGCTGCCCATCTCAAGGGCAATCTCATCTATGTCCTTGGTAAGTTCCAGCCATCATGATGAAATGACTTGACATTAACAGGTCATTGCACTCTGACATGTATGTGTCACTTGTTAAGGAGTTTGGTTGGCATGGAGGATTATAGCTGTGCTCATAAACTCACATGCTACGGTGATGGTGGATATTCTGAGACAATGATGAGAATGTTACCAATTGAGAACACATATCATGGTCACTGCCTTCATGCAACATGCACCATGTTTGGTGATTGTGCAATGTAGGCCTACCCACAAGTGAATTGCATGCATGCTTGTCTATAAGTTGAGAGTTGATCACAGCAGATATTTCCATGTTACAAGACTATGTCATTAGTTAAGTGGTCAAGTATTTCTGTCAGTAACAAAGTGAAACAGTTTTGCCAAAGCATGCAATGCAGCTTTGTTTTATGTATTTTATGATACATGGCTCCAGGTTGTAAAAAAAAGTGAGTATTTATTGAGATTATGAATTGTATTTCAAAATGATGTCTTGCAAGAAATCTGGATTTGACGAAAGAAGGAACAACATTTTGCAGCCAGAGGAGGGTACCAGCAAATGTGCTCTAGTGATGAAATAATCTGTTAACCCACCTGAAAAAGGATGGATGTTATACCGATCTGAGTTGCACTGCATCCCTATTTTTTTTTAATGACACAGGTGGTAGGAATGGCAAGTACCCAATTCAGGCCCTGGAGGTGCTGGACCTCAAGCAGTCCAAATGGACCAAGCTCAAGCCCATCACCAAGCCCCGCGTCTTCTGCTCCTACATCATGACGGATGACAAGTTCTACTGCATCGGGGGGCTCCAGGCGGACGGGAAGGACTTCCACGACAACACGGAAGAGTATGATGTCGAAAATGGTAAAGCGCCAGTTATGTTCATGCGGAATGCTCATCTGCTGAAATGGTTGCCAGATTTTTGTGTGGTTTATTCGCTTGTGTTCTTACAGGATAGTTAGATAGTCACGCAGGAGATACTTGTCTCAATCTTGTTTGAATTCAAACTTTTGAACATTAGATGCATGGGGGCTTAAAGGGTTAAGCAGTAATCCCATTCATATCACAAGTCTCAAAGATGTTCTCAAAATACTGGGCAGTAGGAGAGACAAGAATGTCAATATTGCTTTATATTTGTCAAATGCACAATATTATATGTAGCCAGTTTAGCTATGTATTACTGTATCTACAGCTTTATGTTTTGCCTACGTTTGCTCATTGCTGATTGATGAAACTGACTCTTCTATAACCATCCCAAAGCATGCAAACATGATGAGTCCTGAACAGTGTTTTTATCTGTCATGATTACCATACATGTTACTAAAAGGGACCTCCAGGCTAGGGTAGACTTTCTTTTATCTGTTTTTTGCTTTAGAAATACATGCCAATGAAATATCTGTAGCATGGTTATGATTTCTGTGAAGAAAAAAAGCAAAAAATCATTAATGGCATTTTCAGAATTTGTCAGGAATATAAATTCCGTTTACAAATTTTGTCTGGTTGTGCATCTTATTGATATGTTTGTTCAATGCTTCATGCTTCTAAATTGTCATGTGCACTGTATCAACACTGTTGAAGGAGCTTTCGCTTTGGGATGGAAATGCTACAGCAGCAACAACAAGTGAAACACAGTGAGCGAAAGAAAAAATACTGAAAGAAGGGTTATTTGAATGAGTATGATTACCTTCGAGTCATGTACCTTCAGTGACATAGGGAATTTGAGCAGCATCTGGTTCAGAGCATGGGCCACATGCACTCTTGAATATCTTTCAAGTCTATTCCCATTTTAAGGGATCTTTTTTCAAAACTTTTTAAATCTTGGGTTTTTCTCCACCAGATGAATGGACAGATTTGGATCCCATGCCTCATGTTCGAGGGGACTTCTGTGCAGGAATCATTGGGGGAAAGATTGTGGTCGTTGGAGGAATGAGTAAGTGAAGCTGTTTCAGCCATAGAATTTTTCAAACAGGCATGCATACTTTTAGAGTTTTTGAAAATGCATGTTTGTGTGTCATATTCATACATGAGCAATTGTTCAGACAGTATGCAGTAGTTAGCAAGCTCCAGTCAGCTATTTTCATGAATATGTGTTTTATAGATTTTATAGATTATCCTCTATGTATAGCTCTGAGTGGGTAGTAGTTAAAAATTCTGTTGTTGATATCGCTAGACATTCAAACTCATTGCTTCAAGAAATCATGATTTCCCATAAAATTCAAGCGTAGTCACCCAGTTTCTGTAAGCAGTGGATTGTTTAAACAAGTAGAAAAAAATTGTAGAGCATAAGAGACTGAAGAACACATGTCCTGAAGTCTGCCAGTGATAAAATGATGAATGATGATACCAGTGATAAAGATTGAGACATCTCCATCAGTTGTCCAGTACTGTAAAAGTGGATATTGTTGCGGGACTAATTTTTCACGCTCGGCGGGGTTAGAAGAGTTTGCATGTTTTTAATTCCGCGGAATCCAGACATCAACTACTGGAACATATGGCAAGCAAAAATATTTGCGTGCTTTTATTTTTGCACTAGTTTCTGGTTGCGCGAAATGTGTGAAAATTTCCACTTTTACAGTATCAGGACAAGAAACCCATCAGGCTCCTTCCTGTGAAATACCAGACCTACCCCAGATCCGAATTCCAGCCATCACTGTATTCAAAAGCAACGGAGCGGTTTGACCGTTTCGTGTTCTGTTTCGCAGGTCGCAAGGCCCTGCCCCTCACCGAGTCCGAGTGCCTGGAGGACAACAAGCTATGGAAGTCCATCCCGGACTGCCCGACGTCCCGCGGGTCGGGCACCTCCGCCGTCTTCCAGGGGAAGCTGGCGATCATCGGCGGCTTCACGCCAGAGGGCGTCTCCAATGCCGTGGAGTTCCTGAGCGTCGGGGCAGAGCCTGCTGCCGACAGTGGGACCAAGGGTGCTGCTGGTTCCGCAGCGGGAGCTGGGAAAGCATCAGCCAGGGGGAGAGGGAAGGGCAAAAGGAGATGAGTTGTCTGCTCAACTAAATTTGAAGACAGAACAAAAGATTTGCATCTCTTACAACCCATCTGAATGGACTTGGGTTGATCAAAAAGAAATATGGGAGTGTGATAGTCCCCCTCTATGAGAAAGCAGTGGTTGAAGGTTTCATCTTGTGCAAAGTTTCATAGTCATAAGAGTGCTGAAGAATGCCAATTTAGGCATTTGGAAAAAGTAGATGTCCGGAGTATGCAAATATTGACAGCATTGAGAGACAACGTTATGATCATGTGGAAGTTATCACTTTGGAAAAGTGTAATGTCATAAAACATAATATGAAGTACACGTGTGAGATGCAGTTTTGAATGAAGGAGATATACCAGGTACCCGGTACTAATGTCAAAGAAAGTCGGTGTCATAGCTCACAAATATCGATGTGTCATGAGAGAAGCAGTTGTAATCATAGCTTTGCGGTTATCTTAGGAGCAAACTGTCACAACAGGTATGTGCACAAAGGGAAATAGCATTGCTGGGGATCATTGAATTCCACTGATTTTGTCCATGTTCAGATTGAGTCATATATCCAGTACCAAATAATGATTAGAGACAGAAATAGCAAAAGATGATCTGTGGCTCATGTGCCACCTTTAATAGCAAATGTGTAGATCTTTAGGGATTGAAAGTTTTACATCAAAATCTATGGGAATGATCCATATTATGTTGTAATTTAAGTGCTGCCTTTTATTGGATCTGAAGAGAATTTTAAGTAAACCTTTGCTATGTACCAAAGTACTTCTTTTCTAACCTTGAAAATTGTTTGGTGTGTTTGTATATCTAAGTGGTTTTGTGCCTGATTTGCTTCTACTTTGTTGGGAATATTCTGTCATTGAGCACACTCCAGTACTAGCATGAACATGTAGTAGCAGCCATTGGTGTAGCATAGTCCTCAAAGTTAGGAATTGCACCTCTTATCATGGAATTAAACACCATCATACCATCATAAGATAAATCATATATTGATTTGTGAGGTTGTTGAGGGAAAGAAAAATACAGATGTCATCATATCTTTTTTTTAATGAATACTTCAGGTACCTGACAGTACTAGGAGGGAGGGAATGAAGTGAGTTGCCCAGAAATGCACAGAGGTCACTATGAATATATAAGATGCCATGACCTATACACCTGGCTGTATTCTTCATGGCCCTGATATGCAAATTACCGAGGACTCTTGAGGAGATTATGTATTTATGTTTATTGTGGCTTGACACAACTCATGTTCTTTAAAATGAGCACTCATAATGCTGGAAGCATTAAGACATTCACATCACAGTGGCAGAACAAAATTCACATGACACTGATAGATACTTCCCACCTATCAGTGTGAGGGGAAGACACCATACTCATGCAACAAAAATAAACAAGAGAATACAAGGAACACTTCCATTTCCAACCTTCTTGTGATAAACTTGTGTCATGGTTGACAAATGCTAAATTCTTATATCAGTGGCCATCATGACCAAAGATTGAATGATGTGACACTTAAGCTACAGTTTATGACCCCCTGTAGATGCTTTTGGAGTTGCTGCTGTGAATGACATGTATCTTGTCCCACTGAAGGACACTTTCACAAATGGAGAATGTTTAGGAGGTTAATGAGCTGGAAACATTGTTAAAAGAGCAGCTGATCAATGAAGATGTGCCCCAATTGTACAAAACTTAACTCATAGCATAATAGAATTTCATGGTTTCTCTATTATAATCTACGGACATTTCAGAATAGCAGAGGAAACAGATTTTAAAATGTGGGCCATTTGAATGTTAGTGATTCATCAAATATGGTGTCCTGTGTTGACTGGGGGATAGTTGTCATTGGTTACCAAGATGACATCACTAGTGTAGTACTAATCAACATGAATTTAAATTATCATTTGTCTTTAATGTCTTGAAATGATGTGGATGTAAATTTTGTTTAATTTACCAGGGTATTCATTCTCGTTTGAATTTTAATTGCTGAGATTTTGTGCTTATTATTGCATGTTCAAAATGATCTCTCTTTTTGTAGGCTTCAGTCATTATTTCTGATGGTAAAGTCGGTCATTGTTTGCATACTCAATGTCAACCAAATGTAGCTGAAGAAGATTTAGGCCCATCTTTATATTTTTTCCCAGATATCTCTCTTATTTGATTTTGATTTGTGTTGCACACCCTTGATAACAATCAGACTTTTTATTTTTGCAGTGCATTGTGTCATGAGTAGTGAGTGCAATAGATGGGATACCACAAGTGACTAGAGGGTAACCATCAAAGTAAATCCAAGCAGACTCCAAGCTAATCTACAAGTAATAAACTGCATGTACAATCCAATCTACAATTCTGCCATAAGAGAAAGCAGAAGTATGTCTTAAAAACTAGTCCCTATTGTACTCGGCAGATGTTTATGGGAAATGCATGTTATAGCAAAATTGGCTCTTCCTCAACAGGTTAATGAAAGAACATCAGATCTGTTATCAGGCAAAAAGATACACAGTTTTAATGTATACTGTACGACTTCGGTAGTGCATGTCTTTTCAAGCACAGTTTTATCCCCTTGTGGCACACATGCAAAATAATGAGTGGTCAAGATTGTGAGGTTACAAATTTTTGTTCTTTTGTTGTTATCATTATTATTATTATATTTTTTTCTTTTGTTGCAAGGTAAAAGATGAGATGCTCTGTGCAATAAGTTGAAGCCAATTTGAATAGAGCTTCTGATCTTTCACCAGCTGTAAAATCTTGTTCCATTGCTTGAGCTAAGACCATATTTCTGTAGTTTTTTTATACACCACTTTGTATGTTAACAAGGCTAAGGGTTGAATATTATGACAAGCATTTCTCAGGGAAAGGAGAATTGGGAAACTAAGTTTCTTGAAGAGCCTATGGGAGTCATTGACGTGGTTGGTCACATCAGCATGAGTCACCCTAAACTGTTCGACAGCATTTCAACGCTCGATAGCAAAAGCGTGTAATGGTAATTTTTAGTGTGTCATGTGATGAGCAGTTGACCAATCGGGTGGCATAAATTTTATTGGGATGTTTTGATAATGATTCTATCACATTGGGTGCGATTTTCCTGAAGATGGTGATTTGCCCTTTGGATAAGATGATAATTTGATATCATTGCTGTCAAGTTTGACATGCACTTCCATCCACTGCCCAGCTTTCCTCATCTTCTTGGTCTCATTTCCTTGGTGATACATGATTTTTATATTACCGTGAAATCGAGTTTGCAAAGACAGAATTTAGAACTTTGACATCAATGATATATGCAGTTTGTACAGCATAAAAACAAAAGGAAGAATATGGATCCATTTGCACATCTGATATCATGGTTGATATCGTCGGTTAGAGTAGGCAACTGTCTCAAGCAACGAAGCTGGATTATATGCTGTATTGTTCAAACATAGATTCAACTCAATATTGACTGCATGACTTCGATACTCCAAGCTCTGGGGTTCTTCCAAACTTGTCTTTCACGTCTACATCAGAAAGAGAATGCTTCCATTTGCAATCTTGATCATCATTGCTTGCTTGTCTAATGGTTGGAGCATGTTCCAAAATGCAGCTTGATTTTTTTTTCATTTATTTATTTATTATTGTTATTATTATTATTTTTTTTTTTTTTTGGCAGAATCAAATCATGACATTGAGCTCTCTGTACCGTATTGGTGTACAAACATTGCTAGATACTGTGTTAATGGTAACTCTTAACTTGCCCCTTTTCTAACAGCAATTGGACATAGAGATTACTGTATGGTACAGTAGTATAGACAATGAATGATAACAATATCATGAAGGATCATTGTACACTAAAAAATCAGGGTGTAACTTCACACTAGGTTTCTTGAAAAGTTTGTGTGTAGTAGAATTATTCCATCATCTAAATCTCTTTTTACTTATTCTTGAAATAGATTGTTAAATATGTGGGTCCAGCTTGTTATGGACTGCCCTCAGCAGATGAAACAGCATAGGCCTATATCAGGGGCCCTGGTCATGAAGAGGTGTGCATACATTGTGAATTGTAGGGCGTGCAATCACTGTATGACAGCAGCCTGGAAACAACCAATTAAAGAAGGCTTTTTAAGTCGTTGAAGCAATAGCTGCACAACTCTGTGAAACAGGCCCCATATATCATTCTATGAAAAATACACAAGATGAAGGTGCATGATAATTTCAAGTCACTTTTGAAGTTGTCTCATATTTGATAAAAACAGGACTGCATATTACAAAGAATCTGAAATCTTTATTGCTATATTTTCATTGTTGTTTGGGATGGGATTATGTAGCTTAGGTTACTAATATACACATATACAATCAAGTGATCTGTGAACATTTGCCATAATGTGAATATGCCTTGATGCAATTATTGTGTAGTATGTGGGGATATACATATATAATATCTGGGATATGCATTGAAGCAGAGAAAGACAGTTTAAATAGGATCATTTATTCCATTTTCTGTGTCCATAACAAGCCGAGTGATTCATTTGTGAGCTTTTAAATGTGTGATTAGTATGGCACAGGTGTATTTAAAAGGAGTAACAAACTTCTGAAGCATGTGTCATTACATAAATGAAAGGGGAAAAAATCTAGTGCATAATCACACCTGCTGTAAAGAGCAGCAGTTCTTGCTGTGTATGATGTCATGTTTTGCCTACTTGCCAAATATTTAAGATCAGTGTCCATTTGCAACTCAATACAACAAGAAAATATTCCTAAAAAAACTCACAGCTTCAACTGAATGAGGCATTTTAGAACATCTCAAAGTTTTGATGTTCTGTTATTACATATCAGCCATTTTGTCAATAAGTATAAATGTGTTTGTTGTGATAGGCAGTGTGTTAGACTACATGTACTGTTCTTCATCATAACACTCGATCCCCCCCCCCTTGTATCCACCTTCAGTATACCTCTTTGAGAACCTGTGTACATATAATATATGCATTGTACTATGCCAACTCACTGCTGCAGCATTGCTAGTAAGTGAAGCAGTACTGTAAGTGCAGGGTCGTATGAAAGTTTTAATTTAGTACCATGTGACGAGTCCATCACAATCCCCAAATGTCGGAATTCACAGCTGCCCTGTAATTGACCAAATGCGTAGAATTGAGAATAGATTGTACAATATCAGGTGAGGTGCATTTTTGTTTACCGACCTTAACTTGGGCATAGCCACTCTTCTGATTTTTTTTTTTTTTTTTGTCTTGATTTTCTCAGGTATGGAGTACACAATGGTAACTGTCTCCACTTGAGATATCAAATCAGATTCTATCTTGCCATTGCCATGTATTTTTTTATTTTTTTTAATTATTGTTTTATGATTTTTGTGGTATCCGATTACACATACATGGCTAAAGTTAATTATCTTTTTTAAGCTTATAGTCAAGTTATGTCATATATTTCTATCTGAAATCTTGGGGACAAGATATACCAGTTTGTCACCCCCCCCCCCAAAAAAAAAAAAAAAAAAAAATGGAAAAAAAGGAGAAAGAAATGACGCGAGATGTTCAACTCCCAATTCCTAAATTAAGTTAGCAAAACTGGATCCTACTTGTAGTTGCATAAGCGATCAGATCATACATAAGTCAGAAAATCAAACATAAGTTTCTTAATACTCAATTCTGATTGGCTGATACCTGAATTAAGTTTGATTTTGTGACTTATGTTTGATTGCATCTATTTATGCACCAGGGTCATGATCAGCAGTTTATTGTCAATGTCAAAGTTTTGGACATTTCTTGTGCTGCAGCTACCTCAAAAGTTTGGACTATCTGTGGACAATCACAGGCTGCAAGGGGCTTAAAGTTTTTGTTAAAATTTTTGTTGTTACTATGAAAACATTAATTCCAACAAGTGCAAGTATTCCTAAATATCTGACAAATCCATGAAGAAATAAATAAACAAAAGCTCTGAGTTTGTGAAACAAGACATGTCATAATTACCTGCTTGAATCACCAAGGAAGAATTTGATTCTTCAAAAAAATGAATGTTTCAGGAAGTGTGTAAGACATGTACTCAAATATTTTGAATTAATGATGTGTGATGTTTACATTTATATATTTAGGCTTGAATCTGGGCAGACAGAGGCTGTGTTTACATTTACATATTTAGGCTTGAATCTGGGCAAACAGAGGCTGTGTTCTCTTCTTTTTTTTTTTGTTATTGCATACTTTGTGTACGACAGAGTTATGCATAGTACATCACTAATGTCTGAAGTTTATTAGGAGTTTTGTACAATTTTCTGTGTATCTTTTGTAATATGAGAATTGTAATAAATGTACAATGTACAACCATACATGCAATGACTATAGCAATTTCATATTTAAGCAATTTATCGCCTTACAATATTTCTTCACAATATGTTTTGTACAACAATCATGAAATTGATAGAGAATACGACAGATAATATGCATGAATTACTGATTCAACTTTTGATATTGAAATAAGGTTTCTTCGGTTGCATATACATGTTCATGTACCACTTAACACCACTGCTTCTGTGTTCTTTTTAAAAAAAAAATGAGAAAAAGACCCCGAAATGCATACAGCAAAACATCCACACATCCAACATAACTCTGAAATGGATCTGCCAGATACATTAAATTAAGACACATGGGAGACATGGGTTTTTTTCTTCCTCTTCATTTGCACTTGATAGCAATTATATATTTTCAATGAAGAATATATCATGTCTGAGACTAGTTATGATACAAGCCAATCAACATCTGATATATTTTTTTATGCCGAACATAATTTTGGCAAGTAAATATAAACTCCTTGGGAAATCTCATAGGAAAATAGAATGAAACTATTCATACGTATTTACACTATATCAGTGTAGATCATGCACTCTGTATGTATAATGCGCAAAAATTAATTTACATAACAATAATACATGCTGTACAAGCGGCTCATTCAGTGATAGCTGAATACATACGGCCAATTCAGTGCAAACACAAACAAACAAATTAGCTACATCTGGTTACCTAACGACTACTATATCTAACTAAAATCTGCTTCAGAGATGCTAAGCTACAGATGTCGGGCAATGCATTTGATTCCATCTGACATTTTTGGATGACAAACAGGTCATATTTATCATAATTTGACAAAATGGTTCAACAACTGCCCTAAACCACGACTGTATTCATCATCTACGTCTGAACAGGAATAATTGTCTCAGGTCATTGTCCATGGATACTTTATGGAGGAATTTTAGTGTCACATAGGATAGGTTTCAGGGAATCAAAAGGTAAATGGGAGACTGAGGGGTCATTGTCCTTTAACCCGTTGAGGACGGTATGATTTTGCTACAACACGAATTTCCCATAGACGCTTGCAGGAGTATACTTGGGACTCGTCCTCAATGGGTTAACGACCTTTTCATTTCCTATTCACCATCTCTTCTGTTTTCAATCGGGAGACAAGAGCACCAATAATCCTTGGGACTGTAGCACCAAAGATATTCCAATGCATGGACAGTAATCGAGGTCTGTGCCCAGTCTTCCATCTACCAACTACATATTTGACACTGCAATTACTAGTGGCTAATCACTGCAAGGAAACAACCTGCCTCATAAATGAAATTGCTGCTTTTCTGCTTTAGCAGTATGCCCACATGCTCAGCGCCCTACTTTCTTTTTTCATTTCCTTATCTTTTCTCCCTCTCTTTTTTTTTTTTTTTTTTTTTTTTTGGCATGTCTACATATATCTATTTTATTTTTGAAGTTTCTTTTGTAGTTAACCAAGAAACATTTTTTGTTTGTTTTCTATTTTGGGTAAATTTTACTTGTTTTTCAATTGAACTCTTGTCATGTTTACACATCTGTAAACATTTATTTTGTTACACGACAAAGAACCAAACTGCCATCACTAACTCAAGAAAGAACTTCACACCTGGCCAGCAATTTCACTCTTCCTAACTATATCAGGCATGATTTTTCTTTTCTTCACATTATGATATAATCTGTATTGCACTTAACATAATCCATACTTTCATTGGCCCAAGTTGAATGTGATGCCTGTCATATGCTCCCTTTCTGTGCTTTGAGTGCCAATGGCACAAAAAAAACTCCATAGTGCTGTATACGCTGTCAAAGTCCCTCTGGCACAGAAAGGGTTAAAGATTAATTAAATTCCTGATGTCATACATTTCACTGGCTTATTCATCCTGTGACAATGCATACAACATTGAATAGAACTCCATTCTTTTTTTGCTTTCATTTCTTTTGTCTTTAAGAATACCTTAACACACAACTCTTTGCACAAACCAATGCTTCCAGGTGCAGTGCAACACAATATGCACATGGAGAATCATTTGTGCATGCAAAGCACCAAAAGAGTCAAGGAAATTTCAGCAAAAAAAAAAAAAAAAAATCAGATTTTCATGAAATCTCACATAAACTGATACTGTGCTTTATTTTCCAGTGGGCACATCTCCTGGCTCGCCTTCTTTCCTGAAACTATTAGCTTGGTGAACAGGGATTACATCATCCCTCTGTTCCCATCTGCAACTTCTTGG